>NC_057865.1:102605434-102920934 GCF_019393635.1 Dromiciops gliroides | reverse complement strand
TCAATGGACTGTGAAATCTCTCAGACCCCAAGATTACTGGTTGGAGGAACAGGACAGGTGGTGACTTTGAGATATGACCAGGATCAAGGAGATGACATTATGTTTTGGTACCCAAAAGGCCTAGACCAAGGACCAAAAACCTTCTCTGTTTCTACAACAAGGACATTATAAAGGATAAATACATCCATAGTAGCTTCCATTATTGCAGCCAACTACCTCTTTCTGTTAGCTTCACATCAGCTCCCTGGCTGTTGGGGGGATGAAACAACATATCTCTGTGCTAGCATGAAATTCACAGTCACAGCCTTGGAGAGTAACTTCCTTTATGAGGATGAAACATTCTAATTCCTGCACATAACCACCAATCCTCAAGAGTCTTGTGCATTTCACTTCCCAGGCCTCACGCTTTCCCATTCTTCAGGAAAAGGAGGTAGCCTTCTTTTTTCAGTTAGTCTATTTTGTTCTAAAGGGGTTGAAAGGTTTGAGGCTGAACACAAAAGCATATAGAGAACAGTTGTCAAATGGCCCTCACAATTTCCCGGGGATTGACCACAGTACTCACTCTTATTGAGATCTAACCCCTAGCTCTGAAGAGACACACAACAGTTATTCAAGGGAAAGAAGCTGGTCACTCTTGGTAGAAGGCTGAATGCATGATCACTATCTTCACTTAGTCATTTAGGGTATTCTTTTAAATCAAGGGTGCTTGGCCACAGGTCCATGTATGCATTTCACAGAGTTGTGGCCTGGAATGAGGAAAAATATTTCATCTTTATTGTCAGTAATCTCTAACTAAAATTTAGAATTAAGGCTAAAAAAACCATTCTTCTGCTAAGTGTCCCAAGGTTTCATCAGATTGCCAAAGACTGTATGACATAAAGAAGGGTTAAGATATATATGTGTTTGTATATATACACATACATATATATATACATGTACACACACACATATATAAATATATATACACATTTATCCATATATAAATATACATACACACATGCATTTCATAGTCTGTGAACTTTGATGGGAAAATTAAGTACATTTTTATTTTCAGAAACCTCTAAGTGAAATTTGGAATTTCCTTCAATTAAGATTTTTCTAAAAACCTCCTTATTCATAGGTTTCACTAGGCTGCCAGAGGAGTATATGAGAGGAAAAAGACCTTCCCTCTTCTGCCCATGATGGCACCTCATTTAGCCTCTCAGGGGATTCATTCCCTCTTCTGGAAAATAAGGATTGTGATCTTCAGAATCCTTTCTTCTTAGGTAAATTCTGGTTCTATGATACTATGTTGGAATAGCTAGTACTAGTGAGTGGAAATCTTAGGGGAAGTCATCATAAAAATCCACTAGGGGGCAAACAGGTACTTTCTTGGGGAAAAAAATAGAAAATCTTCATTATTTAAGAAAAAAGAGGACCAAAGAGCTGGGATTCCTAGTTGTCCTTAGAATCTCTTCTCAGGAAAGAAAAGAAGACAGAAGATGCTGAGCTTCTAAATGCTCTTGGAGTCCAAGATATGGAACTGGTCCAGGAGAGAAAAATTTAGTGGTATTGAGCAAATAAATGGAGAGGTAACCTCATTGACCATAGAGGATGTAAAGGGACATCAAGAGGTCTGAGAGACACGTGGCGATGGGTGCTGATAGATTTGTGTTGGCGTGGATTGGAGAAATTGTGTGTATGGAAAGATAGGTACTGAACATTTTAGGTGTAGCAGAAAGTGTGGAATCTTGTGTTTGATACACCCATGTTCATGCCACCCCTTGGCTTGTTACTTGATACATTCTTACATTTAATTTTACCATCATGAGCTCTAGTGCATTCTGGGTTATCTCTATATATCTCCCAATTAAGTAATTAAATTTCAACTTATGTTTCAATTATCTTTCAAGTAACTAAGTACAGAAATCCTACCAGTTGATAAAATATCATTTATATAATAATTTGGAAAAAAGTCCTCTTCCAATAGTGCATACTCATATTTTGCTAAAGATTAAATTCCATCTCCTCAAATTAAATAATTGTTAAAGTTACTGAATATAAAATTCATAAACAATGAAACTAATGGTAATATAAAAACAAATGACAGGCTTGGTGTGAACATGCCAGCTGAGACTGATAGAATCGGTGATGATCACACCTGATTCTCCTAATTGTCCTCCTGCCTCCATCTAGCACAGTGGCTAAGTAGAATACAGTATCTAAGGGTTCCTTGAGCTAACTAGGTCCTTGAGTTCTTATTATTCTTGTCAGAGGCTCAACACATGAAAAAAGTAGAGATCATACCTGGGGTTATCAAGCTACAGGGCTGTCCAAGCCTTTTCTTTCTTTCTTTCTTTCTTTCTTTCTTTCTTTCTTTCTTTCTTTCTTTCTTTCTTTCTTTCTTTCTTTCTTTCTTTCTTTCTTTCTTTTTCTTTTAGTGAGGCAATTAGGGTTAAGTGATTTGCCCAAGGTCACACAGCTAGTAAGTGTTAAGTGTCTGAGGCCAGATTTGAACTCAGGTCCTCCTGACTCCAGGGCCAGTGCTCTATCTACTGTGCCATCTAGCTGCCCCTTGTCTGAGCCTTTTCTTACAGAGAAAAATTGGGAATTGTAGATGAGGAACAGCAGATACCCAGTAGATAGAGATTGCCAAAAAAAGTAACTTATCCAGTGGCATCACTGGAAAATCTAATAAATGTTGAATATGGAAGCTGTTCAGCATCAGAGGTGTGAATTTCCCTAGATCTATACTTACTGTGGCCTTATGAATCTTGTGTTCCTAAATGTGTTTGATATGATGTGTTCCCTGCACTTTCATCTGACAACACTGGGAGTATGGCAACATATGGTAATGTGCAAGAATATTTGAGGGAGGAGAAGGGGAATCAGGGAAGGTGTCCTATAGAAGATGGCAACTGATTTGAATCTTGAAGCTAAGAATACCAAGAAACAAAAAGATATTCTAAAACTACAAAAGGTACCGGCTGGGTCCAAGTAGGAGGTAGGAGACAGGATCCCAGGCTGACTGGCTTCAAGAAGAGAAGTTGGAGGCAGAATAAAAGCCTTTCAATTGTAAATTGGGAAGTTTGGATTTTATTCTCTAGGTAATCAAGAATCCCCAAGGATAAGGGAACAGGCCAATGACATGAAGGGACTTATGTTGCAAAATTATTTTTTGTATTTAATTGGAGGATTGGTTTACAAAGGTAGAGCATGGGTAAAGGCAGAACAATTTGAAGGCTCTTATCATTGCCCAGGCCAGGGGTAATGAAGACTTCTCTTAGGATTGTTGTTCAGTCATACCTGAGTCTTTGTATTTGCCATTTGGGGTTTTCTTGGCAAAGATACTATAGTGTTTAGCCAGTTACTCCTCCAGTTCATTTTACAAATGAGGAAACTGAAGCAAACAGGGTTAAGTGCCTTGCTTAGGGTCACGGAACTAGTAAGTGTTTGAAGCATGTGACTATTGAAAAACCTGAGAGAGAGAGTTTCTAGGTAATTAGTAATTAGTGTATTAATCTGTTGGCTAATAATCAATAAAGTGATGATCAGTGGATCTCTAGGAAAACCAAAAATTCCCAAGGTAGACACTGAATGCTTTAAATACCTATGTAAAAAGGGATGCCCATGGTAAGTGAAAGGCAACACTAATTGGTGGAGTTTAATGAGGATGTGGGCTAGGAGCCTTGAGCTCCTGCTGAGAACATGACTTGAACATGAGACTCAGTTGCCTCCAGCAATCTGGACAGGGGTATACATTTCCACCCAGACTACTCTGATTGTTTTTCTCTTTCAATGAGATGGGTCACCCTAAATTCTAGTGGAGGGTTACACAGAAAGGGGTTCATTTCCTTGGGGCAAGACCTCACCTGGACTTATTCTATTTACACTCTAAACAGAAGGTCTCCTAGTTGGGTGGGGTCTGGCGCAAGATTGAGGGATATATTTGCCCCAAATTATGGATATTTCATCAATCAGTCATATCTTTTATTTTTCTGTGTGAGGCAATGAGGGTTAAATGACTTGCCCAGCATCACACAGCTAGTAAGTGTTGAGTGTCTGAGGCCAGATATGAACTCAAATCCTCCTGAATGCAAGGCTGGTACTTGTGCCACTGTGCCACCTAGCTGCCCGCAATTGGTCAACTCTTTCAGAGACTTACTGAATTTATACAGGGGCTGGCCATTAAATAACCAAATAAAAAAGCTGGATCCAAACTCAATAATGGATTATTAATAAAATAGAAAATAATAGTTTCTTTCAAGCTTGATTTGAACTCAGGAAGATGAGTCTTTCTGAATCTGGGCCCAGAATTCTACCCAACAGGGTACAAGCTGCCTTTTCCATCAGGCTTATAGCCATATAAATGAAAAGAAACCCCTGGAGAAAAGCTATCAGCCATCCTCCTTTTCTCCCAAGCAATGGTCTCAGCCTTTATTCTCAGGATAGAACAGGTTGAGATTCATGATCTGCACATCCATGTATGAATCTACTGAAGGAACCAGATTTTGTTGTGGTGAGTAAATGGCTGAGTGGATGAGAGCTCTCTGGTAAATAAGCCATCTAAGAGACTACCTTAGACACATAAAAGAAATGACTTTGTGTAAGTGACCAAGCCTTTCAAGGCTCAGGTTTCCTCATCTAATGGGTCCCTTCCTACTCCAACTTTCTAGGGTCCTATATAGAAGCATAGGATAGGCTAGGTAGAGAGGTCTGGTGAATGAGGCTGTTTTCTAGATGAAGTTTTCCCCCATTTCCACTAGGGGACACACCATAGCTTCTCTCTGTTTCCATTGGAAACAAAATTGGAGGAGAGGAGGGGACAGAAGAAAAGGAGGGGAAAGAAATACGAAGAATCCTCTTCAACTCAGCCTCTTCCCACAGCAAAAGAGCCAAGAAGAAAAAATGCTGTGCCTGCTGTTGCTCTTGGGGCCTAGTATGTCCTATGAAATCTACTGATTTGGGGGTCAAGATGATTTGCTGAAGGTCCTAGGGAAAGAACGGGGAGAGGAGCTGGGGTACTGACAGGTATTGGGGCACTAGCTGAGATAGTAACCAAAGTATAGGGTGGGGGAGCCTCCATTCTACCCTCCAGAGAAAAGTACTAGAAAGGTAACATGACAGTGTGGAGTTCTGACATGATGTAGAGAAGGGTTGGGGAAATGGTGGCTAGAAAACAGCAGGAATAACAGAATTCCCCAGTTATGGTTTCATCTGAGCCTAGAACAAGGTGCTTTTTCTTATCTCTCCATTTTCTGTTCTATTAGGTGGTGGTCTTGCAACACTCATCTCTCAGCACCCAAGCAGAGGGATCTGGAGGAAAGGGGCCTCCGTGAAGATTGATTGTGAACAGAAGGGTCAACTCAGCACCATGCTATGGTACCAGCAGCTTCCACAGCAGGGCTTGGTACTTATTGGTATTAAGAATGAGGGCTTTGATGCCACGAATGAAAAGGGATTTAATGAGTCCAAGTTCCATATTACTTCACTACGATCCAAATCCTCCACTTTGAAAGTGACTGGTGTGATTCCAGAAGATAGTGGCTTCTATTTCTGCAGTGCTAGTGACACACTGAGAGAACTTGATCAAAGTCTGCAACAAGAACCTTGGCTTTTCCTCTCTTACTCACATGTGGAGAAGGTGAGGGATTCTGATAGAGCAGAGGGAAACCACAGCTGTGGGGGAAGACAGCAGGGTCCTGGGCAACCAGTGAATCAGTGGTGGAGGTGGTTGGAAAGAAAGGACAGAGGATGTTTCCTGGGGCATAAGTATTAGGAGATGCAGTCATATAATCTCATTCCAAAGGCTATCCTAATATCTTGGTCACCATAACATAAATTCCTTCCATTTTCAAAGAAGTTGTTGGCAAGGAGAATGAGGTAGAGATCTCAGAGAGCTGAAAATAAAAGAGATTTCTTGAGGTGAGATTTTTCCTTATATAATGAAGACCAATATGCCAGCTGTCCCAGATCCATACTCTCCTCTCCTTACTAGCCCTGCCACTGTGAAAAACTAATAATATCTTCCCCAATTAATCATGAGATTAATAAATATATATGTAATTTATATAATTATTTTAATTAATAATATATAATTAATAATTTATCACAATGTAACTTTTCCAAAAGGGATAGGTACTGGACCTGTGATTTCATTTTTATATAGAACTCCTAATTCCTCTACAGATTAACCAAGCACTTTCTATGCAAGTAAGAGTCCTTGAGAGCTGGCAAGAATACCAGGAGGCAAGTCAGTGACACAAGTAGTATGTAGTGGATATAGGATTTGATCCAAAGGTTTCTAAGCTTCCGTACATTTCTGATTGGACCTGAACAAGATTAGAAATTAATTTGAAAATAATAAACAAAATAAATAAACATACAATAAAATTTGATGCTACATTTAAAAACCAAATCAACATGCAGCCTATGGAACCTCTAACGTATAGAGTTCTCCTCTAGTCATTGTCAGTCATACCCACCTCTTCATGACCCCATTTGGGAGTTTCTTGTAAAAGATCTTGGAGTGGTTTGTCTTTTCCTTCTTCAGTCCATTGTATAGATGAGGAAATGAGGCAAACAGAGTTATGTGACTTAGCCGTAGTCACACAGCTAGGAAGTATCTGAGGAAGGATTTGATCTCAGGAAGATGAGCCTTCCTGATTTCAGGCCTGATGCTCTATCCACTCTTCCACCTAGCTGCAGATGTATGGAGTAGTGTCAACCCTAGTTTCTAATTAAATTTGACACCAAAGCACTACATCAGCCTGCCTCTCAAGAGGAGAGGGAGAAAAGGTTAACGTGAAAAAAAATTAGGAACCTTTAGAAAGGTTGATGTCAAGTCTGATTATTGTATAAAAGTCTTTGAATTAATACTGGAATATATGACTCATAAATCTAGGTTGGAAATATAAGTGCAATAAATAAATCTATTAAACTCATTCATACTGGATTATGTAACAAAACTGTAGAGCTGCATTTCCTACTAGCATATCATTCGTATGCTCCAAATCCTTCACCTTGCAGTATAGTTATACTTTAACCACTTCATGGCTGAACATGGAACATTCTATAGATGCTATGGAGAAGGAATCCCAAAGAGGATCAAATAACCAAAGGTTAGGATCATAGTCATTGGGTGAGGAGAAGTCATCTCTGATCCTCAGTTGGGTCCACAGAAAGTTATTAGGGAAACTTAACTCATACAGGTATTTTGGGGAGTAAATCAGTTAATGGTTTTGTACTAGTTTTTAACCTTCCCTGTGATAAGACACGAGCATGTGAAATGGTGGAAAATAAGAAGAGTTTCCTTTCTTGTACCTACAATAAAATTCAGAAGAAGTGTGGCTGAAAGAGATAGGATGAGTCTATGCCCCTTGCTCTAGAACTTTGGATTCTTGTTGCTGCTCAGTCATGTGTCAATCATGTCTGAATCTTCATGACCCTATCTGGGACCATGCCGTTTCTGTCCCCAGCTCATTTTATATATGAGAAAGCTGAGGCAGACAAGGTTAAGAGACTTTCCAAGGCTCATATAGCTAGTAAATGTTTGAGGCCAGATTTTAACTCAGGGAGATGAGTCTTGTTAGTCAAACAAACAAAGAGGCTATTTAACCTTTGAGAATTAATGTCCAGTCTCTTCTCTTTCTCCTAAAACCAGAGTTAGCGTAGTGTATAATGGAAAGAGCCCTGAAATTGGAGTCAAAGGTACTGAGTTTAAATCTTGAATCTGCTATTTATTACCTGTGTGGACACAGGCAAGACATTCAGTTTCTCAGTGTCTCAGTTTCTTCATGTGGAATAGGAAGGGGTTATATTAGATTTCCTCTAAGGATCCTCCAAACTCCTGGATTATGCATGTGGAAACCAAGAGTGCTAGAACTCAACACCCTCTGGAGTCACTCAGCTCCCCAGATCATAGGTCTTTCATGCCCATTTCTTTAGGTGTCATGTTGGAAGAAGGAAGAGAGAGGTGATTTCATGTTGTGCAAATGCACATTGGCTGTAATTTTCTAAGGTATATTAAAGCTTTATCTTTTCAAATCCACATCTAATTTTAGATCAGGTGGATTTTTTTTCCATGGAGAAAACTTTTGAAAAGTCTATCACTTTCAAATATTGTAAAGAACTTGAAAACAGTTTTCAGCTTTTCCAAAACTTGTTTTTATTTCAAGATTCAACCTTTATCATTTACATGTCTCCAGAAAGTCAAAGAACCACATTTTGAGAAAATCTTTAAACATTGTAAGATATTTCTTTGGAGTTGTTTTTGCTTGTTTTTTTTTTCCTCAGACAAAAGTTTACGTAACTAATCTCAGGATTGGAAGAATCTGGACTTTGACCTAAGAAATCACTAGCGAATTAGTTCTATGGGGTTCAGAAAGTGTGGGGTTGAAAACATACTTCATAGCAACCATTGGACAGAAGCTATAAAACCTCTATTTTGTCTCCCAGAAAGTGTACCAAACATTTACTTTCAGAGAATGAGGATGAATAACCAACTCTGAAAGACCATGACCTAACAGTTGTATACAATAATCTGTTGATTCTGAGTAGAGATTTATAGGAGAGTACTAGATTTGGAATCTGAAGACTTATGTTTGAATAACAAGTTTATTATTTGCTACTTCTGTGAACAAGTCATTTGACCAAGGTGGGTTTCAAATGTTTGTGTTATTCTTTCCTTCTTGAAGCTGACCAATGAAATAATGAAAACGATGCCTTAACCTGCAAAAGGATTTTATTTCAGTGAGAGAGAACTGTAGAAAGTCACCAGCCTCATTCTCTTCTCCAGAGTTATCAGAGTCCAGTGGCAAGACAAAAGTCAAGATGACTGGTGATGGCCCAGGGTTTCAACTACCTCTTCCCTAAAAGGAGATGAAGCTAGATGATCTCACATGCACTGTCTTATTACCAAATGAGAATAATGACCTTGGAGAGGGCCTCTCACTTCTCATAGTGCTCCACCAGAGGGCAGACTGGAATCTTCCTATGATTTTGTAGAAATTCACCATATTGCTAGAGGAAGAGGAGGGGCAAGAAAGAAAGAAGAGCTCAATGAAGAATAACTCCCATGGCCTGATCCATCATCTCTTCTTTGAAGAAACCAAGAGAACAAGAGAGAACAAATAATAGGCATGCTGAGACTGTTATTGCTTCTTGGGCCCAGTGAGTGCACAGAACTTGAAGACCTGGTAGGAAAATGATGAGGGTGATAGGGAAGAAGTCCCATGTCTTCTAGAATATGTGAGGGGTTCATGAGAGGACTATAGCCACTAGCCAGGAGAAAAGGAAAAGTATAGGAAGGTTCTGATGGGGAAAATGCTCCTCAAGCTAAGACTAAATCATGATTCTGGTTTATTAGGGGGCAATGTGTTGATGGGAGAGGATTGAGGAATGAAGGGTGGAAGGAGAATGCAGAAGCTTTTACTTATTGATTTGTTTGAATTCAGACCAATGGTGCTCATTGACATGTTCTTTACCAGGCTTTGGGCTTGGAGCTTTCATCTCACAAATGCCACACCAAGGGATATGGAGGAGTGGAGATTCAGTAGAGATCCAATGTCATCTGATCGACTTCAATGTTCCAGTCACTATGTGGTATCAACAGCTTCCAGAACAGAGCCTGGTACTGATCGCCATTTCCAATCCAGACTCTCCCCCAGACTATGAGAAGGGTTTTGATGCAGCCAAGTTCCGCATCAGTCCCCAGGGTTCAAAGTCCTCCATTTTGACAGTGACTGGTATAAATCCCAGTGACAGTGGCTTCTATTTCTGCAGTGCCAGTGACACAGTGAGGAACTTGGATCACATACCAAAGCAAAAACATTAGCTTCTCCTCTCTCACACTCATCTGAATAAGACTGTAAAGGAAGGCAAACCACAATTATGACTAGGAGAGTTCTTTACTCTGGGGCATGTGCTAAATGAGGGATGGGGCAGAACTGTAGTCTGGTGCCTAAAAGAAGAAGGAAGTGACATCAGACAACATAAAGCAGGAGCCCAAAGGAATTTGGGATAACTTTTCTTCTCACAAAATATCTAAAAATTTTACTCAACCCACAGAAGTTTTCAAATATATGAGAAAGGGACTTACGCTTTAGTCGTAGGACTAATCTATACAGCTCTAACTGTGTTGCCAGAATTAAATTTCTATCCCTGTGATTCTTTCACGTTCCCCTATGATGCCTTTGTACTCTAATCATTCAACAGGTATCAGCACATAATTGCAACACAGCTAATATAGGATTTTAACCCAGGCCTTCCTGATTCCTTTTCCACTGTTCTGTCCATTACACCTCACTGTCTTTCAAAAACTTGAGGCTTAGAAAGTTAAGGGGACTTGTCCCTTGTTCACACAGTTGCTAAGTAACTGAGCTCTGTACTCTCTCCAGTATGTTATGCTTCCTCTGCCAACTTCTAATATTGCATATTGTAACCTAGACCACAGTCTACTTTGTCAAACATTTCTCAAGGCTTTTCCTTAAGCTCTTCCAAACATAGAGTCTGGATATAATTCCTTAGGTGAGCTTTCCCATGGCAGATAGCAAGCAGTCCAGGGTTCACTGCTGTGAGTTGCTGAGAAAATACATCTAGAAACTCTGGAGAATGTAATGCTTTCTGGGACTCTTGCTGCATCAGTCTTTTGTGCCCTGAGGACTGAGGTTCTTTTTGCCTAGCTGAACTAGTCAGTGCACACTGGCCTGGGGCTCTGCAAACTGCACGGTGCTCCACCCACTGGTTGTAGCCATTGCCAGGGCTCTGGCACCTCACGTCATCACCACTCGCCAAGGCCTACATGGGCCTGGCAAAATTATAATGATTGGAAGCCTAGTGAGGGCAGTCATGTGACTGTGAGAGCAGCCAGCCAATTGGCTGGGGCTGTGTGGGGAGTTTCTAGGTTTGGGGGAGGAGAATTGGGCATTCGAGGTGGAAGCTGGAAAGCGACAGGCGTTCTGCTGCGTATTTTCAGCTGATTCCTGGGCGGTGGTATTTTTTCAGGTATTATAATTTCGCTTTCCCCATTTTATTTCCTTTCCCTTGATCCTACTGATCCTGTTTGTTTTCTTTTTAAGTTCCTTGTTGTTAAAATAAATCTTGTTCTGTTTTGAGGGAGGCTGCTGGTCTCCTTCCTTGCCCCAATATTGCAGTGAGCCACTTAGCTAGCACTCCCTAATTAAAAATTGGTCCCCAGAGGGGTAAGGGAAAATCTAATAACACTTGATGCTACACATTATTTTTTTAGATCGGTCTAACTTTTAGGAAATTTTTCCTTATGTCAAGTCTAAATTTGACTGCAAAATTCACTTGAAATTTTCTTTGCTCTATAATACCAACTTCTATTTTATGTCGGCCTTGCAAATGTTTATTTCATGTCTAAACATTCAGGTTATATAAGTGAACAAAAGAGATGTATAGAATTCAAAGTCTTTTTCCAGGTATGTGAACATTTACTCAGAAAGGGAGAAAGACACCCCTGCAGTTATGTTCTGTAGTGTTTTCTGGAAAGTATAAACTGACCTCAATGAATCCAAGATATTTTAGTGGTTCCCTCTCATTTTTATTCTAAAATATAGTATATAAACCCCTCAAGCATTTAAAGGTCTTTATAATCTGGCTGATTTATAGGTTGTTTATGTATTATTCATCTTCATATATTCTGAAAATAGACTGCTAACTGGGATTCCATAGCCTTTCTCTTTGCCTTTGAAGAGGCTGTTGTTCCTTATGCCTGGAATACTCACTCTTTTTCCTCCCCACCAACTCTTAGAGTTCCTAGCTCCCTTAGAGGCTCAGCTCAAGTACTAACTCCAATAAGAGGCCTTTCCTGATTCTCCTAGCAGTCAGTGCCCCTACCAATTTTCTTTGTACACATTTATTTTGTATTTGTACCCTGGGAGGTAGGTGCTTTTATTATCCCCATTTTGTAGTAAAGGAAACTGATAGAGATGGTAAAAAATTCGCCTAGGGTCAAGGGTGCGGAGCAATATTTGAATTCAGGTCTTGGTGACCCACTGTTGAACACTCTGTTCACTCTTCCACTAGTTGCCAACAGTGCAGTTTGAGGAAGAGGAGCAGAAATCAAACTTGATGCCTCTAAATATAGGAAGGGACAGTTAACAGAAAATGTAGTCTACATGTCACCTGGAGATTTTGGATTAAAGCTTCTTTCCACAGCTTCTAGAATCATCCCTCCATCCAAAGTATACTTCCCCTCAGGGCCATGGGGATGGGGTGAGGGTTGAGGGTGGGAAGGGATGTAGCTTATCTATAACTTTCTGAGAAGCTGCCCTCTTTGCCCTCTTCAAGACAATGACTCTGCTGGCCTGGGAGGCTGGGCTGTGTTGGGCTGTCTGTGAGAGTCTTACCCTCCACAACTGACTTGGGGTACATTTCAGTGACAGTTTCTCATTTTACTGAGTCCTGAAAGGCCTATGTGTGCCCCTTCTTATCAATGGGAGGGGAAGAAAATGGTGAAGAGAAGTTTTAAGATCATAAAAGGAGAATGTTGGGGGGAATTTGGGGTATGGAGGAGGGTAGAAGGTGAGCAGCTGAGAAAGAGGTGACTGTGGGAGTGGGGATGTGGGGAGTTTGATGGGAGAATCTGGCAAAATGAACAAGGCATCTGAGGATTAGCCCAGATGGGCAGTAAGGAAAGAATGGCCGAAAAGCATGCAGGCGAGTCACAGTGCTGACCACAAGTGTTCTGACCCTGGCTGGAGATGCAGCCAGGAGAAAGCCGGAAATACTAGTGCTTGGTGACTGTTCCATTGACCACTAGGGGGCTCTGTGGTTCCACTAAAACTGTAGAGGAGTTTGGAAATATCTGCTATGGGAGACATTCTGAGGTGAGGCAGGGAGATTAGGTTGGGTAGGGTGTCTTGACACAAGTAAAAAAAAAAAAGAGCCCTTAGTACTAAAGCCTAAATCATATTTTAGGAACTCTAGTGAATTCAAGGGATGAGGGAAATAAATACAATCAACAAGAAGGACAATCACCACTCCCATAATTGTTGTCCCCTGCCCAGCCAAACGTGAAGGAAGCTTCAAGAGAACAGCAAATGACTCTCTGGGAGATAAAATAAATGTTGGGAAGGAGAATGAGCTGAGTAGTGATAAAACTAGTCAAAATAGAGATAGTAGAATCCCACTTGCCTCTAGAATTCAGAGGATTCTCAGTAAGAGCAAGGGGAACTGCTTTGGATAGTAAAGGGGAAACAGATGAATATCTGGTGCTGGGGTGTAACCCT
Source organism: Dromiciops gliroides (assembly GCF_019393635.1). NCBI lineage: Eukaryota > Metazoa > Chordata > Mammalia > Microbiotheria > Microbiotheriidae > Dromiciops > Dromiciops gliroides. The sequence goes on along the minus strand of NC_057865.1, from coordinate 102,907,702 downwards.
GGTGTCTTGTCCCTGCAAGCAGCCCTAAACTTCAGTCATGGATGACAAGGGGTTCCATGGAATCTATGTAGAATCCTGATTGAGAAAGTACATGATAAGGGAAGGTCTGTTTGAGTACATTCTAGATGGGATTAATATGGTGTATGATGAACTACTGAGCAATCCTAGATAAAAGATTGAGTTCAGAAAATCTTGTGTTCAATAGAGAAGATGAACAAAGATGCTTGCAACAAGATACAGGTCATGTCAAACCAAGCAGACATATCCATGTGTCATGATGCAAGCAGATAGACTAACCCCATTAGGTATTTAGGAATGGGACCTTTCTCATACTGAACACAACTCTGTCCAAATTTGGATGTCTGTAATTCCCAATTAAAATCTCATCTTTTTCAGGAAATCTTTCCTAATTGCTCTTGGTTATAGTGACTTCCCTCTCCTAATTATTTCCTATTCATCCTGTCTAGAGATTGTATGTTTATCTTCGTTTGCATATATTCTCCCCCTTTCCAATTTGAGGTCCATGAGAACAGAGGTCTTTTGCTTCTTTTTGTTCCCACAGTGATTAACACAGTGCCTGACATAAAGGTACTTAAATCATGTTTGTTGATTGACTAACCAACCAGTCAACAATTATTTAATTGAGCTCTTCCCATGTGGCAGATGCTCAAAAGACCATTTTAGCCTCATGCTGCCATGTAAAAGGCAATGATGAGAATGACTCAAGAAGGGGGAGGGATATTTCCAAATATTGCTTAGGTGGCTGGGGTTTGTGGAGTGTAAACTAAGAAACCCAGTGACATCACAGTTAGATACCATCCAAAGGGCAAAAGAGATTCCCAGTGCCCCAAGCTTCATCTCTGAAATACCAAATGACTGAGCATTACCCACTCAGGTATGCCCCAACTGCAACCATGGTTCCACCATGGGCACCAGGCTTTTCTGCTGTGTGGTTGTTTGACTCCTCAGAGTAGGGAAGTTTTTACTAATCAGCATAGATACATGACCTTCATTTGCCAGGACCTAGTTTGAACGCTTTTCCCCACAGTTTACTGCTGATCTTTTTAGCTTCTGCCTTTTTCCATCACAGATTTCACAGATGGCAAAAGTCACTCACACACCCAAATACCTGGTTATAGCAGCCAGGTAGCCTGTACTGTTGAGATGTGAGCAGGATCAGGAAGAAGACAATATGTACTGCTACTAACAGGAAGTGGGGTAAAAACCAAAGACAATCTTCTTCTATTATAAAAATATGGGGGCTGGTAGGGGGCATAGTGGATTAAGCACTGACCTTGGATTCAGGATGACCTGAGTTCAAATCCAGCCTCAGACACTTGACACTTACTAGCTGTGTGACCCTGGGTAAGTCACTTAACCCTTATTGCCCCACAAAAACCAAAAACAAAATTAAAAAAAACAATACAACATGAAGAAACAACTTTCCTGATACCTTCCATGCCAGTAGATCAAAGTGTTTCCCTCTGTTACTTTAACATCATGTCTCTAAGTTTGGGGCAGTCAGCTCCATAGCTCTGTTCCTGCAGCAGTGTGACAGCACTGCATATTCACCCCTTGTCTTGGTACAAACCTTCTGTATCCCCAATAAATAACCTCAACTTTCAGGGACGTTATATGTGGCTTTTTGGGGCCATTTCCAGGGTAGGTATATGGCTGCACATTTTCAATGGTTTTGGGTGGGAGAAAATGGGAACTAACTCCCATGAAACTGGCATGAGCATCCTAGCTAGGACTAATATGGGCTTGGTATTGAGTCACCAAACAATACTGGATCATGGAGTTCTGTGGATCTGAGTAGGAGAGGCAGAAAGGATTGATGGAAATACTAAATGAGAGATTAGTGATTCACTCAGGGATACTTCAGGAAAATTCATAGGTCAAAGTGAAGACAACTGAATGGGATGAGAGGATCAGAGGAGGGATGGTGCTGAGTCACTGAAGTCTTCCAGTGGCTTTGGGCAGGTGGGGGGATGGGGGTGAGACAGAGTTCTACTTGCAGTATTATTTTTTTAAAACCAGAAGAAGATAAAGATGACTTGATTTCTAGGTAGCCACCAGAATCTATAAAGTATTACTGGTGATTATGAAATCTTAGACAAGCATTGGAAGACCTTAAGGTACACCAGGTACCCTCTAATGTCCTCATTCTCTTTCAGAATTCCTTTTATGGCTTGTTTTTCTCCATCAGATTATAAGCTCCTCGAATGTATGAATATTTCTTTTCCTTACTTGTATCTCTAGAACTTACCACAGTTTCTGGCACATAGTAGGCACTAAATAAATGTTAATTGACTTGAGGTGAATTGGTAAATCCAGTTTGGATTTTTCAGATTTTTTTCGGTATTTGGAAGGTGTCTCTTAATTTTCAATATACTCTTCATTCCAGAGTTTTTTTCTCACATATGCGTCTCTTCTGTCTCCTATGCCAGTGCTTCCAACAACACCCACTGATCCAATCCCATTGTTTAAAGTACAACTTTCATATTGATTCCCTCTCTCTGAACTCTTTCAAAGGTCCTCTCACCTATTCCCATTGCACACCTGTGCTTCCTGTGATGCCTTCAACTTTCTCATTGTGCTTCTTTCTTTGTGGAATACTACAGTTTGGTTTCTTTACATTTTGTGGGCAAACTGCTCTATATCTTGATTAAATTTCTCTTATTTTCTTTCTACTGTCACTTCCTTGATATAACTGAAATCTGGTGCTATGAGGAAGTCATCACATCTTTGGCTATTATGTTAGAAGTTCTCCCTTCTCCCTTTTCCCTTGACTTTATGAAAAAGGACAGGGAATGGGCCTCCTTGTGATATCCCAATGCATGTTCTGGATTCTCTCCCTTGTTAATCCTAAACTCTTTCTCTGTATCTTCTCCTAAAATGACTGAATCCATTGTCCCCTCCTGAGACTGACCCTGGTTTTATCTTCCTGGATGACTTTAATACCAGGTTCATATTCTTCCTCTACATCCTGTCCCCCAGCACCATCCTCACTGGCTCCAATTTTGTCATTGGTAACCCATCTGATGACCCAATCTCATCACTCCTTGAGTTGCTTATTTTGTTAATTTTATAGAACTTCATCTCTACTTCACCTCAGGTGTACTTCAAGAACATCCTACACTGGGCTATGTTACAGGGCACTGCTTTATTTCCAACATTCCAACTTTGTCCCTTCACCACCCTATCTGATCATAGCATCCTGACCTTCCAACTTTCCTTCAACCTCACTAAACCAGTTCTTTAATGCTACTGTGACCTTTTAAAGCATTCAGCCTTTTTCTTTTTCAGAATGATGAGGGTTAAGTGACTTGCCCAGGGTCACACAGCTAGTAAGTGTCACGTGTCTGAGGCCACTTTTGATCTCAGGTCGTCCTGAATCCAGGGCTGGTAATTTATCCACTGTGCCCACTAGCTGCCCACAGCAATCAACCTTTTGAAAATTTTTCCACTTACCAAACTCCTAGCCAGCTTTCAATCCTCCTTCACTGTGGATTCTAACATGAGCAATTTAAAGGAGCCCTGGCCAACATTTAGATTCCATCACTTATCATAATTGTCAGCATCATACAGACAACATATTTAATAGTATGTGCACATAGTAAATGCTAAATAAATATCCTTGGAATAATAGTAATAATCCATACTTTTAAAAACTAGACCTATATTTTTGTTCATGTAAGGAGATAACTGTGGGGACTTTCTTGAATAATGCAGATTGCAACTTATGGCATTGCAAAAGTGTCCTGAAAGCACAAGTGGTGAAGTGATTTTCCCCAGGGTCAGCCTACACATGCACACACACACACAGATAATGGGCATGAGGAACCCTAGAACCCAACTCTCTCAGAAGTTCAACCCCAAAAAACCAGAGACCTGGATATCACAGATGCCTCACTCCTGTTCTGATGCCACCATGGAAAGCAGACTTCTCAGCTTTGTGGCCATTTGCTTCCTGGGAGCAGGTGAGTGGTCAGCCCAGAAGACCAGGTCAGGCATAAGTTTGAAACCTTTCTCTTTTGGCATCAATGTCAGATGTGCTGATGAACTGAGATTCCCAGCTTCCCTCTCCTCCCGGCAAAGGTCTGCCAGATAGCATTGTTCTCCAGATCCCAAGATACCTGGTCACGGGCACAGGACAAGATGTGGCACTGAGATATGACCAGGACCAGAATTATGATTACATTTACTGGTAGCAACAGAAAATAGGACCGGAGCCAAAGCAACGTATCTGTTCCTTTAAGCTCTCAAGTGATAAGAAGGAAAAGGACACCTCTGACAAATTCAAAGTCCACCAGGAAAACATGAACCTCTACTTCCTTAACATCAGTGCCTTAAGTATGGGGGACTCAGCTATATATCACTCTGCTATCAGCAGCACAGTGCTGTAGAGTAACCTCCTCTCTGTGCCTAAACCATAGTCTTAATCCATACCCAACAACCCGGTCTTATTAGGAGTCTTCTCTAGGCTACCTGGATAGGAAGTCTGTTTGTGGTTACAGCATCCTCCTTTATAGGGATACTTTGGGCATTATCCCCTAAAAGCATTGGTGAGTTATGTGGAGAATAACTTGTATAGCAAAAGACATTGAGACAAACAATGCCAAGTCTGGAGTCAGGAAAACTCTTCTTCAGGCATTCAAATCTGGCCTCAGACATTAGCTGTGTGACCCTGGACAAGTCATTTAACCCAGTTTGCCTCACTTTCCTTATCTGTCAAATGATCTGGAGAAGGAAATGCCAAACCACTCCAGCATTTTTGCCAAGAGAACGCCAAATGGGCTCATGAAGAGTCAGACATGACTGAAAAAAATGACTGAATGAATTAGGTAGACAGATAAGGATTGGGCAAAAGTGCTATGGCAGGGTCAGATTCTGATATCAAGTCAAGCAAACCAGGAGGACAGAGCTAGGTGAGCTTGGTTTTGAGTTTGTGAATCTTAGAACTCTAGAACATCAGAGACAAAAGAGCCCCACCAGATCATAGGATCATAGATTTAGAGCAGTGTGGGACCTTAAATGGCATCCATGTCCTACAAACTATTCCTTTTACAAATGGACAAAATGGAAGGACCCAGACAGAGATAATAAAATGTCTATGATCACGAATGAGGCTGGACTATTGTGAGGACCTCCTTGTTCCAATTCACAATGCAGAGGGAACTTTCCATTCCACCTCTTTGAAGGACAGAGTTAAAAAGATGGAATGGGGGCAGGGAGAGAAGCAGAGGGGAGCAGAGTTCTAGTTTGTCTCTGAAAAGGAAGACAGGTAATAAAAATGGGTACCTTAGATGAAGCACCTATAGGAAAATGTTTCTCAGTTAAACCATTTCAGGAAACTGTAGGGAGAGCCCTCTCCCTCTTGTCCAGTATTCCATGGACAAAGTTGTACATAATTTGGAGAATGTGAGGGCAAGGAAATAAAGGTCAGGAAACTGTCTGGTGCAGAGGTGGAGCAGCAGGTTTGAGCCAACTCTGGGGGCAGAGAACTCCCTGGTTTTTGTTTGTTAGGTTTTTAAAAACATTACGAGGTTGGGCGCTTTGTATAAGAAAACTTGAATAAAAGAAAAAAAGAAAGAGTAAAAATAGCATGCTTCAGTCTTTATTCAATCAATATCAACTATTTCTTTGGAGCAGGACAGAATGCTGCATCATTAATTCACAATATTCCGGGGCAGCTAGGTGGTGCAGTGGATTCAGCACCAGCCCTGAATTCAGGAGTACCTGAGTTTAAATCCAACCTCAGACACTTGACACTAACTAGCTGTGTGACCCTGGGCAAGTCACTTAACCCCCCCATTGCCCCACAAAAACAAAAACACAAACAAAAACAAATAATATTTCATTACACTTATACACCACAGTGTGTTCTGCCCTTCCACAATTGATGGGCATTCCTTTGTTTTGTGGCAAATAAAAACTAATAGGGTCACCTTATAATTGTCCCAAGTGTTAGGGGATTTAGCTGGGATTTATAATATGTTTGTTACTTAGAAATTAGAGGCTATTGCAGCAACATTGGGCATTAAGCATTTATTAAAGCATAGTAAATATTAGTAAAGAGATAGAGCACATGGCTCAGAAAGTTAAGAAGCCCTACATACCCAGGTTAGAGGGGAAAGAGAGAGCAGCATGGGAGAGGGAAGAGGGGGCCAAGAGAGGGAGAAACCCCTCCCTAGGGTTTTTAACCTGTCTCAGTTAGAGGTGGGTCACTCCACCTTGATCCAAACTAATTGGCTGGTAACATTCAAGTCCTTTGATTGACATGACTTAAAGGTGGTCTTCAGTTAGTTAACTTCCTTTAGTTAGTTAGGAAGATTGATCTACATTTCCTTTGACATTCTCCTGACTCTGGGCTGGCCCTGCAAAACCAGCCAGTGTTGCTGTGTCTCTGTGAGTGTGAGTGTGTGTGAGTGTGTGTGTGTGTGTGTGTGTGTGTGATTCCCCCAAACACCTTATTATTTATAATTTTCTCACAGTTTCCAAATTCGTAGTCACCAAAAAAAGAGCTGCTATAAATATTTTGTACAGATAGGTCTTTCTTCACTTTTTGGGGGATATCTTTGGGATAGACACCTGGCAGTGGTATTCCTAAATAAAAGGTTATTCACAGTTTGATAGTTCTTTGGGCATAGTTCCAAACTCTTCTCTAGTATGGTTGGATCTTTTCACAACACCCCAACAGTGGATTAGCATCCCTGTTTCCCCACATCCTCTCCAACATCCAACATTTTTCTTTTTTGTTATACTTGCCACTCTGATAGGTGTGAAGTGATATCTTAGAGTTGTTTTAATTTGCATTTCTTTGATCAATATTGATTTAGAGCATTTTTTCTTATGTCTATCCATAGCTTTGAATTCATTTTCTGAAAACTGCCTTTTAATATCTTTTGACCATTTCTTGATTGGGGAATGCCTTGTATTTTTTATAAATTGGACTCAGTTCTCTATCTTTTTGAGAAATGAGGCCTTTCTGATAACTGCCTGTTAAGGAGTTTAAAGTTTATTTTCCTAGGCACTGGAAAGTTACTCAAGTATTTATTAGCACAGAAAGGGAGGGTGGTACCTCAGGGAGAGGAGCATTTCACACAAGATGAGAGGATATCAAACCCACAGTGTCAGTCTGTCTCCCTACCAAACATAAGAACCAGTAAGAACCCTGATAATGAGTGTTTTAGCTGAGAAAGTGTCTCTCCTCCATTTCTCTGGGAGATTCAAAGCATATAAATGGACAGGGGAGTCTGTGGGCAGTGTCAAGTCACAGAGAGATACAACCAAGTGGAGACTAGGAAGCCTCAGCTAATAGCTATGTACTGGAATCTAGGAGATGCCTCACCCCTTTCTTGTCAGCGCTATGGACACCAACCTCTTCTACTGTGTGGCCATTTTTCTCCTGGGGGCAGGTGAGTCTCAGGCAGAAGTGGGAAACCCTTGTCTTGGACTTGCCAGACCTGGCTCCAAACTTTCCTCTTTTGGGTGAAGTCTAACAACGTTTGTCTCCGTATTCCACAAGCCTTGAATTTCTGGAGTCTTCTAGAGTTCAAGAAGCTTGGCCAGATAGAGGGGAAAAAAAAAAGGTGATGCTGAGATGTGCCCCAATGAAAGGACATAATTATGTCTTCTTGACTTTATCTTCTTAAGCATAACTGACAGTACCTCACAATGGATGTTAGTTAGGTTTGGAGGAGCTCAGGAACAAGTGTGGCAGTTACATTGTCATTTCTGATTCAAGGAGAAAATTTAAATCCTGGTAGATTTGTCTGATTTTGTGTGTTGCTTCCTCACTTCTGCTAAGCAGAGAGGGTTCAAGGAAGCATTAGCAACTGAGGAGGAACTGGAGACTTTGACCTTGTACTCTCTTTTCTCCAACCTAGCAGAAGTCTGTTACCGCCCCCCAACCCCGCCCTCCCTATAGACTATTTACAAGAGAGTTGCACATAGAGGGGCATTGAAAAAAATGGTGAAGAAAAAGACATCCTAGAAAGTCATATTCTGTAGGGACCTATTTGGGAATGACCCAAGGAAATGAAATAAGAAATGAAGAGAGAGATCAGCAGGGCCCCTTTGGAAATATATAAGACCTATGCCTACCTTCTTAAGTATCTGAAGATAGTTACCAGTTTTAACCTAAGTGGAGCGGCATACAGTAAAAATTCTTTCTATGCAAAGGAGTATCTCAATGAGGGATTTATCTATATTATATCTCTATAAAGTATCTCTACATCTTTATACAGGGTGGGCCAAAACCCACAATTTTAACATTTCTTTTGAAAATTATTTTTTCTTTATTTTTTTGCCATTTACAAGATTTTATTTTCCACATATAATGAAAATTCACCTCTTATACACACGTGTGTGTATATGTATACATGCACTCATACATATACATATATATTCACTGTGTATGATGCTATGGTATATAAATTAAAGACAAAAATATAAAGGAGTTATTAAATATTAAAACCTCTTTGTGACTTTTGTCCTACCCTGTATCTATATCTCATCTATATCTATATCCATATCTATATCATTGTCACAGGTAAATATGTTTATAACTTGTCATAGATATAGTTATAAATATATAGCTACCATTGAGTCATTTCTGTTTTCTTCCCTATTTCTCTCTTGGACACTTTGAAAATCTCTGTCTCTTGTCTCTCTGTCTCTCTCTCTGCCTCTGTGTATGTCCACCCATCTTTAAAAAAATTATTCTCCCTCCTTTTTCCTGGCTCTTCTATCTATCTGAATTATTTTTGTGTCTATTTTTTCAATTTCTATTCTCTTGCTTTTTCACTAGCTGTGGTTCAAGATCATTATCTTTGGAAGAAAAAATAAAACACCTTGTCTCCTGGTAAATTACAAAGCCCCAAACTAAAAACTGGAAAGAACAAACACCCCAGTGAATGTCATAAAAATGTGTGTGTGCATATATGCATTTATGTATATATTATTAGGGGCTAAAATTCTTGCTATACTATCTAAAATATCTAATAAGTGGTTGCCAATAAATTATAAGCTTTAGCAAGAGTTAGGCTTTTAAGCATTTATTAAGGAGAATCAGAATTTGGTAAAGAGAGAGAGAAAGGCCTAGATTCATCTATTATAGGGAGAGAGCATTCCTAGCTCCCTTCTCCACCAGAGTCCTCAGGAAAGAGAGTGAGCCAGCGCGCCAGCCTCCCCCTTCTTCGTCCCACAAGTCAAAGTCACTTCCTGACGCCAAAGAAAAGACGCATAGTCCTGCCCTCAGAGGCCCTCTCCTCATGTTGGTGCTTTCCTATAGTAAGTCTTTAGCAGGTGGCATCATAACAATCATTACAGTCTGTATGTACAAGTGTGTATGCATGTCCATGTATATACATATATAGTGTTGTATATATGTACACGTTTTTATACATATATGTATGTTTATACACACATATACATGGTTTTTTTTTGTAGGGTCCCTTCTTAAATATGATGAATAGAATGGGATAGAGCACTCCAGATGTGTTAGAACTAGCAGTTTAAAATAGGACTATGACTTCCAATTATCAGGACACTGTGCTTAGATTCATTCAGCCTAAGAAGACTTATTTAGTAGCTACAACAGCTTCATCACGATGTTGGCTTATACTTCATTTAGATTCAACTAAACTCTCACTCTTTTTTCATATGAATGATTTCCAAGGTAAATTTCTCCCATGCTGTATTTCTACACTTAGTTTTTGAAAAAACTAAATGGACATTATTACATTAATTCACATTAAATTCCATTCTATTGCCCTAGTGCTCCACCGTGTGAAAGAAATGATTTTCGTTTTACTTCTTTATTAGCTTACACAGATTTCTGTCATCTGGACAGAAAAAAAATCTACACACAAACACACACACATGTATGTGTTTGTACACATATGCATATATACACACATGTGTGCATCATGCACATGTACACATGTGGACATGCACATGTACACGTGCATATATTCGTGTATGAACACAATACACATAAATATATAATTTATAATAAAATATAGTAGAAAAATATAAATATGGAAATAAACAAGTATACACAAAATAATAGAATTATATTAATATAATTATTTGGATATACACATATGTATACATATATAATTTTATATATCATATATAGTCTGGAAATTTATACACACCTATATACAATTTCCAGATGACAGAAAGGTATATGTATGTTTATATATTCTTGAGTGTATATGTGCATATTTATACATACCTGTGTCTATAGATATGTATAGTGTGTATGTATATGTATATACACACATATGTATCTATGTATATAGTCCAGATAATGAATTGATTAGGCGTATCCATTTGTGTGTGTGTGTATGTGTATGTGTGTGTATTCATTTGAAATAGAAAGAATGCTTTGGACAGTGTAGTAAAGTATTGCTCTCACTTTTAGCCTGTTATCCAATGCAAATGTGAGAACCTCTTGGCCACTAAGCAACTCAGTTGCTGACTTTGGAAAGGGGGTTTCCTTCCTGTTCATATGAGGTGTTCCTGTCCTATGTAAGAAAGTAACCCTTAGGCTGGGCGTCTCTGGGCAGAGTTGTAGCTCAGATCTAGGCAGCTCAAAAAGGAGAGGGAAGATTCCAAAACAACAAACAGGTGGCAAGGTGGTTTAGCCCTATTATGCTGTGACTCCATCATGAATATGCGTTTTCTTTGCTATGTGGCCATTATTCTTCTGGGAGCAGGTAAATTCTGGGTGCAGATGGGAAATCCTTACTCCTAACTTTTCGTGTCCTGGCTGAAAACTTTCTCTGTTCCACAGTCCCCCTTGCGCACTGCCTGACCCCGTTCAGCCTCTCACTCTTTTTTCTTTCTCCACAGGCCTTATGGATGCTGGAGTTACCCAGATTCCAAGATTCCTGGTCACAAGGAAAGGAGAGAATGTGACATTTAGATGTAACCCAATCGAAGGACATACTTGGGTTTATTGGTATCAACAACTCTTAGAAAAGGAGATCAAATTTTTGATGGATTTACAGGTCAGCAATAACATGGATAACTCAGAGATGCCCAACCCTCCATTCTCAGCTAAATGTCTCAAAAACAAGCCATGTGAGCTGTCAATCCAGCCCACGGAGCCTGGGCTCTCAGGCATCTATTTCTGTGCTAGCAGTGCAACCACAGTGTGGCAAAGACTTCTCCTTTCTGTGCATAAACCTCCAGCCACCCCACACAGGAAACAGCTAATACAGCAGCTTGTAACATGGAGTAGGGACCTTGGTTTGATTTTAAAACATATTTTGGCAACTCTATTTCAGCATAATCAGGTTTTCTTTGTAACCTGATATATTTTGTTTTCTCCATTTAAAAACATTGATTTGAGACGGGGCCCATAGGCTTCACCAGACTACCAGAGGGGTCTGTTTTTCTCTCTGTCTTTCTCTCTGTCTCTATCTCTCTTGCTGTCTCTTGTTCTCTCATACAGACACACATACACACACACTCACAAACACATACACAGACAGGGTTAAGAACTCTTGAGGTGGAGTATCACATGAGGAGACACAGAGGTTAAGGAAAGCACTGGTCACAGAAAACAACCCCAGAATCCACAGCACATGGATGAGTAAAGAAATTTTGTGGAATAACAATAAGTTCTTGTCATTTCTTCATCTTTGCCCGATATTCCAGCAAACCTGTGATCTTACACATGTGAATCCTTCAAACTATTCAGATTAAAATCTATCCTTGTTATCTCTGCTGTACAGAGGAAAAGAAACTAGAGACATCAGAACACATCAACATCAGTGACATATGTAACAGTCACCCACAGCAGAAGAGAGTCAATAAGATTTTGTTTTCGTTTTGTTCTTTTATTTTTTTGTTCTTTTTTTCAGATTTATTTTTTAATAGTTAAGATTTATTTTTTTAAAAAGTCAAACCTAGCCTATACATGCAGAGCTTTATTCTTGGAGGCAAGAAGATCTAGTGTGCAATCCCACAACTGCTGACTATGTGACCCTCAGCAATCACTTAAGGTACCATGTGCATTTAATGACAGATTGTTGGTAAGAGAGTCATTCTGGTACAATGAAAGAATACTAGCTTTGGACTCAAAGGAACTGAATTCAAATGCTATTTTTGCCACTGATTTCTTATGTGGACTTGGTCAGGTCCCTTATTTCTCTGAGTCAACTGTAAAATGATGAAGGTTGGATCAGATGACCTCAAATGTCCTTTCCATACCAAAAATCTATGATTTCATAATTAGTCTCTGTATTCCAGAGAGACAGCAGAAAGAGGCAAAGTGATTGGCTCCTGTAGCTTGGGTGAACATAATGTTCTGAGAATATAGAGTCAGTGAGGGACAATATTTTAGACCCAGATTGTACCAATGACAGGAGAAATTTTACACTGGATTCAATCTTGCAATCAGAGAGTCATTAGCGCCCTATGCTGAAACCCTAGGCTTAGTCAATTCCAGGAACCTGGAGTAACTAGAGAGGACATGTTTTTTTTATCCCACTATGGACAACTGTCTTACTCAAGGCTACCTCATTTCTGGATATCTCTGCCTTCACCCTTAGTACAGTTTATTCTCAAATCAGGACCTATATTCCATGATTTTCCAGGAAGTCTATATTTTCTCTTTGGTTCTAAAATGGGTCTGCTCTTTATCCAGCATCAGAGTTTGAGATGAAGAATTATGGTTCATGTAACTCTACAGGTAAATCTAGCAAATATTAGAAAGATAGCACAATTAGATTTCAACTAATTCTCTCATGCTGTGCTTTTGGACACATGTGTGTATATATATATGTATATATATACACATTTATAAATATATACGTACACACATGCATTTCATAGAGTCTGTGAACTTTGATGGGAAAAGTAAGTACATTTTTATTTTCAGAAACCTCTAACTGAAATTTGCATTTTCGTTCAATTAAGATTTTTCTAAAAACCTCCTTATTCTGATGAATATTCATAGGTTTCACTAGGCTGCCAGAGGAGTATATGAGAGGAAAAAGGCCTTCCCTCTTCTGCCCATGGTGGCACCTCATTTAGCCTCTCAGGGGATTCATTTCCTCTTCTCGAAAATGAGGATTGTGATCTTCAGAATCCTTTCCTCTTAGGTAAATTCTCATTCTATGATAGTTACTATGTTGGAATAGCTAGTACTAGTGAGTGGAAATCTTAGGGGAAGTCATCATAAAAATCCACCAGGGGCAAACAGGTACTTTCTTGGGGAAAAAAATAGAAAATCTTCATTATCTCAGAAAAAAAGAGGACCAAAGATCTGGGATTCCTAGTTTTCCTTAGAATCTCTTCCCAGGAACGAGAAGAAGACAGAAGATACTGAGCTTCCAAATGCTCCTGGAGTTCAAGATATGGAATGGGTCTTGGAGAGCTAAGAGAAAAAATTAGTGGTATTGAGCAAATAAATGGAGAGTTAACCTCTTTGACCATAGAGGATGTAAAGGGAAATCAAGAGGTCTGAGAGGCACAGGGGGATGGATGCTGATGGATTTGTGTTGTCGACGATTGGAGAAATTGTGTGCAGCGAAACATAGGTACTGAACATTTCAAGTGTAGCAAGAATTGTGGAATCTTGTGTACAACACACTCATTTGCATGCCAGCCCTTTGCTTGTTACTTGATACATTTTTACATTTAATCTTATCATCATGAGCTCTAGGGCATTCTGGGTTATCTCTGTATAACTCCCAATTAATTAATAAAATTTCAACTTATGTTTCAATTATCTTTCAAGTAACTAAGTACAGAAACCCTACCAGTTGATAAGATAACATTTATTTAATAATTTGGAATAAAATCCTCTTCCAATACGACATACTCACATTTTGCTAAATATTAAATGCCATCTCCTAAAATTAAATAATTGTTAAAGTTACTGAATATGTAATTCATAAACAATGAAACAAATGACAGGCTTGGTGTAAACATGCCAGCTGAGACTGATAGAATCAGTGATGATCACACCTGGTTCTCCTGATTGTCCTCCTGCCTCCATCTAGTACAGTGGCTGAGTAGAGTACAGTGTCTAAGGGTTCCTTGAGATAACTAGGTCCTTGAGTTCTTAGTATTCTTGTCATAGGCTCAAGACATAAAAAATGTACACATCATAGCTGAGGCTATCAAGCTACAGGGCTGTCAGACCCTTTTCTTACAGAGAAAAATTGGGAATTGTAGATAAGGAAGAGCAGATGGTAGCAGAGACCAGCATCAACAGGGATACCAAAAACATAATTTATCCAGTGGCTTTACTGGAAAATGTAATAAATTTTGAATATGGAAGCTGTGCAGCATCAGAGGTGTAAGTTTCCCTAGATCGATACTTACTGTGGCCATATGAACCTTGTGTTCCTAAATGAGGTTGCCATGATGTGTTCCCTGCACTTTCATCCTACAACACTAGGAGTATATAAACATATGGTAAAGTGCAAGAATATTTGAGGGAGGAGAAGGGGAATCAGGGAAGGTGTCCTATAGAAGATTGCAACTGATCCGAATCTTGAAGGAAGCTAAGAATCCCAAGAAGTAAAAAGATATTCTAAAAATACAAAAGGGACAGGCTGGACCAAAGTATGAGGCAGGAGATAGGATCCCAGGCTAACTGGCTTTGAGAAGAGAAGGTGGAGGCAGAATCAAAGCCTTTCCATTCTAAGTTGGGAAGTTTGTATTTTATTCTCTAGGTAATCAAGAATCCCCAAGGATAAGAGAACAGGTGAATGACATGTAAGGCCTTATGTTGCAAAATTATTTTTGTATTTACTTGGAGGATTGGTTTACAAAGGTAGAGCATGGGTAAAGGCAGAACAATTTGAAGGCTGTTATCATTGCCCAGGCAAGGGGTAATGAAGACTTCTGTTAGGGTTGTTGTTCAGTCTTACCTGAGTCTTTGTAATGGCATTTAGGTTTTGTTGGCAAAGATACTGATATGTTTAGCCAGTTCCTCCTCCAGTTCATTTTATAGACAAGGAAACTGAAGAAACAGGGTTAAGTGACTTGCTCAGGGTCACATAACTAGTAAGTGTTTGAAGCATGTGACTATTGAAAAATCTGAGAGAGAGAGTTTCTGGGTAATTGGCAATTAGTGTATTAATCTGGTAGCTAATAATCAATAAATTGATGATCAGTGGTTTCTCTAGGAAAACCAAAGATTCCCAAGTTAGACACATAATGCTTCAAATCTTTGTAAAAAGGGATGCCCATGGTAAGTGAAAGTCAACCCTAATTGATGGACTTTAATGAGGAAGTGGGCTAGGTGTCTAGAGCTCCTCCTGCTGAGAATATGACTTGATCATGAGACTCAGCTTCCTCCAGCAATCTGGACAGCAGTATACATTTCCACCCAGACTACTCTGATTGGTTTTCTCCTTCAATAAGATGGAACACCCTAAATTCTAATGGAGGGTTACAAGGACAGGGGTTCATTTCCTTGGGATAAGACCTCACCTAGACTGTATTCTATTTACACTCTAAACAGAACATCTCCTAGTTAGGTGGGGTCTGGCCTAAGATTGAGAGATATATTCCCTCCAAGTTAGGGATATTTCATTAATCAGTCATGTCTTATTTGTGTGTGTGTGTGTGTGTGTGTGTGTGTGTGTGTGTGTGTGTGTGATGTAATGAGGGTTAAGTGACTTTCCCTGGGTCACAAAGCTAGTAAGTGTCAAGTGTCTGAGCCCAGATATGAACTGAAATCCTCCTGAATCCAGGGCCAATGCTTTACCTACTGTGTGACCTAGCTGCCCCCAATCAGTCATGCCTTTCAGAGACTTGCTGAACTTAAACAGGGGCTGGGGGCAGCTAGATGGCGCAGTGGATAGAGCACCGGCCCTGGAGTCAGGAGTACCTGAGTTCAAATCCGGCCTCAGACACTTAACACTTACTAGCTGTGTGACCCTGGGCAAGTCACTTAACCCCAATTGCCTCACTAAAAAACAAAACAAAACAAAACAAAACAAACAAACAAACAAAAAAAACAGGGGCTGGACCTTAAATAAACCAATAAAAAAGTTGGATGCTAATCAATAATGAGTTATTAATATAATAGAAAATAATTTCTCTCAGGCCAGATTTGAACTCAGGAAGATGAGTCTTTCTGACTCTGAACCCAGAATTCTACCCAACAGGGCACTAGCTGCCTTTTCTATTAGGCTTCTAGCCATATAAATGAAAAGAAACCCCTGGAGAAAAGCTTTCAAGCATCTTCCTTTTCTTCCAACAATGGTGTCAGCATTTATTCTCAGGTTAGAATAGGTTGAGATTAAGGGGCAGAGCCAGGATGGCAGAGAGTAGCCAGCAAATTGTGTGAGCTCTCCTTCTGTTCCCTCAAAAAGAACATTAAATCAAGCCTCTAAACGGATTCTGAAACTACAGAAACTGCAAAGAGACAGAGAGACACAGTATTCAAACCAGAGATAATTTAGAAGACTTCAGGAAAGTTTGGTCTCACTCAGGCAAAAGGGAGGCTCAGCTCACTGCAGCACAGCTTGCAGGAAAGGGTGGGGCAAGTCAGCAGGAAGCTGTGTGAGACAGCCAAGCAACTGAGGCCCTTGGATCCTGGCACAACAATCTGGTGTCATAGCAGAATAGTGGCGAAACCCACCTACACCAGCAGAGAGGGCATACCCACAGGACAGGAGCCAGAAGGCCTACTGATCCCAGCGAGCTCAGACAGGAAGCCCAGGGCAAATTCCACTGATCCCAGTGCACTCTGACAGGAAGTTCAGGGTGGTGACACAGCCCCTATATCCCAGCATAAGAAGCTTGAAACAGGGACCCTGGTGCCCCCGGAGGAGACCTCAACTCTAAAAAAATAAAAAATAAAATAAGCTGCATTATGAGTAAAAAACAAAAAAGAACTCTCACCATTGAGAGTTTCTGTCTTGACAGGGAAGAGGCAAACACAAATTCAGATGAGGACAATACTCCCAAATTGCCTGCATGTGAGGCCTGAAGAGGGAAGATGAATTGGTCTCAAGAACAAAAACCTTCTGGGAGGAGCTCAAAAAGGATTTTAAAAATCAATTGAGAGAAATGAAAGCAACAAAAGAAAATTATGAAAAATACAAACTGCCCAGGTTAACTGAAGAGGAAATAAAATCCTTAAATAAACCCATATTAGAAAAAGACATTGAACAAGCCATTAATGAACTCCCTAAGAAAAAAGCCCCAGGGCCCGATGGGTTTACAAATGAATTTTACCAAACATTTAAAGAACAATCAATTCCAATATTATACAAATTATTTGGAAAAATAGGTGAAGGAGTTCTACCAAATTCATTTTATGACACAAATATGGTGGTGATACCAAAACCAGGCAAAGCAAAAACAGAGAACGAAAATTATAGACCAATTTCCCTGATGGATGTTGATGCTAAAATCTTAAATAAGATATTAGCAAGGAGATTGCAGCAAGTGATCACAAGGATAATACACTATGACCAGGTGGGATTTATACCAGGAATGCAGGGCTGGTTCAACATTAGGAAAACTATTAACATAATTAACCACATCAATAAGAAAACTAACCAAAATCATATGATTATCTCAATAGATGCAGAGAAAGCTTTTGACAAAATACAGCACCCATTCCTAATAAAAACACTAGAGAGTTTAGGAATAGGTGGAGCTTTCCTTAAAATAATAAACAGTATCTACCTAAAACCATCAGCAAGTATTATATGCAATGGAGATAAATTAGAGGCCTTCCCAATAAGATCAGGGATGAAACAGGGATGTCCATTATCACCCCTATCATTTAATATTGTACTAGAAATGTTAGCTTTAGCAATCAGAGAAGAAAAAGGAATTAAAGGAATTAGAATAGGCAAGGAGGAAACAAAACTATCACTCTTTGCAGATGATATGATGGTATACTTAAAGAATCCTCGAGAATCAATTAAAAAATTACTTGAAACAATGAACAACTTTAGCAAAGTAGCAGGATATAAAATAAATCCACATAAATCATCAGCATTTCTATACATGACCAACAAAGTCCAGCAGCAAGAGATAGAAAGAGAAATTCCATTTAAAGTAATGGTAGATAATATAAAATACTTGGGAGTCTACTTGCCAAGACAAACCCAGGAACTCTATGAGCACAACTACCAAAGACTCTTCACACAAATCAAATCAGATCTAAATAATTGGAAAGATATCAATTGCTCATGGATAGGCAGAGCTAATATAGTAAAAATGACAATACTACCTAAATTAATTTACTTATTTAGTGCCATGCCAATCAGACTACCTAAAAATTATTTTATAGAGCTTAAAAAATAACAAAATTCATCTGGAAAAACAAAAAATCAAGAATATCCAGGGAAATAATGAAAAAAAATTCACAGGAAGGTGGGTTAGTAGTATCAAACCTGGATCTTTACTATAAAGAGGCAGTCATCAAAACTATCTGGTACTGGCTAAGAAATAGAATGGAGGATCAACAGAATAGGCTAGGCACAGGAAACACAGTAGTAAATGACACTAGTAATGTAGTGTTTGATAAACCCAAAGACTCCAGCTTCTGGGATAGGAACTCAGTATTTGACAAAAACTGCTGGGAAAACTGGAAGATAGTATGGCAGAAATTAGGCATAGACCAACATCTTACATCTTATACTAAAATAAGGTCAAAATGGATACATGATTTAGACATAAGAGGTGATACCATAGGTAAGTTAGGAGAGAAAGGAATAGTCTACCTATCAGATCTTTGGAAAGGAAAACAGTTTTTGACCAAACAAGAGATAGAGTATATTATAATATGCAAAATGGATGATTTTGATTACATTAAATTAAAAAAATTTTGTATAAACAGAAGCAATGCATCCAAAATTAGAAGGGAGGCAGAAAGCTGGGAAACAATTTTTATGGCCAGTACTTCTGATAAAGGCCTCATCTCTAAAATATATGGGGAACTAAATCAAATTTATAAGAATCCAAGTCATTCTCCTATTGAGAATTAGTCAAAGGATATGAATAGGCAGTTTTCTGATGAAGAAACCAAAGCTATCTATTCCCATATGAAAAAATGCTCTAAATCTCTAATGATTAGAAAGATGCAAATTAAAACAACTCTGAGGTACCACCTGACACCTATCAGATTGGCTAAAATTACAAAAAAGTAAAATAATAAATGTTGGAGAAGCTGTGGGAAAATTGTAACACTAGTGCATTGTTGGTGGAGCTGTGAACTGATCCAACCATTCTGGAGAGCAATTTGGAATTATGCCCAAAGGGTGATAAAGCTGTGCATACCCGTTGACCCAGGAATATCACTTTTGGGTCTTTTTCCCAAAGAAATCATGGAAAGGGGAAAGGGACCCACATGTACAAAAATATTTATAGCTGCTCTTTACGTGGTGGCAAGGAATTGGAAATTGAGGGGATGCCCATCAATTGGGGAACGGCTGGGAAAGTTGTGGCATATGAATACAATGGAATACTATTGTGCTGTAAGAAACGATGAGCAGGAGGAGTTCAGATAAACTTGGAGGGTCTTGCGTGGGCTGATGATGACTGAGATGAGCAGAACCAGAAGAAGACTGTACACAGTATCATCAACATTGAGTGTTGATCTACTGTGATGGACTATATTCTTCTCACCAGTACAATGGTAGAGTAGAGTTCCAGGGAACTCATGATAGAAGAGGATCTCCAAATCCAGGGGAAAAAAAAGAACTGTGGAGTATAGATGCTTATTGAACCATACTATTTATTTTGTTTTTGGTGCTGATGTTTTTCTATTTTGAGGTTTTTCATCATTGCTCTGATTTTTCTCTTATAACATGACTAATGCAGAAATATGTTTAATATTATATATATAGATAACCTATATCAGATTACCTGTGGTGTAGGGGAGGGGGGATGGAGAGGAGTGTAACGATTGGAATAACGCCACCTGCTGGATACTTACTGTAGAAGAGTTCTGCCCATGAAGGGAAGGTCTTTGAGGGCAAGACCAGGAGTCAGGAAGTGACGCGGGCTTGTGGGAGGAGGAAGGAAGAGACTGGCGTTCAGTCTCGGGCTCTCTGTCCTTTGGACTCTGGTGGAGAGCGGAGCTAGAAATGTGCTCTCCCTTTAATAGATAGGAATCTAGGCCTTTCTCTCTCTTTACCAAAATTCTTATTCTCCTTAATAAATGCTTAAAAGTCTAACTCTTGCTAAAGCTTATAATTTATTGGCGACCACTCATTAGATATTTTAGACAGACTAGCTAGAATTTTACTCCTTAACAGATGGCTGACCACGAAGAGGAAAGCTGAACCTCACTTCTGATCTTCCGGTTGGGTAAGAAATTTCCCCTACCCTTTAAACTGCTAAGTACTGGTGTACTGGCTGTGTTTTCCTTTAAATTTTTTCGAATGGACCTTTTAAACTCCCTAATTATCCTATTTTTGATTTTAGTCTGTTTAACCAGACAAATGGGAGATAAGATCATGTTAATGCTTTGTTTTTGTGGATTTTCTATTTTTCTTTTTATTTTTGTTAAAAGAGCCAGCAACTTACTCACACAAGGAAATATCTCTCCCTCTCCCAACCATGCTTTTTCAGAGAAACCTGAAGAGATTCCTGCAGCTTTTCCCAGTTCTAACACTAATTGTTGCTTTAATTTTGCATGCCTGGAGGCAATGACCCACCCTCTAGAAGCTTTTAATCCCCTAGCACCTGGAGGCAAGGTGGGGGAAGAGGAATCCAGGCCTGAGTTCAAAATCAAGTGTGATTCAAATTGTGCTGGTCCCTCCCCTCCTCTCCAGACCCCACCCTCTACTCCTCCCATGGCCAAGCCCATTGCTTCCCCTGCCTGGGAAGTCCAGAGAACTGATGCGCATGCTCAACTTTCTCTAACTACATTTGCAGCTTCAGGCTCAGCCCTTCCCCAGCCTGGCTGTGCTTCTGAGACAACCTTAGAAAACCCTTTAAATTCCAGATATACTCGTTTTGTTCATAATTTTGCTAACCTGCTTTTGTCTTTAATTAGTAATCTTATAAAGCATTTGTATGGTGAAAAGCCCGACAGACAATATAGAGGGGTTAAAGAAGAAAAACTTAAGCTGAATAAGAATGACAATCAACATAGTTCAAGACTCTGCCTCTTTTGCCATGGAAGGGTATATATTTTACAGAAATGTAGAAGTAAGCAGCAAGGTATTGATATGAGTATTGGGGATTTTAGATATCGGAATCAAAGGTGTTCTGAATTCACTCAGAGTATTAATATCAGTTCAGAGGTTACATAGGATTTCTATGCTATTACATATACATTTTGAAATTAATGGTATGGGTTTAGTTTCATAGAGATTTTCATGCTTTTGAGATTGTGTTTTATATTTAGTTTTTAAAACAAGGAGAATATTTGTAAAAGCTTTTTATAGTCATGCGATCAAGTTTATATTTTGTAATACTCTTATTAATATTAAGTTCATATTCATTTAGACTTCCTTAGTTTGAATTTCATTGTCTTTTATTGTTCCATGTGTATTTTCTTCTATTCATTTGTCTATCTAATTTTGAAACATTGCAAGATGGTTTTGATTTTATTATACAACGTTAATTCTAGGAGTATTGTGCTCCCATATTCTGAGTTGTTTGTTTTTGTTATTTTTTCTCAACTGATTATTTGATCAAACTCTTTAAAGCATTTCCCTGGCAAATTGGTTGCCATGGCAAGTGTAAATTGATTCTAGAAGTATTATTTTTGATAAGCATATTCCCCCCCCCCCAAAAAAAAGAGGGGAACATTTGTAAAAGTTTTCTATTTTCAAAAAAAAAAAGTTCTTTGAGATTCTGTTGTGCTTTAACTTGTATTTAAGTATGTTCTGATTTTTCACAAAAGTAATTGTATACTAAGTAAAAAAAAAGGGTATTATTTGAAATTGTTGCATAATTATATATTATATTTTGAGTCAAGATGTATTCACATTTTTTGCAATCATTTATTATCCTCAATTTTAAATCCATATGAGACTTGGATTATGGGAACTTATCATTTAAGACATTAATTGCCTTTATTCTGAGTTATCAGATGCCAGTTGGCCAAGATGCCATCCAATCACAAGAGGAATACATGCAAGAGCAGACACTGAACTGTCACATGAGGGGAGACATGCATGAAGTCAAGGTAGGGCCGAGGGAATGGCTTTTGACAAATGTTGAGGTTGGATTCTCTTGGTTTAATATTTTATTCTCTTTTTCCCCACAATATTGTACAGATGGCTGGAAGTATTCATCCCACCCATCTCACTTCTACACCTGGCTTCTATGCTCCCTCCTATATGCCTGATGCCATGGACATCTCAATCCCATGCATCTGATTAAGTCTGACTCAGTTTCTTCCAATATGTTCGGTGGCATGGACATATATTCCATCCACCTATTTTAAGCCTGGCATACTGTATGGGTAGTACATATTGCTCAAGTGTGGGAATGCTCATATCCCATCATTTCTCTGTTCTTTTATGGTAACCCCCATAATTATCTCAGGTGTTATGATAAATACAGTGTTGAATTTGGCCTTGACACCTGTTACCAATTATATTAGATTTTTTAATTTCTCATAATGGCATGAGGATAATTAGGCAGATGATGCAAAAAGTGATGAAACAAAGATAAAAATTATTTTTAATAATTAATATCGCAGCAATTGTCTTCTCAATTACCCTCCATAAAGGGGGACTATAGTAATATTATAATTTTAAAGAATGTTTCAATTTTTGTTTTATTTTATGTTTCATGTGTAACAACTAAGATTCTGAATTCCCTTAGACATGTTTTTGAGAACTTTCATTGTTTGATTTGATTATTGACAAAGCTATTTTAAAGTTGTGTTAAGCTCAATTTTGTAGGAAGTTTTCCTGGCTGATTACCAGCATCCACACATCAACCCCTGAAAAGACTTCCATTCCACGACTACACCTAGAGGACATCTAAGAAAAGACTTTCAGAGACTTTAAATGAACAGTTTTGATTTGTTGTTTTTGTTGTTTTTTTTCTCTTTCTGTTATAATATACACCATCTGTAACATGTATTCTCTGCAGAGGCCCTCCCTTTGCAAGACTAATGTCAAAGCGTCGGTTCATGAGGACAAAAAAAAAATCGCCCCTCTGGACAAAACTTTCCTCTCTTCCTTTTCTATATTGTTGTTCACATATTATTAGTTAGCAATAGTTATTATATTCTTTTTACTGTTCCGTCAAGGAAACATTTTGTTTCTTGAGGAACAACAGGGGGGACTGTAACGATTGGAATAA
The DNA here is from genome assembly GCF_019393635.1 of Dromiciops gliroides. Taxonomy (NCBI): domain Eukaryota; kingdom Metazoa; phylum Chordata; class Mammalia; order Microbiotheria; family Microbiotheriidae; genus Dromiciops; species Dromiciops gliroides. The sequence goes on along the minus strand of NC_057865.1, from coordinate 102,884,428 downwards.
TGCCACCTGCTGGATACTTACTGTAGAAGAGTTCTGCCCATGAAGGGAAGGTCTTTGAGGGCAAGACCAGGAGTCAGGAAGTGACGCGGGCTAGTGGGAGGAGGAAGGAAGAGACTGGCGCTCAGTCTCGGGCTCTCTGTCCTTTGGACTCTGGTGGAGAGCGGAATTAGAAATGTGCTCTCCCTTTAATAGATAGGAATCTAGGCCTTTCTCTCTCTTTACCAAAATTCTTATTCTCCTTAATAAATGCTTAAAAGTCTAACTCTTGCTAAAGCTTATAATTTATTGGCGACCACTCATTAGATATTTTAGACAGACTAGCTAGAATTTTACCCCTTAACAGGAGGGAGGGAGAAAAATCTGAAATTGGAAAGCTTGTATAAACAAAAGTCGAGAACTATCTTTACATATAACGGGAAAAAAATAAAATACTTTATTAATTAAAAAAAAAAAAGAGCACCAATGAAATCATGAGGATGATGCCATATCCTGCAAATGGATTGGATTTAAGTGAGACAGAACTGTAGAAAGTCACCAGCCTCATTCTCTTCTCCTGAGTTATCAGAGTCCTGTGGCAAGACAAAAGTCAAGAGGACTTGGTGATGGCCCAGGGTTTCAACTACCTCTTCCCTAAAAGGAGAAGATGAAGCCTGACAATCTCACATTCACTGTCTTAATTACCAAATGAGAATAATGACCTTGGAGAGGGCCTCTCACTTCTTGTAGTGCTCCACCAGAGGGCAGACTGGAATCTCCCTATGATTTTGTAGATATGCACGAGATTGCTAGATGAAGAGGAGGGGCAAATCTCTTCTTTAAAGAAACCAAGAGAACAATAGAGAACAAATAATAGGCATGCTGAGACTGTTGTTGCTTCTTGGGCCCAGTGAGTACACAGAACTTGAAGACCTGGTAGGAAAATGATGAGGATGATAGGCAAGAAGTCCCATGTCTTCTAGAATATGTGAGGGGTTCATGAGAGGACTATACCTTCTAGCCAGGAGAAAAGGAAAAGTATAGGAAGGTTCTGATGAGGAAAATGCTCCTCAAGCTAAGTGTAAATCATGATTCTGGTTTCTTAGGGGGCAATGTGGTGATGGGAGAGGATTGAGGAATGAAGGGTGGAAGGAGAATGCTGAAGGTTTTACTTATGGATTTGTTTGAATTCAGACCAATGGTGCTCATTGACATCTTCTTTACCAGGCTTTGGGCTTGGAGCTTTCCTCTGAAAAAAGCAACACCATGGGATATGGAGGAGTAGAGATTAAGTACAGATTCAATGTCATCTGATCGACTTCAATGTTCCAGTCACTATGTGGTATCAACAGCTTCCAGAACAGAGCTTGGTACTGATCGCCATTTCCAATCCAGACTCTCCCCCAGATTATGAGAAGGGCTTTGATTCAACTAAGTTCCCCATCAGTCCACAGGGTTCAAAGTCCTCCATTTTCACAGTGACTAGTATAAATCCCAGTGACAGTAGCTTCTATTTCTGCAGTGCCAGTGACACAGTGAGGAACTTGGATCACATACCAAAGCAAAAACGTTTCCTTCTCCTCTCTCACACTCATCTGAATAAGACTGTAAAGGAAGGCAAACCACAATTATGACTAGGAGAGTTCTTTATTCTGGGGCATGTGCTAAATGAGGGATGGGGAAGAACTGTAGTCTGGAGCCTGAAAGGAGAAGGAAATGACATCAGACAACAAAAAGCAGGAGCCCAAAGGAATTTGGGATAACTTTTCTTCTCCCAAAATATCTAAAAATTTTACTCAACCCACAGTATTTTTTCAAACATACAAGAAAGAGATTTATGCCTTGGTCATAGGACTAATCCATACAGCTCTAACTGTGTTACCAGAATTAAATTTCTATCCCTGTGATTCTTTCATGTTCCCCTATGATGCCTTTGTACTCTAATCATTAAACAGGTATCAGCACATCATTGCAACACAACTAATATAGGATTTCAACCCAGGCCTTCCTTATTCCTTTTCCACTGTTCTGTCTATTACACTTTACAGTCTTTCAAAAACTTGAGGCTTAGAAAGTTAAGGGGACTTTTCCATTGTTTACACAGTTACTAAGTATCTGAGCTCTGGAATCTCCCCAGTATGTAATGCTTCCTCTCCCACCTTCTAACATTGCATATTGTAACCTAGACCACAGTTTACTTTGTCAAACACTTCTCCTTAAGCTCTTCCAAACATAGAGTCTGGATATAATTCCTTAGGTGATGTTTCCCATGGCAGATAGAGAGCAGTCTAGGGTTCACTGTTGAGAGTTGCTGAGGAAACCCATCTAGCAACTCTGGGCAATGTAAGACTTCCAGGTCAGGGAAGCTCTTTATGACATTCCTCTGATGGGAAGAGGTTAAGATTGAGAAGTAGAAATCTATCCAGAATCATCAAGCTTATGTGAGCCAAGAACATCCTTACTCTGAGAGAATTAAGGGATAATGGAAAGCACAGGACTTTCTAAACCTTTTACATAAATATGTATCCATTAGTATTTTGATTTTCAGGCTCATAACATGGGAAAACTGGAGTTTTGTTTGGGAGCATTGAATTTTGGAGGCTTGTTCTTCCTTCTGAAGAGCAAACCTGTTTAGCACCTATTATTTAGTGAAAGCAGTAAGTGAAAACAGTAAGCTACGAGATGGAATTCTTCTTTGCTTCATATGTAGTTTGCCCCCTTTATTTCCTCTACCAATTTGCTTTGTACACATTTATTTTGTATTTGTACCCTGGCATGTAGGTGCTCTTGTTATCCCCATTTTGTAGTAAAGGAAACTGATACAGAGGGTAAAAAATTCGCCTAGGGTCAAGGGGCTGGAGCTATATTTGAATTCAGGTCTTGGTGATGCACTGTTGAACACTCTGTTCACTCTTCCACTAGTTGCTAACAGTGTAGTTTTTTTTTATTGATTTATTTTTTTTTAATGTATGAGGTATTTTATTTTTTCCATTACATGTAAAGATAGTTCTCGACTTTTGTTTATACAAGCTTTACAATTTCAGATTTTTCTCCCTCCCACTCCTCCCTCCCCCCTCCCCTAGACAGCAGGTAATCTGATATAGGTTATATCTATATATCTCTATACATATACATATAGATATATATATATACACACACATATATATACACATAATAACATTAATCCTATTTCTGCATTAATCCTGTTACAAGAGAAAGAATCAGAGCAGTGATGCAAAACCTCAAAATAGAAAGAAAAAAAAAACCAACAGCACCCAAAACAAAAGAAATAATATGGTTCAATCAGCATCTATACTCCACAGTTCTTTCTTTCTTTTTTTTTTCTTGGATTTGGAGATCCTCCTCTATCATGAGTTCCCTGGAACTCTTCTGTACCATTGCATTGGTGAGAAGAATATAGTCCATCACAGTAGGTCAACACTCAATGTTGATGATACTGTGTACAATGTTCTTCTGGTTCTGCTCATCTCACTCATCATCAGCTCACATAAGACCCTCCAGGTTTCTCTGAACTCTTCCTGCTCATCATTTCTTACAGCACAATAGTATTCCATTGTATTCATATACCACAACTTGTCCAGCCATTCCCCAATTGATGGGCACCCCCTCAAATTCCAATTCCTTGCTACCACGTAAAGAGCAGCTATAAATATTTTTGTACATGTGGGTCCCTTTCCCCCTTCCATGATTTCTTTGGGCAAAAGACCTAAAAGTGGGATTGCTGGGTCAAAGGGTATGCACAGCTTTATCACCCTTTGGGCATAATTCCAAATTGCTCTCCAGAATGGTTGGATCAGCTCACAGCTCCACCAACAATGCATTAGTGTTCCAATTTTCCCACAGCCTCTCCAACATTTATTATCTTCCTTTTTTGTCATTTTAGCCAATCTGATAGGTGTCAGGTGGTACCTCAGAGTTGTTTTAATTTGCATCTCTCTAATCATTAGAGATTTAGAGCATTTTTTCATATGGGAATAGATAGCTTTGGTTTCTTCACCAGAAAACTGCCTGTTCATATCCTTTGACCATTTCTCAATTGGGGAATGACTTGGATTCTTATAAATTTGATTTAATTCCCTATATATTTTAGAGATGAGGCCTTTATCAGAAGCACTGGCCTCAAAAATTGTTTCCCAGCTTTCTGCCTCCCTTCCAATTTTGGATGCATTGCTTCTGTTTGTACAAAAATTTTTTAATTTAATATAATCAAAATCATCCATTTTGCATTTTATAATATACTCTATCTCTTGTTTGGTCAAAAACTGTTTTCCTTTCCAAAGATCTGATAGGTACACTATTCCTTTCTCTCCTAATTTACCTATCGTATCACCTCTTATGTCTAAATCATGTATCCATTTTGACCTTATTTTAGTATAAGGTGTAAGATGTTGGTCTATGCCTAATTTAACAGTGTAGTTTAAGGACGAGGGGCAGAAATCAGACTTGATGCCTCTAAATATAGGAAGGGACAGTTAACAGAAAATGTAGTCTACATGTCACCTGGAGATTTTGGATTAAAGCTTCTTTCCACAGATTCACGAATCATCCCACCATCCAAAGTATACTTCCCCTGAGGGCCATGGGGATGGGGTGAGGGTTGAGGGTGGGGAGGGGTGTAGCTTATCTATAACTTTCTGAGAAGCTGCCCTCTTTGCCCTCTTCAAGACAATGACTCTGCTGGCCTGGGAGGCTGGGCTGTGTTGGGCTGTCTGTGAGAGTCTTACCCTCCACAACTGACTTGGGATACATTTCAGTGACAGTTTCTCGTTTTACTGAGTCCTGAAAGGCCTATGTGTGCCCCTTCTTATCAATGGGAGGGAAAGAAAATGGTGAAGAGAAGTTTTAAGATCATAAAAGGAGAATGTTGGGGGGAATTTGGGGTATGGAGGAGGGTAGAAGGTGAGCAGCTGAGAAAGAGGTGACTGTGGGAGGGGCGATGTGGGGAGTTTGATGGGAGAATCAGGCAAAACGAACAAGGCATCTGAGGCTTAGCCCAGACAGGCAGGAAGCAAAGAATGGCTGAAAAGCATGCAGGCAAGTCACAGTGCTGACCACAAGTGTTCTGACCCTGGAGATATAGCCAGGACAAAACAGGAAACACTAGTGCTTGGTGACTCTGCTCCATTGACCACTAGGGGGCTCTGTGGTTCCACTAAAATGTAGAGGAGTGTGGAAATATCTCCTAGGGGAGACAGTCTGAGGTGGGATAGGGAGATTAGGTTGGGTGGGGAGTCTTGACACAAAGGAAAAAATAGAGCCCTTTAAAGGCTAAATCAAGTCTTAGGAACTCTAGTCAATTCAAGGGATAAGGGAAATAAATACAATCAACACAAAGGACAAGCACCACTCCCATAATTGCTGCCCCCTGCCCACCCAAACCTGAAGGAGTATGCAAGAGAACAACAAATGACTCAGTGGGATAAAGTGAATGTTGGGAAGGGGAATGAGCTGAGTCATGATAGAACTAGCCTAAATAGAGATAGTAGAGTCCCATTTGCCCCTAGAATCCAGAGGATTCTGAGAAAGACCAAGGAGAAAGGCTTTGGATAGTGAAGGGGGAAACATGCATATCTGGTGTTAGGGTGTAACCTTGGTGACTTGTCCCTGCAAGCAGCCCTAAACTTCAGTCAATGATGACAAGAGTTTCCATGGAATCTATATAGAATCCTGATTGATAAAGTACATGATAAGGGAAAGTCTGTTTGAGTACATTCTAGATGGGACTAATATGGTGTATGATGAACTACTAAGCAATCCTAGATAAAATGTTGAGTTCAGAAAATCTTGTGTTCAGTAGAGAAGATGAACAAAGATGCTTGAAACAAGACACAGGTCATGTCAAACCAAGCAGACATATCCATGGGTCATGATGCAGGCAGATAGACTAACCCCATTAGGTATTTAGGAATGGGACCTTTCTCATACTGAACACAACTCTGTCCAAATTTGGATGCCTGTAATTACTAAATAAAATCTCATCTTTTTCAGGAAATCTTTCCTAATTGCTCTTGGTTATAGTGACTTCCCTCTCCTAATTATTTCCTATTCACCTTGTATAGAGATGGTTTGTATGTCTTCCTTTGCATGTATTCTCTCCCTTTCCACTTTGAGCTCCTTGACAGCAGAGGTCTTTTGCCTCTTTTTGTTCCCACAGTGATTAACACAATGCCTGACATATAGGTACTTAAATGATGTTTGTTCATTGACTAACCAATCAGTCAACAATTATTTAATTGAGCTCTTCCTATGTGGCAGATGCTCTAAAGACCAGTTTAGCTCCCTGCTGCTATGTAAAAGTCAATGATGAGAATGACACAAGAAAGAGGAGGGACACCTAGTACATTTCCAAATATCCAGCAGCCAGGTGGCTGGAGTTTGTGAAGGGGTGACTAAGAAACCCAGTGACATCACAGGTAGATACCATCCAATGGGCAAAAGAGATTCCCAGTGCCCCAAGCTTCATCCCTGAAATTCCAAATGACTGAACATTACCCACTCAGGTATGCCCCAATTGCAACCCTGATCCCACCACGGGCACCAGGCCTTTCTGCTATGTGGTTGTTTGACTCCTCAGACTAGGGAAGTTTTAACTAATCAGCAAAGATACATGACCTTCATTTGCCAGTACCCAGTTCAAAAGCTTTTCCCCATGGTTTACTGCTGATCTTTTAGCTTCTGTCTCCTTCCATCACAGTTTTCACAGATTGTAAAGTTACTCAAACACCCAAATATCTGGTTACAGCAGCCAGGCAGCCTGTGCTATTGAGATGTGACCAGGATCAGAAAGAAGACAATATGTACTGCTATCAACAGGAAATAGGGTAAAAACCAATGATAATCTTTTATTATACAAAATTTCAGGGCAGCTAGTGGGTGCAGTGGATAAAGCAGTGGCTCTGGATTCAGGATGACCTGAGTTCAAATCGAGCCTCAGACATATGACACTTACTAGCTGTGTGACCCTGGGAAAGTCACTTAACCCTCATTGCCCAACATAAAACAAAAATATATATATTTACAACTTGAAGAAACAACACTCCTGATACCTTCCATGCCAGTCAACCAAGTGTTTCCCTCTGTTACCTTAACATCATATCCCCAAGTTTGGGGGCTCAGCTACATAGTTCTGTTCCTGCAGCAGTGCCAGAGCAATGCATATTCACCCCTTGTCTTGGTACAAACCTTCTGTATCCCCAACAAACAACCTCAACTTTTTGGGACCTTATATATGGTTTTATGGGCCATTTCCAGGGTATTTATATGGCTGCACATGTTCAATTGGGGGGGCAGATAGAATGGGCACTAACCCTCAATGCAACTGGCATGAGCATGCTAGCTAGGACTAATGTGGGCTCAGGATTGAGTCACCAAACAATACTAAATCATGGAGTTCTGTGGATCTGAGTAGGAGAGGCAGAAAGGATTAATGGAAATACTAAAAGGGAGGGTAGTGATTCACTCAGTGGATACTTCAGGAACATTCATAGGTCAAAGAGAGGACAACTGAATGGGAAGAGAGGATCAGAGGAGGGATGGTGCTGAGTCATTGAAGTCATCTAGTGGCTTTGGTCAGGTTGGGGCATGGGGGTGGGACAGAGATCTACTTGCAGTATTATTTTTTTAAACCAGACAAAGATACCGAAGACTGGATTTCTAGGTAGCCAACAGAATCTATAAAGCATTGCTGGTGATTATGAAAACTTAGGCAAGTAATGAAAGACCTTCGTTACACCAGGTACCACCTAATGCCCTCTTTCTCTTTAGGATTCTTTTTATGTCTTGTTTTCCCCATCAGATTATAAGCTCCACTTTTTCCTTATTTGTATCTCTAGTACTTAGCATAGTTTCTGGCACATAGTAGGCACTAAATAAATGTTTATTGACTTGAGTTGAATTGGTAAGTCCAGTTTGGGTTTTTCAGATTTTTGCTGATATTTCGAAAGGGTCTCTTCAGTTTCAATATACTCTTCATTCCACAATTTTTCTCACAAATGCCTCTGTTCTGTCTCCTATGCCAGTGCTTCCAAACAAAACCCACTGATCCAATCCCACCATTTAAAGCATAATTTTCATATTGACTCCTTGTCTCTGAACTATTACAAATGTCCTTTCACCCATTCCCATCCCACACCTGTGCTTCCTGTGATGCCTTCATCTTTTTCTTAGTGCTTCTTTCTTTGTGGAATACTACAGTTTTGGTTTCTTTACATTTTGTGTGCAAATTGCTCTATATCTTGATTAAATTTCTCTTATTTTCTTTCTACTGTGACTTCCTTGATATAAATGAAATCTGGTGCTATGAGGAAGTCATCACATCTTTGGCTATTATGTTAGAAGTTCTCCCTTCTCCCTCTCCCCTTGACTTTATGAAAAAGGACAGGGAATGGGCCTCCTTGTGATATCCCAATGCATGTTCTGGATTCTCTCCCTTGTTAATCCTAAACTCTTTCTCTGTATCTTCTCCTAAAATGACTGAATCCATTGTCCCCTCCTGAGACTGACCCTTGTTTTATCTTCCTGGATGACTTTAATACCAGGTTCATATTCTTCCTCTACATCCTGTCCCCTACCAACATCCTCACTGGCTCCAATTTTGTCATTGGTAACCCATCTGATGACCCAATCTCATCACTCCTTGAGTTGCTTATTTTGTTAATTTTATAGAACTTCATCTCTACTTCACCTCAGGTGTACTTCAAGAACATCCTACACTGGCCTATGTTACAGGGCACTGCTTTATTTCCAACATTCCAACTCTGTCCCTTCACCACCCTATCTGATCATAGCATCCTGACCTTCCAACTTTCCTTCAACCCCACTAAACGAGTTCTTTACTGCTACGGTGACCTTTTAAAGCATTCAGCCTTTTTTTTTCAGGGTGATGAGGGTTAAGTGACTTGCCCAGGGTCACACAGCTAGTAAGTGTCAAGTGTCTGAGGCCACTTTTGATCTCAGGTCGTCCTGAATCCAGGGCTGGTACCTTATCCACTGTGCCCACTAGCTGCCCACAGCAATCAACCTTGTGAAAATTTCTCCACTTACCAAACTCCTTCTAGTCAGATTTCAAGCCTTGTTCACTGTGGATTCCAACATGAGCAATTTAAAAGAGGACTGGCCAACGCTTAGATTCCATTACATATCTTAATTGTTAGCATCATACAGACAACATATTTAATAGTATGGACACATAGTAAATGCTAAACAAATATTTGTGGAATAATAATAATAATAATCCATACTTTAAAAACTAGGCCTATCCTTTTTGTTGATGTAAGGAGATACCTTTGGGGACTTTCTTGAATAATGCAGATTGCAACTTATGGCATTGCAAAAGTTTCCTGAAAGCACAAGTGGTGAATTGATTTTTCTCAGGATCAGCTTACGCATAGGCACACACAGAGCTAATGTGCAGGAGGGACCCTAGAGCCCAAGTCTCACAGAGGCTCCACCCCAACCAACCAGAGCCCCGTACTTCAAAAATGCCTCACTCCTTCTCTGATGCCACCATGGAAACCAGACTTCTCAGCTGTGTGGCCATTTGCCTCCTGGGAGCAGGTGAGTGGTCAGCCCAGACGACCAGGGCTGGTCTGAGTTTGGACCCTTTCTCTTTTGGCTGCAATGTCAGTTGCTTTGCTGAACTTAGCCTCCCAACTTCCCTCTCCTCCCCTCACAGGCCTGACAGAAGGGATTGTTCTCCAGAGCCCAAGATACCTGGTCAGAAGCACAGGACAAGATGTGGCACTGAGATGTGACCAGGACCAGAATTATGATAACATGTACTGGTACCAACAGAAAATAGGCCAGGAGCCAAAGCAACTTTTCTATTCCTTTGAGGTCTCAAGTGATAGCAATCAAAAGGACACCTCTGACAAATTCAAAGACCGCCGGTCAAACATGAAACTTTATTACCTTGACATCAGTTCTCTGAGTGTGGGAGACTCAGCTATATATCTCTGTGCTATTAGCAAACACAGTGCTGTAGAGTAACTTCCTCTCTGTGCATAAACTATACTCTTAATCCACCTCCAACAACCCAGTCTTGTAAGGAGTCTTCACCAGGCTACATGGATAGGAAGTTGGTTTGTGGCTACAGCATCCTTCTTTATAGAGATACTTTGGGCATTATCTCCTAAAAGCATTGGTGAGTTGTGTGGAGAATAACTTGTATAGCAAAAGACATTGAGACAAACCTGGCTATTGCTGAGATCAATCTAAACTTTGGTATCCATGGATATGGTGATCAGGAGTTTCTGTGGGTTTGGGCTGGGCAGCTGGGTGGTACAGTAGATACAATGCCAAGCCTGGAGTCAGGAAAACTCATCTTCATGCATTCAAATCTGGTCTCAGACATTAGCTGTGTGACCCTGGACAAGTCATTTAACCCTGTTTGCCTCACTTTCCTCATCTGTCAAATGAGCTGGAGAAGGAAATGCTTCCACATCTTTGCTAAGAAAACCCCAAATGGGGTCATGAAGTGTCAGACATGACTGAAAAAAATGACTGAATGTATTAAGTAGACAGATAAGGATTGGGCAAAAGTGCTGTGGCAGGGTCATATTCTAATATCAAGTCAAGAAAACCAGGAGGACAGAGCAAAGTGAGCTTGGTTCTGAGATTGTACATACTAGAACTCTAAAACATCAGAGACAAAAGAGCCGCACCAGATCAAAGGATCATAGATTTAGAGGAGTGTGGGACCTTATATGGCATCCATCTCCTACAAACTATTCCTTTTACAAATGGACAAAATGGAAGGACCCAGACAGAGATAATAAAATGTCTATGATCACAAATGAGGCTGGGCTATTGTGAGGACCTCCTTGTTCCAATTCACAATGCAGAGGGAACTTTCCATTCCACCTCTTTGGAGGATAAAGTTAAGAAGATGGAGTTGGCAGGAAGAGAAGCAGAGGGGAGCAGAGTTCTAGTCTGTCTCTGAAAAGGAAGCCAGGAAAGAGAAATGAGTACATTAGAGGAAGCACCTATGGGAAAATGTTTCTCAGTTAAACCATTTCAGGAAACAGTAGGGAGAGCCCTCTCCCTCTTGTCCAGTATTCCATGGGCAAAGTTGTGCATAATATGGAGAATGTGAGGGCGAGGAAATAAAGGTCAGGAAATTAATTCTAGTGTAGAGATAGAGAGGCAGGTTTGGACCAACTCTGGGGGCAGAGAACTCCCTGGTTCTTGTTTCTTTCTTTGTTTGTTTTAAAACATTACCAGGTTGGTTGTTTTGTATAAGAAAACTTGAATAAAAGAAAAAAAGAAAGAGTAAAAATAGCATGCTTCTGTCTTTATTCAATCAATATCAACTATTTCTTTGGAGCTGGACAGTATGCTGCATCATTAGTTCACAATAATATTCCATTACACGTATACACCACAGTGTGTTCTGCCCTTCCACAGTTGATGGGAATTCCTTTGTTTTGTGGCAAATAAAAACTAATGGGGTCACCTTATAATTGTCCCAAGTGCTGGGGATTTAGCTGGGATTTATAATATTTTTGTTACTTAGAAATTAGAGGCTACTGAACCAGCTTTGTGCATAAAGAATTTATTAAAGCATATTAAATATTAGTAAATAGATCGAGCACATGGCTCAGAAAGTTAAGAAGCCCTACATAGCCAGGTTAGAGGGGAAAGACAGAGAAGCATGGGAGAGGGAAGAGGGGGCCAAGAGAGCCAGAGACCCCTCCCCAGGGATTTTAACCTGTCTTAGTTAGAGGTGGGTTCAAACTAATTGGCTGGTAACATTCAAGTCCTTTGATTGACATGACTTAAAGGTGGTCTTTAGTTAGTTAACTTCCTTTAGTTAGTTAGGAAGGTTGATCTACATTTCCTTTGAAATTCTCCTGACTCTGGGCTGGCCCTGCAAAACCAGCCAGTGTTGCTGTGTGTGTGTGTGTGTGTGTGTGTGTGTGTGTGTATGTGTGTGTGTGTGTGTGTGTGTGTGTGTGTGTGTGTGCTCTCTGAGTCCCCCAAACACCTTATTATTCATAATTTTCTCACAGTTTCCAAATTCTTAGTCACCACAAAAGAGCTACTATAAATAATTTGTATAGATAGGTCTTTTTTCACGTGTGGGGGGATATCTTTGGGATAGAAACCTAGCAATGGTATTGCTGAATAAAAGAACAGTTTGATAGTTATTTGGGCATAGTTCCAAACTGATCTCTAGAATGGTTAGATCTTTTCACAATGCCCCAATAGTGGATTAGCATCCCAGTTTCCCCACATACTTTCCAACATCCAACATTTTCCTTTTTTTTGTTATATTTGCCACTCTGATAAGTGTGAAGTGATACCTTAGTGTTGTTTTAATTTGCATTCCTTTGATCAATATTGGTTTAGAGCATTTTTTTTATATGTCTACCCATAGCTTTGATTTCTTTTTCTGAAAACTGCCTTTTTATATCCTTTGACCATTTCTTGATGGGGGAATGCCTTGTATTTTTTATGAATTGGACTCAGTTCTCTATCTTTTTGAGAAATGAGGCCTTTCTGATAACTGCCTGTTAAGGAGTTTAAAGTTTATTTTCCTAGGCACTGGAAAGTCACTCAAGTATTTATTAGCACAGGAAGGGAGGGTTTTGCCTTGGAGAGAGGAGCATTTCACACAAGATGAAAGCCACAGTGTCAGTCTGTCTCCCTACCAAACATAAGAACCAGTAAGAACCCTGATAATGAGTGTTTTAGCTGAGAAAGTGTCTCTCCTCCATTTCTCTGGGAGATTCAAAGCATGTAAATGGACAGGGGAGTCTGTGGGCAGTGTCAAGTCACAGGGAGATACAACCAAGTGGAGACTAGGAAGCCTCAGCTAATAGCTATGTACTGTAATCTATGAGATGCCTCACTCCTTTCTTGTCAGCGCTATGGACACCAACATCTTTTACCATGTGACCATTTGTCTCCTGGGGGCAGGTGAGTCTCAGGCAGAAGTGGGAAACCCTTGTCTTGGACTTGCCAGACCTGGCTCCAAACTTTCCTCTTTTGGGTGAAGTCTAATAACATCTGTCTCCTTATTCCACACGCCTTGAAGTTGCTGGAGTCTCCTGGACCCCAAGAAGCTTGGTCAGATAGAGGGAAAAAAAAGGTGATGCTGAGATGTGCCCCAATGAAAGGACATAATTATGTCTTCTTGACTTTATCTTCTTAAGCATAACTGACAGTACCTCACAATGGATGTTAGTTAGGTTTGGAGGAGCTCAGGAACAAGTGTGGCAGTTACATTGTCATTTCTGATTCAAGGAGCAAATTTAAATCCTGGTAGATTTGTCTGATTTTGTGTGTTGCTTCCTCACTTCTGCTAAGCAGAAGGGCTCAAGGAAGCATTAGCAACTGAGGAGGACCTGGAGACTTTGACCTTGTATTCTCTTTTCTCCAACATATCAGAAGTCTGTTTACCACCTCCTGCCCTGTCCCCCTTTAGACTATTTACAACAAAGTTACACAGAAGGGCCTTGAAAAAAGGATGGAGAAAAAGACATTCTAGAAAGTCACATTCTGTAGGGACCTATTTGGGAATGATCCAAGGAAATGAAATAAGAAATGAAGAGACAGATCAGCAGGGACTCTTTGGAAATATGTAAGTCTTATGCCTACCTTCTTAAGTATCTGAAGATAGTTCCCAGTTAAAACATAAGTGGAGTGGCATACAGTAACAATTCTTTCTATGCAAAGGAGTATCTCAATGAGGCATTTATCTATTATATATCTCTATAAAGTATTTCTACATCTTTATACAGGGTGGACCAAAACTCACAATGTTTTAATTATTTTTGAAAATTATTTTCTTTATCTTTTGCCATGTACGAGATTTGATATTCACATATAATGTAAATTCACACATATATACACACACATGTGTGTATATATGTATACATACCATATACACATACATATATATTCACTGTGTATGATGCTATGGTATACAAATTAAAAATAAATAAATAAAAGAGTTAGTAAATTGAAACCCCTTCGTGACTTTTGGCCCACCTTGTATCTACCTATACCTATGTAATCTATATCTATAACCATATCTATATCATTGTCATAGGTAAATATGTCTACATCTTGTCATAGATAGATAAATAGATAGACCTGAGACATCTCTGTTTCCTTCCCCATTTCTTGGACACTTTGAACATCTCTGTCTCTTGTCTGTCTCTCTCTGCCTCTGTGTGTTTCCACCCATCTTTAAAAAAAATTATTCTCCCTCCTTCTTCCTTGATCCTCGATCTATCTGAATTATTTTTGTCTCTATTTTTTCATTTTCTATTCTCTTGGTTTTTCACTAGCTGTAGTTTAAGACCTTATCTTTGGAAGAAAAAATAAAACACCTTGTCTCCTGGTAAATTACAAAGCCACAAACTAAAAGCTGGAAAGAACAACCACCTCAGTGAATGTTAAAAAAAAAAAAGTGTGTGCATATATGTATGTATGTATGTATGTATGCATGTATGTACAAGTGTGTACATATGTCCATGTATATACATATCTAGTTTTGTATATATGTATATGAGTTTATATTTATATGTATGTTTATACACACATATACATGGTTTTATTTGTAGGGCTCCTTCTTAAATATGGTGAATAGAATGGAATAGAGAACTCCAGATGTGTTCGGACTACCAGCTTAAAATAGAGCTATGACTTCCAATTATCAGGATACTCTGCTTAGATTCATTCAGATAACACTTATTTAGTAGCTACATTAGCTTCATCACACTGTCGGCTCATGCTATATTTAGAGTCAACTAAACTCTCACTCTTTTTTCACGTGAATGACTTCCAAGGTTAAGTTTCCCCCATGGTGTATTTCTACAATTAGTTTTTGAAAAACCTAAATGGACATTATTAATTCACATTAAATTCTATTCTATTTTCCTAGTGTTCCATCGTGTCAAAAAATGTTTTCATTTCACTTCTTTATTAGCTTAGACAGATTTCTGTCATCTGGACAGAAAAAAAAATCTCTATAACACATATATGCATATGTTATGCACACATGCACATACATGTGCAACACATGCACATATAAATGTAGATATTCATATGTGCACATAATACACATAAACATATAATTTATAATAAAATATAGCATAAAGAAAAATATAATTATGAAAGTAAACAAATATACACAAAATAATAGAATTATATTAATATAATTAATTATTCAGATATACACTTATGGATACATATGTAATTTTATATATCATATATAAAGTCTGGAAATTTATACATACCTAAATACAATTTCTAGATGACAGAATGTCATATGTATGTATAAATGTCCATGTATACACATATGCATGTATGTATATTCATATATACCTATTTCTATAGATATTTATAATGTGTATATATATTTATAATGTGTATATATATGTGTTTACACACATATGTATCTATGTATATGGTCCAGATAATGAGTTTCATAGGGGTATCCATTTATGTGTGTGTGTGTGTGTGTGTGTTTAATTCATTTGAGATAGCAAGAATGCTGTGGACAATGTAGTAAAGTATTGCTCACACTTTTAGCCTGTTATCCATTGAAAATGTGAGAACCACTGGGCCACTAAGCAAGTCAGTTGCTGTGTTTGGAAAGGGTGTTTCCTTCCTGTTCATATGAGGTGTTCCTGTCCTATTTAAGAAAGTAACTCTTAGGCTGTGCATCTCTGGGGAGAGTTGTAGCACAGATAAAGGCAGCTCAAAAAGGAGAGGGAAGATTCCAAGATGACAAACAGGTGGTGAGGTGTTTAGACCTATTATGCTGTGACTCCATCATGAATATGCGGTTTCTTTGCTATGTGGCCATTATTCTTCTGGGACCAGGTAAATTCTGGGTACGGATGGGAAATCCTTACTCCAAACTTGTCAAGCCCTAGCTGAAAGCTTTCTCTGTACCACTGTTCCTCCCCCCCCTCCCCCAGTTCAGCCTCTCTCATTCTCTATCTTTCTCCACAGGCCTTATGGATGCTGGAGTTACCCAGATTCCAAGATTCCTGGTCACAAGGAAAGGAGAGAATGTGACATTTACATGTAACCCTATTGAAGGACAGACTTGGGTTTATTGGTATCAACAACTCTTAGAAAAAGAGATCAAATTTTTGATATATTTCCAGGGCATCAATAAAATGGATGACTCAGGGATGCCCAAAGATCGATTCTCAGCTAAATGTCTTCAAAACAGGCGATGTGAGCTGTCAATCCAGCCCACGGAGCCTGGGGACTCGGGCATCTTTTTCTGTGCCAGCAGTACAACCACAGTGTGGCAAAGTCTTCTCTTCTCTGGGCATAAACCTCCAGCCACCGCACACAGGAAACAGCTAATGGAGCAGCTTGTAACATGGAGTTGGGACCTTGGTTTGATTTTAAAACATATTTTGGCAACTCTATTTCAGCATAATCAGGTTTCCTTTGTAACCGGGTATATTTTGTTTTCTCCATTTAATAACATTTATATGAGAGGGGCACCATAGGCTTCACCAGACTCCCAGAGCTGTCTTTTTCTCTCTCTGTCTTTCTCTCAGTCTCTCTCTGTCTCTGTCTCTGTCTCTCTCGTGGTCTCTTTCTCTCTATCAGACACATACACACACACTCAGACACACATACACAGACAGGGTTAAGAACTCTTGAGGTGGGGAGGCAGGGCCAAGATGGCGGAGAGGAAGCAGCAAACTGCTTGAGCTCTCCTTCTGTTCCCTCAAAAAGAACATTACATCAAGCCACTGGACGGATTCTGAAACTACAGAACCTGCAAAGAGACAGAGAGACACAGTCTTCCAACCAGAGATAATTTAGAAGACTTCAGGCAAAGGTCGGTCTGACTCGGGCAAAAGGGAGGCCCAGCGCAGGGCAACAACCCAGCGCCGAGGGGGTCAGGGCAAGTCAGCAGGAGCTGCAGGCCACAGCCGAACAACTGAGGCCCCTGGAACCTGGTTCAAAAATCTGGTGGCCAAGAAGGACAGTGGAAAAACCTACCTGCACCGGCCGGGAGGGTGACAAACGGGTCAGGCAGGAACGGATGCCAGGAGCGGGCGCCTGGCTGGCCGAGTGCACCCAGACAGGAAGTGCAGGGTGGGGGATCTCCACACACCATAAAGGCCTCAGAGTAAAAAGCTGGTCACAGAGCACCTCTACCCCTGCAAAAGAAGCCCAAAACAGGGACTCTGGTGCCCCGAGAGAAGACCTCAACTTAAAAAAAAATAAATAAGCTGCAATAATGAGTAAGAAGCAAAAAAGAGCCCTCTCCATTGAGAGCTTCTGTATCAATAGGGAAGAAGCCAATGCAAACTCAGATGAGGACAATACCCTCAAATTGCCTACATGTGAAGCCTCAAGAGGGAAGGTGAATTGGTCTCAGGAACAAAAAGCCTTCCTGGAAGAGTTCAAAAAGGATTTTAAAAATCAATTGAGAGGGGCGGCTAGGTGGCACAGTGGATAGAGCACCGGCCCTGGAGTCAGGAGTACCTGAGTTCAAATCCGGCCTCAGACACTTAACACTTACTAGCCGTGTGACCCTGGGCAAGTCACTTAACCCCAATTGCCTCACTAAAAAAAAAAAAAATCAATTGAGAGAGGTAGAAGAAAAAATGGGGAGAGAAATGAAAGCAAAACAAGAAAACTATGAAAAAAGAATCAGCAGCTTGGAAAAGGAAGCACAAAGATTGACTGGCCAAATGGAAAAAAAAAAGTGCATAATTTCACTGAAGAAAATAATGCCTTAAAAAATTCAGTAGGCCAAATGGAAAAAAAGGTGCATAATCTCATTGAAGAAAACAATGCCTTAAAAAATTCATCTGGCCAAATGGAAAAAAAAGGTGCATAATCTCATTGAAGAAAACAATGCCTTAAAAAATTCATCTGGCCAAATGGAAAAAAAAGGTGCATAATCTCATTGAAGAAAACAATGCCACAAAAAATTCACTTGGCCAAATGGAAAAAAAGGTACAGAATCTTACTGAAGAAAACAATGCTTTAAAAATTAAAATTGGACAGTTGGAAGATAAGGAATCCATGAGACACCAGGAACCAGTCAAGCAGAATCAAAAGAATGAAAAAATAGAAGAAAATGTGAAATACCTGGAAAACAGATCGAGGAGAGACAATTTGAGAATCATTGGACTGCCTGAAAGCCATGACCAGAAAAAGAATCTAGACACCATATTCCAGGAAATTATTAAGGAGAACTGCCCTGATATCATAGAATCAGAGGATAAAATCATCATTGAAAGAATCCATCGAACACCTCCTGAAAGAGACCCCAAAAGGAAAACTCCAAGGAATATTGTAGCCAAATTCCAGAAGTATCAGGTGAAGGAGAAAATACTCCAAGCAGCCAGAAAGAAGCAATTTAAATATCATGGAGCCACAGTCAGGATTGCTCAGGACCTGGCAGCTTCAACATTAAAGGACTGCAAGGCTTGGAATATGATATTCTGGAAGGCAAAGGAGCTTGGATTGCAGCCAAGAATCTATTACCCAGCAAAAATGTGCATTTTCTTTCAGGGGAAAAGATGGACATTTAATGACATTGGGGACTTTCAATCTTTCCTGGTGAAAAGACCAGAACTGAATAGAAAATTTGATCTCAACATACAAGACTCAAGAGAAGTTTAAAAAGGTAAACAGAGGGGGAGAAAAAAAAAGGTTACCCTATTAGGTTAAACTGTTTATATCCCTACATGGGAAGATAATAATCATAACTCTTAAGAACTGTAAATGTATTTGGGCAGAGAGAAGGACTTTACACAGAGGGTATAAATATAAATTGTCTTTGATGTGATGATACAAAAAAAATTTTAAGGGGTTAAAAAGGGAGTCTATGGGGAGGAGAGGAAAGGGGAGGTGGAATGGGATGAATTATATCATATGAAGAGGTGAAAAAAAATCTATTACAATAGAGGGAAAGAAAGGAGGGGTGAACATTGTTTCAACCCTATTCTCATTAGATTTGATTCAAAGAGGGAATAACATATATGTTCATTGGGATAAAGAAACTTAACTCATTCTTTAGGGAAGCAAAAGGGGAAGGGAAAGGGGGGGAACTGATAGAAGGGAGGACAAAAGCAAGGGAGATAAGGGTAAAGAAAAGAGAGGGAGGTGATAAAAAGGGAGGGGAGATTGGGGGAGGCAGTGGTAAGAAGTAAAACGTCTGTGAGGAGGAATAGGATGAAAGAAGGGGGGGAAATACAAAGGGGGTAAATAGAATGGAGAGGAATAGACAGTCAGTAATAATAACTGTGAATGTGAATGGGATGAACTCTGCTATAAAATGGAAGTGAATTGCAGAGTGTATTAAAAACCAGAATCCTACAATAATGTTGTTTACAAGAAACACATTTGAAGCAGAGAGATACACACAGAGTAAAGGTAAAAGACTGGAGTAGAATATATTATGCTTCAGCTAAAGTAAAAAAAGCAGGGGTAGCAATCCTTATCTCAGACAAAGTGCAGGCAAAAATAGATCTCATTAAAAGAGATAAGGAAGGAAATTACCTCTTGCTGAAAGGTACTATAGATAATAAAGTAATATCAATATTGAATATGCATGCGCCAAGTGGTATAGCATCCAAGTTCTTAAAGGAGAAGTTAAATGAGTTACAAGAGGAATTAGACAGTAATACTATACTAGTGGGGGATCTGAATCTCCCCCTCTCAAAATTAGATAAATCTAGCCAAAAATAAATAAGAAAGAAGTGAAAGAGGTGAATAGATTACTAGAAAAGTTAGACATGATAGATGTCTGGAGAAAATTGAATGGGGATAAAAAGGAATATACCTTTTTCTCAGCAGTACATGGCACATTTTCAAAAATTGACCATGTATTAGGTCATAAAAACATCATAGTTAAATGTAGAAAGGCAGAAATAGTAAATGCATCCTTTTCAGATCATGATGCAATAAAAATTACATGTAAGAAAGAGCCAGGGAAAAGTAGAATGAAAATCAATTGGAAACTAAATAATTTCATTCTAAAGCATGAATGGGCCAAACAAGAAATCATAGAAACAATCAATAACTATATCCAAGAAAATGACAATAATGAGACAACATACCAAAATCTATGGGATGCAGCCAAAGCAGTGCTTAGGGGAAAATTTATAGCTCTAAATGCTTACATGAATAAGAAAGAGAAAGAGGAGATTAATGAATTGGGCATGCAACTTAAAAAGCTAGAAAAAGAACAAATTAGAAATCCCCAATTAGATACTAAATTAGAGATCCTGAAAATCAAAGGAGAAATTAATAAGATTGAAAGCAAAAAAAGCTATAGAATTAATCAATAAAACTAAGAGCTGGTTTTATGAAAAAATCAATAAAATATTGGTTAATTTGATTAAAAAAAGAAAGAAGAAAACCAAATTAACAGTATCAAAAACGAAAAAGGGGATGTTACCACCAATGAAGTGGAAATTAAATCAATAATTAGGAATTATTTTGCCCAACTGTATGCCAATAAATTTGACAATCTAAATGAAATGGATGAATATTTACAAAAATACAAACTGCCCAGGTTAACTGAAGAAGAAATAAAATCCTTAAATAAACCCATATTAGAAAAAGAAATTGAACAAGCCATTAATGAACTCCCTAAGAAAAAATCCCCAGGGCCAGATGGGTTTACAGGTAAATTTTACCAAACATTTAAAGAACAATTAATTCCAATATTATACAAATTATTTGGAAAAATTGGTGAAGAAGGAGTTCTACCAAATTTGTTGTATGACACAAATATGGTAGTGATACCAAAACCAGGCAAAGCAAAAACAGAGAAAGAAAATTATAGGCCAATTTCCCTGATGAATATTGATGCTAAAATCTTAAATAAGATATTAGCAAGGAGATTACAGCAAGTGATCACCAGGCTAATACACTATGACCAGGTGGGATTTATACCAGGAATGCAGGGCTGGTTCAACATTAGGAAAACCATTAACATAATCAACCACATCAATAAGAAAACCACCCAAAATCATAGGATTATCTCAATAGATGCAGAGAAAGCTTTTGACAAAGTACAGCACCCATTCCTAATAAAAACACTAGAGAGTTTAGGAATAGGGGGAGCTTTCCTTAAAATAATAAACAATATCTACCTCAAGCCATCAGCAAGTATTATATGCAATGGAGATAAATTAGAGGCCTTCCCAATAAGATCAGGGGTGAAACAGGGATGTCCATTATCACCCCTATCATTTAATATTGTACTAGAAATGTTAGCTTTAGCAATCAGAGAAGAAAAAGGAATTAAAGGAATTAGAATAGGCAAGGAGGAAACAAAACTATCACTCTTTGCAGATGATATGATGGTATACTTAAAGAATCCTCGAGAATCAATTAAAAAATTACTTGAAACAATGAACAACTTTAGCAAAGTAGCAGGATATAAAATAAATCCACACAAATCATCAGCATTTCTATACATGACCAACAAAGTCCAGCAGCAAGAGATAGAAAGAGAAATTCCATTTAAAGTAACAGTAGATAATATAAAATACTTGGGAGTCTACTTGCCAAGACAAACCCAGGAACTCTATGAGCACAACTACCAAACACTCTTCACACAAATCAAATCAGATCTAAATAATTGGAAAGATATCAATTGCTCATGGATAGGCAGAGCTAATATAGTAAAAATGACAATACTGCCTAAATTAATTTACTTATTCAGTGCCATACCAATCAGACTACCTAAAAATTATTTTATAGAGCTAGAAAAAATAATAACAAAATTCATCTGGAAAAACAAAAAATCAAGAATATCCAGGGAAATAATGAAAAAAAATTCACAGGAAGGTGGGTTATTAGTACCAAACCTGGAGCTCTACTATAAAGCGGCAGTCATCAAAACCATCTGGTACTGGCTAAAAAATAGAGTGGTAGATCAATGGAATAGGCTAGGCTCAGGAAATGCAGTAGTAAATGACACTAGTAATGTAGTGTTTGATAAACCCAAAGACTCCAGCTTCTGGGATAGGAACTCAGTATTTGACAAAAACTGCTGGGAAAACTGGAAGATAGTATGGCAGAAATTAGGCATAGACCAACATCTTACACCTTATACTAAAATAAGGTCAAAATGGATATATGATTTAGACATAAGAGGTGATACCATAGGTAAGTTAGGAGAGAAAGGAATAGTCTACTTATCAGATATTTGGAAACAAAAACAGTTTATGACCAAATAAGAGATAGAGTATATTATAAAATGCAAAGTGGATGATTTTGATTACATTAAATTAAAAAAATTTTGTACAAACAGAAGCAATGTATCCAAAATTAGAAGGGAGGCAGAAAGCTGGGAAACAAATTTTGAGGCCAATACTTCTGATAAAGGCCTCATCTCTAAAATATTTAGGGAACTAAATCAAATTTATAAGAACTCAAGTCATTCCCCAATTGAGAAATGGTCAAAGGATATGAAAAGGCAGTTTTCTGATGAAGAAACTAAAGCTATCTATTCCCATATGAAAAAATGCTCTAAATCTCTAATGATTAGAGAGATGCAAATTAAAACAACTCTGAGGTACCACCTGACACCTATCACATTGGCTAAAATTACAAAAAAGTAAAATAATAAATGTTGGAGAAGGTGTGGGAAAATTGTAACACTAGTGCATTGTTGGTGGAGCTTTGAACTGATCCAACCATTCTCGAGAGCAATTTGGAATTATGCCCAAAGGGTGATAAAGCTGTGCATACCCTTTGACCCAGCAATACCACTTTTGGGTCTTTTTCCCAAAGAGATCACGGAAGGGGGAAAGGGACCCACATGTACAAAAATATTTATAGCTGCTCTTTACGTGGTGGCAAAGAATTAGAAGTTGAGGGGATGCCCATCAATTGGGGAATGGCTGGGAAAGTTGTGGCATATGAATACAATGGAATACTATTGTGCTGTAAGAAAAGATGAGCAGGAGGAGTTTAGAGAAACCTGGAGGGTCTTGCGTGGGCTGATGATGAGTGAGATGAGCAGAACTAGAAGAACATTGTACACAGTAACATCAACATTGAGTGTTGATCTACTGTGATGGACTATATTCTTCTCACCAATGCAATGGCACAGAAGAGTTCCAGGGAACTCGTGATGGAAGAGGATCTCCAAATCCAGGAAAAAAAAAAAAAAAAGAACTGTGGAGTATAGATGCTAAATGAACCATACTATTTCTTTTGTTTTTGATGCTGTTATTTTTTTTTCTATTTTGAGGTTTTCCATCATTGCTCTGATTTTTTTCTCTTATAACATGACTAATCCAGAAATAGGATTAATGTTATTATGTGTATATATATATAACCTATATCAGATTACCTGCTGTCTAGCGGAGGGGGAAGGGAGGGGAGGGAGGGAGAAAAATCTGAAATTGTAAAGCTTGTATAAACAAAGGTTGAGATCTATCTTTACATGTAACGGAAAAAAAATAAAATACTTTATTAATTTTTAAAAAAAAGAACTCTTAAGGTGGAGTATCACATGAGGAGACACAGGGGTTAAGGAAAGCACTGGTCACAGAAAATAACCCAAGAATCCACAGCACATGAATGAGTAAAGGAATTTTGTGGAATAACAACAATAAGCTCATGTCATTTCTTCATCTTTGCCTGATATTCCAGTGGACTTGTGATTTCACACATGTGAGTTCTTCAAACCATTCAGATCAAAACCTACCCTTGTTATTTCTGCTGTAGAGTGGAAGAGAAACTAGAGACATCAGAACTCATCACCATCTGTGACATATGTAACCCACCGCAGAAGAGAGTCAATAAGGTTTATTTTTTATTTTTGTTCTTTTCTTTTTCTGTTCTTTTTTTCATTGTTTTATTTTTTAATAGTTAAGATTTATTTTTTAACAAGTCAAACATATCCTATACATATAGAGCTTTATTCTTGGAGGCAAGAAGAGCTAGGTTGCAATCCCACAACTGCTGACTATGTGAGCCTTAGCAAGTCACTTAAGGTATCATGTGCATTTAATGACAGATTATTGGTGAGAGAAGCATTCTGGTACAATGAAAAGAATACTGGGTTTGGACTCAATGGAACTGGATTCAAATCCTAGCTTTGCTAGTGACTTCTTCCGTGGACTTTGTCAGGTCACTTATTTTTCTGAGCCTCAATTTAGTCAATGGTAAAATGAGGAAGGTTGGATTAGATGACCTAAAAAGGTCCTTTCCATAACTAAATCTATGATTTCATAATTAGTCTCTGTGTTCCAGAGAGATAGCAGAAAGAGGCAAAGTGATTGGCTCCTGTAGCTTTGATGAACATAAACTTCTGAGAACATAGAGTCAATGAGGGACAATATTTTAGACCCAGATTGTATCAATGACAGGAGAAATTTTACACTGGATTCAATCTTGCAATCAGAGTCATTAGCAGGCCCATGCCAAAACCTTAGGCTAAGTCAATTCCAGGAAGCTAAAGTAAATAGAGAGGACATATTTTTTTATGCCACTAGTGACAACTGTCTTACTCAAAGCTCCCTCATATCTGAGTATCTCTGCTTTCACCCTCAGGACAGTTTATTCTCCAATCACATCCTCTATTCCCTGATTTTCTAAGAAGTCTATATTTTCTCTTTGGTTCTAAAATGGGTCTACTCTTTATCCAGAATCAGAGTTTGAGATGAAGAATTATGATTCATGTAACTCTACAGGTAAGTCTAGCAAATATTAGAAACATAGCACAATTAGATTTCAACTAATTCTCTCATGCTGTGCTTATGGACAAGACAGAGAAATGCATGATAGCTGATACATTCAGATATATTCAAAATTGATTGAATGACCAGATTCATAGAGTAGACATTAATGAGGTCAGTAACAATTTAGAAGGAAGTCTTTTGTGGAGTTCTTCAGAGATCTCTAGTTGGTCTTTTCCTATCGAATATTTTAGCTTAATTGTCAATTATCTCTATTACTGGTCATGCCCATTAAGAGCACAACCTGGGCAACTCTTTAAATTTCTTGGAGCCTTAATTTTTTCTCCTTGAAAACATTGAGAATGATCCACAGTGTACTTTACTCTTAGTCATTAAGAATCACATTTTTCTTTTAATTTTCTATTTATATAACTAGACAGAAGTCTTTGGCAATAATTTCAAGTTTAGCCACTTAGGATCTTTTCTCTATGGGGTTAACTTTATCAACCACAACTGACTATGATACTTTCTATATTGGCAAAAAGAGCATGAGGAAATGACTGTATACTTTTTAGCCAGTTCAGTGCTTAGAAGAATAGAAATCTAATTACCCCAAGTACCACATTATGTAATTTTCTTAAATACACATTTTTGTGTTAAAGATTTTCTCTGCAATCTTAAATGTGAGTCTGAGGATTCCATTGAGGAAGTTTTCCAAATCCCTGAATCAATAATTAGAACTATTGTGCTATTGGTACTTCAGGTCAAACAATAAATAGACCACTCCTAGGTAAATATAACCTTAATTATAGTGATTAAAAATAAACATATGTAATTAATCCCCCCTTTTTTAGCATTTTAGGCTTCCATAACGGTGCCTAGAATAGTATGGGTAGTCCTAGTGGATGTTGGGACAGGTTTGGTGAAGTGGTCATAGTGTTCCAACAGAGGAAGAACTGATGTTTCCCTGGGATAATATAGAATGTGACCATTTTTGTACAAAAGAAAGCAGTGAAAAGCTGAGAAGTCTGGGGATTCTTGTCCTCACTCTCTCCTCTTTAGGAAGAAGAAAGGTGAGTAATAGAAGCTGGTAATATTTCTATTGTTCCTGGGGCCCACTATGTGCCATAGACCCTGGGAAGCTCGGAGGATATGGCGGTGCTACGTAACAGAGGAGTGGGGAAGACATAGCATCAGCCACATTCCTATTGCTTGGTGAGTGCTAGTAACAAAGGAAAAACCTCTGAACTATTCTGGCAAGGCCTCAGCTCCAAATATTTTCTCAAAACTTCAGTGTCAAAAGCCTTCCCATAATAAGTATTATATCTTTTCTCTCCTTTCTCACAGTCTCAATGGACTGTGAAATCTCTCAGACCCCAAGATTACTGGTTGTAGGAACAGGACAGGTGGTGACTTTGAGATATGACCAGGATCAAGGAGATGACATTATGTCCCGGTACCAAAAAGGCCTAGACCAAGGACCAAAAGGCTTCTATAGTTCTACAACAAGAACGATACAAAGGATAAAGACATCCATAGTAAATTCCATTATTGCAGCCAACTCCCTCTCTCTGTTAGCTTCACATCAGCTCCCTGGCTTTGGGGGATGCAACAACATATCTCTGTGCTAGCAAGAAACTCACAGTCACAGCCATGGAGAGTAAATTTCTTTCTAGGGATGAAAATTCTTAATTCCTGCACTTAAGCACCAATTCTCAAGAGTCTTGTGCAAGGCACTTTCCAGGCCTCAGGCTTTCCCCTTCTTTAGGAAAAGGAGGTAGCCTTGTTCCTTCAGTTAGTCCATTTTTTTCTAAGGGGTTGAAAGGTTTGAGGCTGAACACAAAAGCATATAGAGAAGAGTTGTCTATTGGCCCTCACTTTTTCCCAGGGACTGGCCATGGTACTCACTGTTATTGAGATGTAACCCCCAACTCTGAAGAGTCACACAACAGTTATTCAAGGTGCGGAAGCTAGCCACTCTTAGTAGAAGGCTGAATGTATGATCTCTGTCTTCACTTAGTCATGTAAGGTATTCTTTTAAATCAAGGGTTCTTAGCCACAGATCCATGTATGCATTTCATAGAGTTGTGGCCTTGGATGAGGAAAAATACTTCATCTTTATTGTCAGTAATCTCTAACTAAAATTTAGAATTATGGTTAAAAAACCATTCTTCTGGGGCAGCTAAGTGGTGCAGTGGATAGAGCGCCAGCCGTGGATTCAGGAGGACCTGAGTTCAAATCCGGCTTCAGACACTTAACAATTACTAGCTGTGTGACCCTAGACAAGTCACTTAACCCCAATTTCCTCACAACACAACACAACACAAAAGAAAACAAAACAAAAATACATTCTTCTGCTTAGTGTCCATAGCTTTCACCAGACTGCCAAGGGAGTGTATGACATAAAGAGGTGTTAAGATACATACATATCCATATATTTATACATACATATATATATATATATATACACATACATATATGTATATATGTAGACACACACATATAGAGAGAGATACATACACACACACACATATATAGATATATATGTATATATATATATACACATACACACATGCATTTCATAGAGTCTGTGAACTTTGATGGGAAAAGTAAGTACATTTTTATTTTGAGAAACCTCTAACTGAAATTTGGAATTTCCTTCAATTAAAATTTTTCTAAAAACCTCCATATTCTGAGGAGTATTCATAGGTTTCACTAGGCTGCCAAAGGAGTATATGACAGAAAAAAGACCTGTCTCATGCCTATGGTGGCACCTCATTTAGCCTCTAAGGGGTTTCATTTCCTTTTCTGGAAAATGAGAATTGTGATCTCTAGAATCCTTTCCTCTTAGGTAAATTCTGGTTCTATGATAAGTACTATGTTGGAATAGCTAGTACTAGTGAGTGGAAATCTATGGGGAAGTCATCATAAAAATCCACTAGGGGGCAAACAGGTACTTTCTTGGGGAAAAACATAGAAAATCTTCATTATCTCAGAAATAAGAGGACCAAAGATCTGGGATTCCTAGTTGTCCATAGAATCTCTTCTCAGGAAAGAAATGAAGACAGAAGATGCTAAACTTCCAAATGCTCCTTGAGTCCAAGATATGGAACTGGTCCAGGAGAGCTAAGAGAAAAATTTAGTGGTATTGAGGAAATAAATGGAGACCATAGAGGATGTAAAGGGACATCAAGAGGTCTGAGAGACGTGGTGATGGGTGCTGATAGATTTGTGTTGGCGTGGATTGGAGAAATTGTGTGTATGGAAAGATAGGTACTGAACATTTCAAGTGCAGCAAGAATTGTGGAATCTTGTGTACAACACACTCATTTTCATGCCATCCCTTGGCTTGTTACTTGATACATTCTTACATTTGATTTTACCATCATGAGTTCTAGGGCATTCGAGGTTATCTCTGTATATCTCCCAATTAATTAATAAAATTTCAACTTATGTTTCAATTATCTTTCAAGTAACTAAGTACAGAAATCCTACCAGTTGATAAGATATCATTTATTTAATAATTTGGAAAAAAAAGTCCTCTTCCAATAGTGCATACTCACATTTTGCTAAAGATTAAATTCAATCGCCAAAAATTAAATAATTCTTAAAGTTACTGAATATGTATTTCATAAACAATGAAACAAATGGTAACATAAAAACAAATGACAGGCTTGGTGTGAACAAGCCAGCTGAGACTATGATAGATTCAGTGATGATCACACCTGATGCTCCTCATTGTCCTCCTGCCTCCATCTAGCACAGTGGCTATGTAGAGTACAATGTCTAAGGGTTCCTTGAGCTAACTAGGTCCTTGAGTTCTTAGTATTCTTGTCATAGGCTCAATACACGAAAAAAGTACAGATCATAACTGGGACTATCAAGTTACAGGGCTGTCAGACCCTTTTCTTACAGAGAAAAATTGGGAATTGTAGATGAGGTACAGCACAATCATCAAGCTTATGTGAGCCAAGAACATCTTTACTCAGAGAGAATTAAGGGATATTGAATATCATTGTGCTTTCTAATATTTTTACATGAATTTGTATCCATTAGAATTTTGGGAAAACTGGAGTTTTATTTGAAAGCATTGAATTTTGGACACATGTTGTTCCTTCTGAAGAGAAAACCTGTTTAACACCTATCATTTAGTGAAAGCACTAAGTGAAAAGAGGAAGCTACCAGGGGGAATTCTTCTGTGCCTCATATGTAGTTTGCCCCTTTTATTTCCTCTTCCCACCTGGGAACCTCCCCAGCAGCCTCATGGATTCCTGGGGCCTCCATCTCCCTGACCTGGGGCAATGTCTCTGGGACTCTTGCTGCATCAGTCTTCTGTTCCCTGAGAACTGAGGTTCTTCTTGTATAGCTGAACTAGTCTTAAAAAGATGATGGAAGGGTACTTTTCATGCTTTTTGACTCACAATGAGTTTTGTGGTGCTTGCCTCAAGAACCAGAATGGTTAGTCATGCATCAGTTCATCCATTCATTCCATACATGAGAACATACTAGATAAGGGTTATAATGTTGTAGTATCTTAAAGCGTAAAGCAACCTCAGAGGTCATTTAAAATAATTCATAACTAAAAACAAGACTTTCTACCATATATCTGGTAAGGGAATACCCAGGTTCTATTTCAAGTTATCTGTTATGGCAAAATCTAATAATGCTACGTGTTATCTTTTTAGATAGGTCTAAGTTTTAGGAAGTTTTTCCTTATGTGAAGTATAAATTTGACTGCAAAATTCACTTGAAATTTTCTTTGCTCTATCTAATTTTATTTGCTCTTTCTCCTTTATGCTGGCCTTGCACTAGTTTATTTCATGTCTACACACTCAATTTATATAACTGAACTAAAGAGATGTATAGAATTCCAAGTCTTTTCCCAGGGATGTGAACATTTACTCAGAAAGGGAGAAAGACACCCCTGCAGTTATGTTCTGTAGCGTTTTCTGAAAAGTATAAACTGACCTCAAGGCTACCTCATTTCTGGATATCTCTGCCTTCACCCTTAGTACAGTTTATTCTCAAATCATGACCTCTATTCCCTGATTTTCCAGGAAGTCTATATTTTCTCTTTGGTTCTAAAATGGGTCTACTCTATAACCAGCATCAGAGTTTGAGATGAAGAATTATGGTTCATGTAACTCTACAGGTAAGTCTAACAAATATTAGAAAGAGAGCACAATTAGATTGCAACTAATTCTCTCATGCTGTGTTTATGGACATACACATACACATGCAAACACACACACACACACACATATATATATATACATAAATACATACACACATACATTTCATAGAGTCTGTGGGCTTTGATGGGAAAATTAAGTACATTTTTATTTTCAGAAACCTCTAAGTGAAATTTGGAATTTCCTTCAATTAAGATTTTTCTAAAAACCTCCTTATTCTGATGAGTACTCATAAGTTTTACTAGGCTGCCAAAGCAGTATATGAGAGGAATAAGACCTTCTCTCTTATGTCCATGTTGGCACCTCATTTAGCCTCTCAAGTGTTTCATTTCTTCTTCTGGAAAGTGAGGACTGTGATCTCTAGAATCCTTTCCTCTTAGGTAAATTCTGGTGTTATGATACTTACTATGTTGGAATAGGTAGTACTAGTGAGTGGAAATGTTAGGGGAAGTCATCATAAAAATCCACTAGGGGGCAAACAGGTACTTCTTGGGAAAAAATAGAAAATAGAAAATCTTCATTATCTCAGAAAGGAAGAGGACCAAAGAGCTGGGATTCCTAGTTGTCCTTTGAATCTTTTCTCAGGAAAGAAAAGAAGACAGAAGATGCTGAGCTTCTAAATGCTCCTGGAGTCCAAGATATGGAATGGGTCCTGGGGAACTAAGAGAAAAATTTAGCAGTATTGAGCAAATAAATGGAATGGTAACCTCATTGACCATAGAGGATGTACAGGAACATCAAGAGGTCTGAGAGACAAGTGGCAATGGATGCTGAGAGATTTGTGTTGACATGGATTGGAGTAATTGTGTGCATGGAAAGATAGATACTGAATATTTCAAGTGTAGCAAGAATTGTGGAATCTTGTGTACAACACACTCATTTGCATGCCATCCCTTGATACATTCTTACATTTAATCTTACCATCATGAGCTCTAGGGCATTCTGGGTTATCTCTCTATATCTCCGAATTAATTAATTAAATTTCAACTTATATTTCAATTATCCTTCAAGTAGCTAAGTTCATAGAAACCCAACCAGTTGATAAAATATCATTTATTAATTAATTTATTAATTAATAATTGGGAAAAAGGCCTCTTCCAATAGTACATATTCATATTTTGTTAAATATTAAATTCCATCTCCAAAAATTAAATTATTGTTAAAGTTACTGAATATGTAATTCATAAACAATCAGACCAATGGTAACATAAAAACAAATGACAGGCTTGGTGTGAACATGCCAGCTGAGACTATGATAGAATCAGTGATGATCACACCTGATGCTCCTAATTGTCCTCCTGCCTCCATCTAACACAGTGGCTAAGTTGAGTACAGTGTCTAAGGGTTCCTTGAGTTCTTAGTGTTCTTGTCACAGGCGCAAGACATGAAAAAAGTACAGATCATACCTGGGGCTATCAAGCTACAGGACTGTCAGACCCTTTTCTTACAGAGAAAAATTGGGAATTGTAGATAAGGAAGAGCAGATGGTAGCAGAGACCAGCATCAACAGGGATACCCAGTAGGTAGAGATTGCCATAAGAAAAATTATCTTACCCAGTAGCATTAAAGGAAGATCTAATAAATGTTGAATATGGAAGCTGTCCAGCATCAGAGGTGTGAGTTTCCCTAGATCTATACTTACTGTGGCCAAATGAACCTGTGTTCCTAAATGTGTTTGCCATGATGTGTTCCCTGCACTTTCATCCTACAACACTGGGAGTATGTGAACATATGGTAAAGTGCAAGAATATTTGAGGGAGGAGAAGGGGAATCAGGGAAGGTGTCCTATAGAAGATTGCAACTGATAGGAATCTTGAAGGAAGCTAAGAATCCCAAGAAGCAAAAAGATATTCTGAAATTACAAAAGGGACAGGCTGTGCCCAAGTAGGAGGCAGGAGATAGGATCCCAGGCTGACTGGCTTCAAGAAGAAAAGTTGGAGGCAGAATGAAAGCCTTTCCATTCTAAATTCGGAAGTTTGGATTTTATTCTCTAGGTAATCAAGAATCCCCAAGGATAAGGGAACAGGACAATAACATAAAGGGACTTATGTTGCAAAATTATTTTTGTATTTAATTGTAGGATTGGTTTACAAAGGTAATGGCAGGGGTAATGGCAGAACAATTTGAAGGCTGTTATCTTTGCCCAGGCAAGGGGTAATGAAATGTTTTATTAGGGTTGTTTCTCAGTCATACCTGAGTCTTTGTATTTGCCATTTGAGGTTTTCTTGGCAAATATAGTGAAGTGCTTTGCCAGTTCCTTCTCCAGTTCATTTTACAGACAACGAAACTGAAGCAAACAGGGTTAAGGGCCTTGCTCAGGGTCACAGAACTAGTAAGTGTTTGAAGCATGTGACTATTGAAAAACTTGAGAGAGAGTTTCTGGGTAATTAGTAATTAGTGTATTAATCTGGTACCTAATAATCAATAAACTGGCGATAAGTGGTTTCTCTAGTAAAGCCAAAGATTCCCAAGGAAGATACTGAATGCTTTAAATACCTTGTTAAAAAAGGGATACCCATGGTAACTGTACATCAACCCTAATTGGTGGAGTTTAAGGAGGATGTGGGTTAGGAGCCTTGAGCTCCTCCTGCTGAGAACATGACTTGAACATGAGACTCAGCTGCCTCCAGCAATCTAGACAGGGGTGTACATTTCCATCCAGACTACTCTGATTGGTTTTCTCCTTCAATAAGATGGATCACCCTAAATTCTAGTGGAGGCTTACAAGGACTGGGGTTCATTTCTTTGGGGAAGACCTCACCTAGACTGTATTCTATTTACACTCTAAACAGGTCTCCTAGTTGGGTGGGGTCTGGCACAAGATTGAGGTATATATTCTCCGTAAATTAGGGATATTTCATCAATCAGTCATGTCTGTGTGTGTGAGTGTGTGTGTGTGTGTGTGTGTGTGTGTGTGTGTGTGTGTGAGAGAGAGAGAGAGAGAGAGATGCAATGAGGATTAAGTGACTTGTCCAGGGTCACAAAGCAAGTAAGTGTCAAGTGTCTGATGCCAGATATGAACTCAAATCCTCCCGAATCTATGGCCAGTGCTTTATCTACTGTGTGACCTAGGTGCCCCAAATCGGACATGTCTTTCAGAGATCTGCTGAGCTTATACCGGGGCTGGGCCTTAAATAATCCAATAAAAAAGCTGGATCCTAATCAATAATGGATTATTAATATAATAGAAAACAAGAATTTCTCTCAAGCCAGATTTGAACTCAAGAAGTTGAGACTTTCTGACTCTGGACTGAGACTTCTAGCTGATGGGGCATTAGCTACCTTTTCTATTAGGCTTCTAGCCATATAAATGAAAAGAAACCCCTGGAGAAAAGCTATCAGCCATCTTCCTTTTCTCCCAAGCAATAGCCTCAGCCTATATTCTCAGGATAGAACAGGTTGAGACTTATGATCTGCACATCCATGCATGAATCTACTGAAGGAACCAAATTTGGTTGTCGTGAGTAAATGGCTGAGTGGATGAGAGCTCTCTGGTAAATAAGCCATCTAAGACACTACCTTAGACCCATAAAAAGGAATGACTTTGTGCAAATGGCCAAGCCTTTAGAGGCTTAGGTTTCATCATGTAATGGGTCCCTTCCTACTCCAACTTTCTAGGGTCCTGTATAGATGCATAGCATGGGCTAGGTAGAGAGGTGAAAGAGGCTGTTTTCTAGGTGAAGTTTTCACCCATTTCCACTAGGGGTCACACCATAGCTTCTCTCTGTTTCCATTGGAAAGAAAATTGGAGGAGAGGAGGAGACAGAAGAGAAGAGGAGGGGAGAGAAATACCAAGACTCCTCTTCAACTCAGCCTCTTCCCAAAGGAAAAGAGCCAAGAAGAGAAAATGCTGTGCCTGCTGTTGCTCTTGGGCCCTAGTATGTCTTATGAAATTTACTGATTTGTGGGTCAGGATGCTTTGCTGAAGATCCTAGGGAACAAAGGGGGAGAGGAGCTGGGGTACTGACAGTTATTGAGGCACTGGCTGAGATAGTAACCAAAGTACAGGGTGGGGGAGCCTCCATGCTACCCTCCAGAGAAAAGTACTAGAAAGGTAACATGACAGTGTTGAGTTCTGATATGATCTAGGGAAGGGTTGGGGAAATGGTGGCTAGAAAACAGCAGGAATAACAAAGAATTCCCCAGTTATGGTTTCATCTGAGTCTAGAACCAGGAGCTTTTTCTTATCTCTCCATTTTCTGTTACATTAGGTGCTGGTCTTGGGACATTCATCTCTCAGACCCCAAGCAGAGGGATCTGGAGGAAAGGGGCCTCTGTGAAGATTGATTGTGAACAGAATGGTCAACCCATTATCATGCTATGGTACCAGCAGCTTCGACATCAGGGCTTGGTACTTATTGGGATTACGAACAAGGGCTCCGATGCCACCCATGAGAAGGGATTTAATAAGTCCAAGTTCCCTATTACTCGACTAGTGTCCAACTCCTCCACTTTGACAGTGACCAGTGTGATTCCAGAAGATAGTGGCTTCTATTTCTGCAGTGCTAGTGACACACTGAGAGAACTTGATCAAAGTCTGCAACAAGAACCTTGGCTTTTCCTCTCCTACTCACATGTGGAGAAGGTGAGGGATTCTGATAGAGCAGAGGGAAACCACAGCTATGGGGGTAGACAGCAGGGTCTTGGGTAACCAGTGAATCAGTGGTGGAGGTGGTTGGAAAGGAAGGACAGAGGATGTGTTTCCTGGGGCATAAGTAGTGGGAGATGCAGTCATATAATCTCATGCCAAAGGCTATCCTAAAATCTTGGCCCCCACAACATAAATTCGTTCCATTTTCAAAGAAGTTGTTTGCAGGGAGAATGAAGTCAAGACTTCAGGGAGCAGAAAATAAAAGGGTTTTGTTGAGGTGAGATCTTTTCCTATGATATAAAGAAGACCAATATGCCAGCTGTCCCAGATCCATACTCTCCACTCCTTACTAGCCCTGACACTGTGAAAAACTAATAATATCTTCCCCAATTAATCATGGTATTAATCAATATATAGATATGTATTTTACATAAATATTTTAATTATTAATATATAATTAATAATCATGAATTAACTTTTCCAATAGGAATATGTACTAGATCTGTGATTTCATTCATATGGAGAATTCTTTAATTTCTCTACAATTTAAGCAAGCACCTTCCATGTAACAAAGAGTCCTTGAGAGCTGTCAAGAATACCAAGAGGTAAGTCGGTAACACAAGCAGTGTGTAGTGGATATAGGATTTGAGCCAAGGGTTTTCAGGCTTCTGTACGTTTCTGAGTGGCCGTGAACAAGATTAAAATGTACTTAACAAAATAAATAAAAATACAATAAAATTTGGTGCTACATTTAAAACCAAAGCAACATGTTGCCCACAGGAATCTGTAATGTATGGACTTCTCAGCTAGTCATTGTCAGTCACACCCACCTCTTCATGACCCCATTTGGGGTTTTCTTGTAAAAGATCTTGGAATGATTTGCCTTTTCCTTCTCCAGTCCATTGTATGGATAAGAAAATGAGGAAAACAGAGTTATGTGACTTGCCCAGAATCACAAGGCTAGTAAGCCTCTGAGGCAGGATTTGATCTCAGGAAGATGAGCTTTCCTGACTTCAGGCCTGATGCTCTATCCACTATGCCACCTAGGTGTCCATGTATGGATTAGTGTCACCCCTAATTTCTCTTTAAATTTGATACCACAGTGCTACATCACCCTGCCTCTCAAGAGGAGAGGGAAAAAAGGTTAACATGTTAAAAAAAATTATGAACCTTTAGAAAGGTTGATGTCAAGTCTGATTATTATATAGAAGTTTTGGAATTATAGCTGGAATATATGAATCATAATGCTAGGTTCAAATTATAAGTACAATAAATAAATCTATTAAACTAATTCATACTGAATTATGTAACAAAACTGTAGAGCTACAAATTTCCGACCAGCATATAATTTGTATGCTCCAAATCCTTCGCCCTGTAGTATAGGGCATTTATATTTTAACCACTTTTTGGCTGAACATGGAACATTCTAGAGATGCTATGGAGAAGGAATCCCAAAGAGGATCAAATGACCAAAGATTAGGATCATAGTCATGGGGTGAAGAGAAGCCTTCTCTGATACTTAGTTGCATCCACAGAAAATTATTAGGGAAGCTTAACTCTGTGGAAATTTATTTTGATTTGGGGACCCTACCTTTGGGCTGAGATTAGAAAACCTTAGGCCCTCAGGGTCTCTTCTGTGTGGGAGGTGCTGGTGCCTCTCCCCCTCTGCTTCAGCTGAGTGAAAAAGCCCCATGGGCTGTACAAGAGGCCAAGTCAGAAGGCTGGCAGTAGGGGGCCCCAGTTCCCTCTGCCCTGAGTGAATCTACCCGAGAGATCCCAGGCTCGTCCAGGCCAGGCTCTGGTGTAGCCGGCGCTGAGGTCCAAGGCATGCAGCAGGGGCACGGGCCCCTGGAGCCCTGGGTATGGTAGGCACAGGATGCTCAAATGTCCCCCCAGCCCCAGCTGCAGCCCTGGTTGGTAGATTAGCTTGGGGTCTGTGGGGCCGCAAAAATCCCCGAGATTTGAGTGGGGAGAAGTAATATATATATACCTGGAAATTAGATGGGAAGGGAGGCTGAAGGACAAAATTAATAGGGGGACTGACAAGATTAGAAGAACCGAGAAGGACGGGGCCGATACAGAGAAGGGGGGCTGACAAGAGGAATGGAACAGAGAAGTACACTGGAGCTCTAGGAGAATTGAAGGAGAGGTCGGTGAGAGAGAAACACAGGGGTTCAGCGATGGCAGTAAGGAGAGGAAAGTTAGAAGCAGGGGGATAGACAAAGTGAAAGGGGCTTGGAGTTAGAATCAAGGACCTGAGTAGTGCAAGTGCAACATACCCCAAGGCAAGAGGTGGCTATGGCCCTTATTGTATTAAAAAAGTTCCAGGCTCAGCAGGTGAAAAGAGACACCTGGAATGCAGTCAGGTTGTATATTTTATTTCCCTGTATTCTTCATTTTAAATAGTATCTCATAAATAAACTTTGCTTTGATTATTTAGTTAAGAGTCTTCTTAATCTTTTGCTTATCAATTAGGGAGCAGCATGGTGGAACTTTATAAACGGCACATAGTAAATTAATAGCAGTCAGATAGCCAAACAGTCAAAAGTCCCCTGATTAGTCCTCCATAGATTAGGCCCCCCAAATTACGGCAGTAAGTTAAAATATTTCTACATTTGAATGGCAACCCAGATGGAACTTTGGGCCCAATTTTAATTTTTCTAAACTTATAATTTTTCATTAGTCCTATTATAGAATTTTTCAGATTAGATTAGATATAGTTAATTTTTTTACAACTCATGCTGGTATTTTTGGGAGTAATTCAGTTCATGGTTTTGTCCTAATTTTTAACCTTCCCTGTGATAAGACACCAGCATGTGAAATGATGGAAAATAAGAAGTTTCCTTTCTCATACCTACAATAAAATTCAACAGAAGTGGGGCTGAAAGAGATAGGATGAGCCTTTGCCTCTTGCTCTAGAACTTTGGGTTCTTGTTGCTGTTCAGTCATTTGTCAATCATGTCTGAATCTTCATGGCCCCATCCGGGACCATGCCATTTCCTTTGCCAGCTCATTTTACAGCTGAGAAAACCGAGGCAGACAAAGTTAAGAAACTTTCCCAGGCTCACACAGCTAGTAAATGTTTGAGGCCACATTTTAACTCAGGGAGATGAGTCTTGTTAGTCAAACAAAGAAAGAGGTTATTTAACATTTGAGACGTAATCTCCAGTCCTTTCTCTTTCTCCTCCTAAAACTAGAGTCAGTGTAGTGTACAATGGAAAGAGCCCTGAATTTGGAGTCAAAGGTACTTAGTTTAAATCTTGAATCTGCTAGTTATTACCTGAGTGGCCACAAGGAAGTTTGTTCAGTTTCTCAGTGTCTCAGTTTCTTCATATGTAATATGAAGGAGCTATATTAGGTTTCCTCTAAGGTTCCTCCACACTCCTGGTGGATTATGCACGTGGAGATCAAGAGCGCTAGAACTCAACACCATCTGGAGTCACTCAGCTCCCCAGATCATAGGTCTTTCATGACTTTTTCTTTAGGTAGCATGTTGGAAGAAGGAAGAGAGAGATATTGTATGTTGTGCAAATGCACTTTGCCTATGATTTTCGAAGGTATATTAACGGTTGACCTTTTCAAATCCACATTTAATTTCACATCAGGTAGATTTTTTTCCATGGAGAAAACTTTTGGAAAGTTTATCATTTTCAAATATTGTAAAGAAGTTGAAAAACAGTTTTCAGCTTTTCCAAAACTTGTTTTTGTTTCAAGATTCACCTTTTCCATTGACCTGTCTCCAGAAAGTCAAAGAACCATATTTTGAGAAGATCTTTAAGCATTGTATGATAATTCTTTGGAGTTATTCTTACTTGTTTATTCCCTCAAAGAAAAGTTTACTTAACTCATCTCAGGATTGGAAGCATCTGGACTTTGACCTAAGAAATCTCCAGAGAATTAGTTCCATTTTGTGCAGAAAGTGTGGGGTTTAAAATGTACTTCATAGCGGAGCCAAGATGGCGGAGAGGAAGCAGCAAGCTGCCTGAGCTCTCCTTCTGTTCCCTCAAAACGAACATTAAATCAAGCCTCTGGACGGATTCTGAAACTACAGAACCTGCAAAGAGACAGAGAGACACAGTCCTCCAACCAGAGATAATTTAGAAGACTTCAGGAAAAGGTCGGTCTGACTCGGGCAAAAGTGAGGCCCAGCGCAGGGCAGCAACCCAGTGCCGAGGGGGTCGGGGCAAGTCAGCAGGAGCTGCAGGCCACAGCCGAACAACTGAGGCTCCCGGAACCTGGTTCAAAAATCTGGTGGCCAAGAAGGACAGTGGAAAAACCTACCTGCACCGGCCGAGAGGGCCACGAACGGCGGGATCAGACGCCGGGGTCTGGCGCCTGGCTGGCTGAGCACAATCATACAGGAAGTGCAGGGCGGGGCATCTCCACACACCATAAAGGCCTCAGAGTAAAAGCCCGGTCACACAGCACCTATACACCTGCACAAGAAGCCCAAAACAGGGACCCTGGTGCCCCCAGAGCAGACCTCAACTTAAAGAATAAATAAATAAGCTGCAATAATGAGTAAGAAGCAAAAAAGAGCCCTCTCCATTGAGAGCTTCTGTATCAATAGGGAAGAAGCCAACACAAACTCAGATGAGGACAATAGCCTCAAATTGTCTACATCTGAAGCCTCACAAGGGAAGGTGAATTGGTCGCAAGAACAAAAAGCCTTCCTGGAAGAGCTCAAAAAGGATTTTAAAAATCAATTGCAAGAGGTAGAAGAAAAAATGGGGAGAGAAATGAAAGCAAAACAAAAAAAACTATGAAAAAAGAATCAGCAGCTTGGAAAAGGAAGCTGAAGAAAACAAAGCCTTAAAAAATTCATTTGGCCAAATGGAAAAAAAGCTGCATAATCTCACTGAAGAAAACAATACCTTAAAAAATTCACTTAGCCAAATGGAAAAAAAGGTACATAATCTCACTGAAGAAAACAATACCTTAAAAAATTCACTTAGCCAAATGGAAAAAAAGGTGCATAATCTCACTGAAGAAAACAATGCCTTAAAAATTAAAGTGGGACAGTTGGAAGAAAAGGAATCCATGAGACACCAAGAATCAGTCAAGCAGAATAAAAAAAAAATGAAAAAATAGAAGAAAATGTGAAATACCTCATTGGAAAGACAACTGATCTGGAAAACAGATCGAGGAGAGACAATTTGAGAATCATTGGACTGCCTGAAAGCCATGACCAGAAAAAGAATCTAGATACCATATTCCAGGAAATTATTAAGG
This sequence comes from Dromiciops gliroides, assembly GCF_019393635.1. Classification (NCBI taxonomy): domain Eukaryota; kingdom Metazoa; phylum Chordata; class Mammalia; order Microbiotheria; family Microbiotheriidae; genus Dromiciops; species Dromiciops gliroides. Next base: position 102,844,772 of record NC_057865.1, on the reverse strand, counting down.
AGAACTGCCCTGATATCATAGAATCAGAGGATAAAATCATCATTGAAAGAATCCATCGATCACCTCCTGAAAGAGACCCCAAAAGGAAAACTCCAAGGAATATTGTAGCCAAATTCCAGAATTATCAGGTGAAGGAGAAAATACTCCAAGCAGCCAGAAAGAAGCAATTTAAATATCATGGAGCCACAGTCAGGATTGCTCAGGACCTGGCTGCTTCAACATTAAAGGACCGCAAGGCTTGGAATATGATATTCCGGAAGGCAAAGGAGATTGGATTGCAGCCGAGAATCTATTACCCAGCAAAAATGTGCATTTTCTTTCAGGGGAAAAGATGGACATTTAATGACATTGGGGACTTTCAATCTTTCCTGGTGAAAAGACCAGAACTGAATAGAAAATTTGATCTCAACATACAAGACTCAAGAGAAGTTTAAAAAGGTAAACAGAGGGGAAAAAAAAAGTTACCCTATTAGGTTAAACTGTTTATATCCCTACACAGGAAGATAATACTCATAACTCTTAAGAATTGTAAATGTATTTGGGCAGAGAGAAGGACTTTACATAGAGGGTATAAATATAAATTGTCTTTGATGTGATGATACAAAAGAATTAAGGGGATAAAAAGGGAGTCTATGGGGAGGAGAGGAAAGGGGAGGTGGAATGGGATGAATTATATCATATGAAGAGGTGGAAAAAAACCTATTATAATAGAGGGAAAGAAAGGAGGGGGGAACATGGTTTCAACCCTATTCTCATTAGATTTGACTCAAAGAGGGAATAACATATACGTTCATTGGGATAAAGAAACTTAACTCATTCTTTAGGGAAACAAAAGGGGAAGGGAAAGGGGGGGACTGATAGAAGGGAGGACAAAAGCAAGGGAGAAAAGGGTAAAGAAAAGAGAGGGGGGTGATAAAAAGGGAGGGCAGATTGGGGGAGGCAGGGGTAAGAAGAAAAACGTCGGTGAGGAGGAATAGGGTGAAAGAAGGGGGGAAAAGTACAAAGGGGGTAAATAGAATGGAGGGGAATAGACAGTCAGTAATAATAACTGTGAATGTGAATGGGATGAACTCTGCTATAAAATGGAAGCAAATTGCAGAGTGGATTAAAAACCAGAACCTTACAATATGCTGTTTACAAGAAACACATTTGAAGCAGCGAGATACACACAGAGTAAAGGTAAAAGGCTGGAGCAGAATATATTATGCCTCAGCTAAAGTAAAAAAGGCAGGGGTAGCAATCCTTATCTCAGACAAAGTGCAGGCAAAAATAGATCTCATTAAAAGAGATAAGGAAGGAAATTACATCTTACTTAAAGGTACTATAGATAATGAAGTAATATCAATATTGAATATGTATGCGCCAAGTGGTATAGCATCCAAGTTCTTAGAGGAGAAGTTAAATGAGTTACAAGAGGAATTAGATAGTAATACTATACTAGTGGGGGATCTGAATCTCCCCCTCTCAGAATTAGATAAATCTAGCCAAAAAATAAATAAGAAAGAAGTGAAAGAGGTGAATAGATTACTAGAAAAGTTAGACATGATAGATGTCTGGAGAAAATTGAATGGGGATAAAAAGGAATATACCTTTTTCTCAGCAGTACATGGCACATTTTCAAAAATTGACCATGTATTAGGGCACAAAAACATCATAGTCAAATGTAGAAAGGCAGAAATAGTAAATGCATCCTTCTCAGATCATGATGCAATAAAAATTACATGTAAGAAAGAGCCAGGGAAAAGTAGAATGAAAATGAATTGGAAACTAAATAATTTCATTCTAAAGAATGAATGGGCCAAACAAGAAATCATAGAAACAATCAATAACTTTATCCAAGAGAATGACAATAATGAGACAACATGCCAAAATCTATGGGATGCAGCCAAAGCAGTGCTTAGGGGAAAATTTATAGCTCTAAATGCTTACATGAATAAGAAAGAGAAAGAGGAGATTAATGAATTGGGCATGCAACTTAAAAAGCTAGAAAAAGAACAAATTAGAAATCCCCAATTAGACACTAAATTAGAGATCCTGAAAATTAAAGGAGAAATTAATAAGATTGAAAGCAAAAAAACTATAGAATTAATCAATAAAACTAAGAGCTGGTTTTATGAAAAAACCAATAAAATAGATAAAATATTGGTTAATTTGATTAAAAAAAAGAAAGAAGAAAACCAAATTAACAGTATCAAAAATGAAAAGGGTGATGTTACCACCAATGAAGTGGAAATTAAAGCAATAATTAGGAAATATTTTGCCCAACTGTATGCCAATAAATTTGACAATCTAAATGAAATGGATGAATATTTACAAAGACACAAACTGCCCAGGTTAACTGAAGAGGAAATAAAATCCTTAAATAAACCCATATTAGAAAAAGAAATTGAACAAGCTATTAATGAACTCCCTAAGAAAAAATCCCCAGGGCCAGATGGGTTTACGGGTGAATTTTACCAAATATTTAAAGAACAATTAATTCCAATATTATACAAATTATTTGGAAAAATTGGTGAAGAAGGAGTTCTACCAAATTCGTTTTATGACACAAATATGGTGGTGATACCAAAACCAGGCAAAGCAAAAACAGAGAAAGAAAATTATAGACCAATATCCCTAATGAATATTGATGCTAAAATCTTAAATAAGATATTAGCAAGGAGATTACAGCAAGTGATCACCAGGCTAATACACTATGACCAGGTGGGATTTATACCAGGAATGCAGGGCTGGTTCAACATTAGGAAAACTATTAACATAATCAACCACATCAATAAGAAAACCAACCAAAATCATATGATTATCTCAATAGATGCAGAGAAAGCTTTTGACAAAGTACAGCACCCATTCCTAATAAAAACACTAGAGAGTTTAGGAATAGGGGGAGCTTTCCTTAGAATAATAAACAGTATCTACCTAAAGCCATCAGCAAGTATTATATGCAATGGAGATAAATTAGAGGCCTTCCCAATAAGATCAGGGGTGAAACAGGGATGTCCATTATCACCCCTATTATTTAATATTGTCCTAGAAATGTTAGCTTTAGCAATCAGAGAAGAGAAAGGAATTAAAGGAATTAGAATAGGCAAGGAGGAAACAAAACTATCACTCTTTGCAGATGATATGATGGTATACTTAAGGAATCCTAGAGAATCAACTCAAAAGTTACTTGAAACAATTAACAACTTTAGCAAAGTAGCAGGATATAAAATAAATCCACATAAATCATCAGCATTTCTATACATGACCAACAAAGTCCAGCAGCAAGAGATAGAAAGAGAAATTCCATTTAAAGTAACGGTAGGTAATATAAAATACTTGGGAGTCTACTTGCCAAGACAAACCCAGGAACTCTATGAACACAACTACCAAACACTCTTCACACAAATCAAATCAGATCTAAATAATTGGAAAGATATCAATTGCTCATGGATAGGCAGAGCTAATATAGTAAAAATGACAATACTGCCTAAATTAATTTACTTATTCAGTGCCATACCAATCAGGCTACCTAAAAATTATTTTATACAGCTAGAAAAAATAATAACAAAATTCATCTGGAAAAACAAAAAATCAAGAATATCCAGGGAAATAATGAAAAAAAATTCACAGGAAGGTGGGTTAGCGGTACCAAACCTGGAGCTTTACTATAAAGCGGCAGTCATCAAAACTATCTGGTACTGGCTAAAAAATAGAGTGGTAGATCAATGGAATAGGCTAGGCTCAGGAAATGAAGTAGTAAATGACACTAGTAATGTAGTGTTTGATAAACCCAAAGACTCCAGCTTCTGGGATAGGAACTCAGTATTTGACAAAAACTGCTGGGAAAACTGGAAGATAGTATGGCAGAAATTAGGCTTAGACCAACATCTTACACCTTATACTAAAATAAGGTCAAAATGGATACATGATTTAGACATAAGAGGTGATACCATAGGTAAATTAGGAGAGAAAGGAATAGTGTACCTATCAGATCTTTGGAAAGGAGAACAGTTTTTGACCAAACATGAGATAGAGTATATTATAAAATGCAAAGTGGATGATTTTGATTATATTAAATTAAAAAATTTTTGTATAAACAGAAGCAATGCATCCAAAATTAGAAGGGAGGCAGAAAGCTGGGAAACAATTTTTGAGGCCAGTGCTTCTGATAAAGGCCTCATCTCTAAAATATATAGGGAATTAAATCAAATTTATAAGAATCCAAGTCATTCCCCAATTGAGAAATGGTCAAAGGATATGAACAGGCAGTTTTCTGATGAAGAAACCAAAGCTATCTATTCCCATATGAAAAAATGCTCTAAATCTCTAATGATTAGAGAGATGCAAATTAAAGCAACTCTGAGGTACCACCTGACACCTATCACATTGGCTAAAATGACAAAAAAGGAAGATAATAAATGTTGGAGAGGCTGTGGGAAAATTGGAACACTAATGCATTGTTGGTGGAGCTGTGAGCTGATCCAACCATTCTGGAGAGCAATTTGGAATTATGCCCAAAGGGCGATAAAGCTGTGCATACCCTTTGACCCAGCAATCCCACTTTTAGGTCTTTTGCCCAAAGAAATCATGGAAGGGGGAAAGGGACCCACATGTACAAAAATATTTATAGCTGCTCTTTACGTGGTAGCAAGGAATTGGAAGTTGAGGGGGTGCCCATCAATTGGGGAATGGCTGGACAAGTTGTGGTATATGAATACAATGGAATACTATTGTGCTGTAAGAAATGATGAGCAGGAAGAGTTCAGAGAAACCTGGAGGGTCTTACGTGAGTTGATGATGAGTGAGATGAGCAGAACCAGAAGAACATTGTACACAGTATCATCAACATTGAGTGTTGACCTACTGTGATGGACTATATTCTTCTTACCAATGCAATGGTACAGAAGAGTTCCAGGGAACTCATGATAGAAGAGGATCTCCAAATCCAAGAAAAAAAAAAGAAAGAAAGAACTGTGGAGTATAGATGCTGATTGAACCATATTATTTCTTTTGTTTTGGGTGCTGTTGTTTTTTTTTTTTTCTATTTTGAGGTTTTGCATCACTGCTCTGATTCTCTTGTAACAGGATTAATGCAGAAATAGGATTAATGTTATTATGTGTATATATATGTGTGTGTATATATATATATGTATATGTATAGAGATATATAGATATAACCTATATCAGATTACCTGCTGTCTAGGGGAGGGGGGGAGGGAGGGGAGGGAGGGAGAAAAATCTGAAATTGTAAAGCATGTATAAACAAAAGTTGAGAACTATGTTTGACCCAATTAGACACTAAATTACTAAGTTACTTTAGGGTAACGGAAAAAATAAAATATCTCATTAAAAAAAATAAAAAAATAAAAACTATAAAAAAAAAATGTACTTCATAGCAATAGTTGGGCAGAAGCTATAAAACCTCTATTTTGTCTTCCAGAAAGTATGCCAAGAAGTTACTGTCAGAGAATGTGGATAAATAACCAACTCTGAAGGACCGTAACCTAACAGTTGGATATAATAATCTGTTCATTCTGAGTAGAGATCTATAGGAGAGAGTACTAGATTTGGAGTCTGAAGACTTATGTTTCAATATCAAGTTTATTATTTGCTACTTGTGTGGACAAGTCATTTGATCAAGTTGGGTGTCAAATGTTTGTGTTATTCTTTCCTTCTTGAGGAGGACCAATGGCATCGTGAGGATGATGCCTTAACCTGCAAAAGGATTTGATTTCAGCGAGAGAGAACTGTAGAAAGTCACCCGCCTCATTCTCTTCTCCAGAGTTATCAGAGTCCAGTGGCAAGACAAAAATCAAGATGACTTGGTGAGGGCCCAGGGTTTCAACTACCTCTTCCCTAAAAGGAGATGAAGCTAGATGATCTCACATGCACTGTCTTATTACCAAATGAGAATAATGACCTTGGAGAGGCCCTCTCATTTCTCATAGTGCTCCAGCAGAGGGCAGACTGGAATCTCCCTATGATTTTGTAGAAATTCACCATATTGCTAGAGGAAAAGGAGGGGCAAGAAAGAAAGGAGAGCTCAATGAAGAATAACTCCCATGGCCTGATCCATCATCTCTTCTTTGAAGAAACCAAGAGAACAAGAGAGAACAAATAATAGGCATGCTGAGACTGTTGTTGCTTCTTGGGCCCAGTGAGTACAAAGAACTTGAAGACCTGGTAGGAAAATGATGAGGGTGATACGGAAGAAGTCCCATGTCTTCTAGAATATGTGAGGGGTTCATGAGAGGACTATAGCCACTAGCCAGGAGAAAAGGAAAAGTATAGGAAGGTTCTGATGGGGAAAATGCTCCTCAAGCTAAGACGAAATCATGATTCTGGTTTCTTAGGGGGCAATGTGGTGATGGGAGAGGATTGAGGAATGAAGGGTGGAAGGAGAATGCAGAAGCTTTTACTTATTGATTTGTTTGAATTCAGACCAAAGGTGCTCATTGACATCTTCTTTACCAGGCTTTGGTCTTGGAGCTTTCATCTCACAAAAGCCACACCAAGGGATCTGGAGGAGTGGAGATTCAGCAGAGATCCCATGTCATCTGATCGACTTCAACGTTCCATTCACTATGTGGTATCAACAGCTTCCAGAACAGAGCCTGGTACTGATCGCCATTTCCAATCCAACTCTCACCCAGACTATGATAAGGGCTTTGATGTAGCCAAGTTCCCCATCAGTCCACAGGGTTCAAAGTTCTCCATTTTGACAGTGACTGGTATAAATCCCAGTGACAGTGGCTTCTATTTATGCAGTGCCAGTGACACAGTGATGAACTTGGATCACAGACCAAAGCAAAAACGTTACCTTCTCCTCTCTCACATTCACTGGATAAGACTGTAAAGGAAGGCAAACCACAATTATGACTAGGAGAGTTCTTTATTCTGGGGCATGTGCTAAATGAGGGATGGGGCAGAGCTGTAGTCTGGTGCCTAAAAGGAGAAGGAAGTGACATCAGACAACATAAAGCAGGAGACCAAAGGAATTTGGAATAACTTTTCTTCTCCCAAAATATCTAAAAATTTTACTCAACCCACAGTATTTTTTCAAACATACAAGAAAGAGACTTATGCCTTGGTCATAGGACTAATCCATACAGCTCTAACTGTGTTACCAGAATTAAATTTCTATCCCTGTGATTCTTTCATGTTCCCCTATGATGCCTTTGTACTCTAATCATTAAACAGATATCAGCACATCATTGCAGCAAAGCTAATATAGGATTTCAACCCAGGCCTTCCTGATTCCTTTTCCACTGTTCTGTCCATTACACCTCACTGTCTTTCAAAAACTTGAGGCTTAGAAAGTTAAGGGGACTTTTCCATTGTTCACACAGTTCCTAAGTATCTGAGCTCTGTTCTTTCCCCAGTATGTAATGCTTCCTGTGCTAGCTTCTAACATTGCGTATTATAATCTAGACCACAGTCTACTTTGTCAAACTATTCTCAAGGCTTTTCCTTAAGCTCTTCCAAACATAGAGTCTGGATATAATTCCTTAGCTGAGGTTTCCAATGGCAGATAGCAAGCAGTCCAGACTTTACTGTTGAGAGTCGCTGAGGAAACCCATCTAGCAACTCTGGGGAATGTAAGGCTTCCAGGTCAGGGAAGCTCTTTATATCATTCCTCTGATGGGTTGAAGGTAAGACTGAGAAGTAGACATCTATCCATAATCATCAACCTTATGTGAGCCAAGAACATCCTTACCCAGAGAGAATTCAGGGATATTGGAAAGCACTGGGCTTTCTATACTTTTTACATAAATATGTATCCATTAGTATTTTGATTTTCAGGCCCATAACATGGGAAAACTGGAGTTTTATTTGAGAGCATTGAATTTTGGAGGCTTCTTGATCCTTTTGAAGAGCAAACCTGTTTAGCACCTATTATTTAGTGAAAGCAGTAAGTGAAAACAGTAAGTTACCGGATGGAATTCTTCTTTGCCTCATATGAAGTTTGCCCCCTTTATTTCCTCTACCAATTTGCTTTGTACACATTTATTTTGAATTTGTACCCTGGGAGGTAGGTGCTCTTTTTATCCCCATTTTGTAGTAAAGGAAAGTGATACAGATGGTAAAAAATTCACCTAAGGTCAAGGGGCTGGAGCTATATTTGAATTCAGGTCTTGGTGACCCACGGTTGAATACCCTGTTCACTGTTCCACTAGTTGCTACCAGTGTAGTTTGAGGAAGAGGGGCAGAAATCAGACTTGATGCCTCTAAATATAGGAAGGGACAGTTAACAGAAAATGTAGTCTACATATCACCTGGAGATTTTGGATTAAAGCTTCTTTCCACAGCTTCTAGAATCATCCCCCCATCCAAAGTATACTTCCCCTGAGGGCCATGGGGATGGGGTGAGGGTTGCAGATGGGGAGGGGTGTAGCTTACCTATAACTTTCTGCAAAGCTGCCCTCTTTGCCCTCTTCAAGATAACAACTATGCTGGCCTGGGAGGCTGGGCTGTGTTGGGCTATCCGTGAGAGTCTTACCCTACGCTACTGACTTGGGGGTAGATTTTAGTGACAGCTTCTCGTTTTACTGAGTATTGAAAGGGCCATGTGTGCCCCTTCTTATCATTGGGAGGGGAAGAAAATGGTGAAGAAAAGTTTTCAGATCGTAAAAGGAGTACGTTGGGGGAATTTGAGGTTTGGAGAAGGGTAGAAGGTGAGCAGCTGAGCAAGAGGTGACTGTGGGAGGGGGGATGTGGGGAGTTTGATGGGAGAATCTGGCAAAATGAACAAGGGGTTCTGAGGCTTAGCCCAGACAGGCAGGAAGGAAAGAATGGCTGAAAAACATGCAGGTGAGTCACAGTGCTGCCCAGAAATGTTCTGACCCTGGAGATACAGCCAGGACAAAGCAAGAAACACTAGTGCTTGGTGACTGCTCCATTGACCACTAGGGGGGCTCTGTGGTTCCACTAAAATGTAGAGGAGTGTGGAAATATCTGCTAGGGGAGACATTCTGAGGTGGGACAGGGAGATTAGGTTGGGTTGGTGGGGCTTGACACTAGGGGAAAAAAGAGCCCTTAATATTAAGGCTAAATCATGTTTTAGGAACTCTAGTCAATTCAAGGGATGAGGGAAATAAATACAATCAACACAAAGAACAAGCACCACTCCCATAATTGCTGTCCCCTGCCCACCCAAACCTGAAGGAGTATGCAAGAGAACAGCAAATGACTCTGTGGGAGATAAAGTGAATGTTGGGAAGGGGAATGAGCTGAATAGTGATAATACTAGTCAAAATAGAGATAGTAGAGTCCCATTTGCCTCTAGAATTCAGAGGATTCTCAAAAAGATCAAGGAGATCTGCTTAGGATTTATGGGGAAACAGATGCATATCTGGTGCTGGGGTGTAACCCTGGTGTCTTGTCCCTGCAAGCAGCCCTAAACTTCAGTCATGGATGACAAGGGGTTCCATGGAATCTATGTAGAATCCTGATTGAGAAAGAACATGATAAGGGAAAGTCTGTTTGAGTACATTCTAGATGGGACTAATATGGTGTATGATGAACTACTAAGCAATCCTAGATAAAATATTGAGTTCAGAAAATCTTGTGTTCAGTAGAGAAGATGAACAAAGATGCTTGAAACAAGATACAGGTCATGTCAAACCATGCAGACATATTCATGTGTCATGATGCAAGCAGATAGAGTAACCCCATTAGGTATTTAGGAATGGGACCTTTCTCATACTGAACACAACTCAGTCCAAATTTGGATGGCTGTATTTACTAAATAAAATCTCATCTTTTTCAGGAAATCTTTCCTAATTGCTCTTGGTTATAGTGACTTCCCTCTCCTAATTATTTCCTATTCACCTTGTATAGAGATTGTTTGTATGTCTTCCTTTGCATGTATTCTCTCCCTTTCCACTTTGAGCTCCTTGAGAGCAGAGGTCTTTTGCTTCTTTTTGTTCCCACAGTGATTAACACAATGTCTGACATATAGGTACTTAAATGATATTTGTTGATTGACTAACCAATCGGTCAACAATTATTTAATTGAGCTCTTCCTATGTGGCAGATGCTCTAAAGACCAGTTTAGCTCCCTGCTGCTATGTAAAAGTCAATGATGAGAATGACACAAAAAAGAGGAGGGACACCTAGTACATTTCCAAATATTGCTTAGGTGGCTGGTGTTTGTGAAGGAGTGACTAAGAAACCCAGTGACATCATAGGTAGATACCATCCAATGGGCAAAAGAGATTCCCAGTGCCCCTAGCTTCATCCCTGATATGCCAAATGACTGTCCATTTCCCACTCAGGTATGCCCCAATTGCAACCCTGATCCCACCTTGGGCACCAGGCTTTTTCTGCTGTGTGGTTGTTTGACTCCTCAGAATAGGGAAGTTTGAACTAATCAGCAAAGATACATGACCTTCATTTGCCAGGAGCCAGTTGGAAAGCTTTTCCCCATGGTTTACTGCTGATCTTTTAGCTTCTGTCTCCTTCCATCACAGATTTCACAGATGGCAAAGTTACTCAAACACCCAAATATCTGGTGATAGCAGCCAGGCAGCCTGTGCTATTGAGATGTGAGCAGGATCAGAAAGAACACAATATGTATACAAGTGGTGAAGTGATTTTTCCCAGGGTCAGCACACACAGCTAATGTGCAGGAGGAACCCTAGAGCCCAAGTCTCACAGAGGCTCCACCCCAACCAACCAGCGCCCTGTACTTCAGAGATGCCTCATTCCTTCTCTGATGCCATCATGGAAACCAGACTTCTCAGCTGTGTGGCCATTTGCCTCCCAGGAGCAGGTGAGTGGTCAGCCCAGACGACCAGGGCTGGTCTGAGTTTGGACCCTTTCTCTTTTGGCTGCAATGTCAGTTGCTTTGCTGAACTTAGCCTCCCAACTTCCCTCTCCTCCCCTCACAGGCCTGACAGAAGGGATTGTTCTCCAGAGCCCAAGATACCTGGTCCGAAGCACAGGACAAGATGTGGCACTGAGATGTGACCAGGACCAGAATTATGATAACATGTACTGGTAACAACAGAAAATAGGCCAGGAGCCAAAGCAACTTTTCCATTCCTTTGAGATCTCAAGTGATAGCAATCAAAAGGACACCTCTGACAAATTCAAAGACCGCCGGTCAAACATGAAACTTTATTACCTTGACATCAGTTCTCTGAGTGTGGGAGACTCAGCTATATATCTCTGTGCTATTAGCAAACACAGTGCTGTAGAGTAACTTCCTTTCTGTGCATAAACTATACTCTTTTTTTGTTTTGTTTTGTTTTGCAGGGCAATGAGGGTTAAGTGACTTGTCCAGGGTCACACAGCTAGTAAGTGTCAAGTGTCTGAGGCCAGATTTGAACTCAGGTACTCCTGAATCCAGGACTGGTGCTTTACCACTGCGCCATCTAGCTGCCCCAATAAACTATACTCTTAATCCACCTCCAACAACCCAGTCTTGTAAGGAGTCTTCTCCAGGCTACCTGGATAGGAAGTTGGTTTGTGGCTACAGCATCCTTCTTTACAGAGATACTTTGGGCATTATCTCCTAAAAGCATTGGTGAGTTGTGTGGAGAATAACTTGTGTAGCAAAAGGCATTGAGACAAACGTGGCTATTGCTGAGATCAATCTAAACTTTTGTATCCATGCATATGGTGATCAGGAGTTTATGTGGGTTTGGGCTGGGCAGCGAGGTGGTACAGTGGATACAATGCCAAGCCTGGAGTCAGGACAACTCATGTTCATGCAATCAAATCTGGCCTCAGACATTAGCTGTGTGACCCTGGTCAATCATTTAACCCTGTTTGCCTCATTTTCCTCATCTGTCAGATGAGCTGGAGAAGGAAATGCCAAACCACTTCCACATCTTTGCCAAGAAAACGCCAAATGGGGTCATGAAGAGTCAGACATGACTGAAAAAAAAGACTGAATGCATTAGGTAGAGAGATAAGGATTGGGCAAAAGTGCTGTGGCAGGGTCAGATTCTGATATCAAGTCAAGCAAACCAGGAGGACAGATCAAAGTGAGCTTGGTTCTGAGTTTGTGCATCTTAGAACTCTAGAACATCAGAGACAAAAGAGCCCCACCAGATCAAAGGATCATAGATTTAGAGCAGTGTGGGACCTTATATGGCATCCATCTCCTACAACCTATTCCTTTAAAAAATGGACAAAATGGAAGGACCCAGACAGAGATAATAAAATGTCTATGATCACAAATGAGGCTGGGCTATTGTGAGGACCTCCTTGTTCCAATTCACAATGTAGAGGGAACTTTCCATTCCATCTCTTTGGAGGATAGAGTTAAGAAGATGGAGTTGGCAGGAAGAGAAGCAGAGGGGAGCTGAGTTCTAGTCTGTCTCTGAAAAGGAAGCCAGGGAAGAAAAATGCGTACATTAGAGGAAGCACCTATAGGAAAATGTTTCTCAATTAAACCATTTCAGGAAATTGTAGGGAGAGCCCTCTCCCTCTTGTCCAGTATTCCATGGGCAAAGTTGTGCATAATATGGAGAATGTGAGGGCGAGGAAATAAAGGTCAGGAAACTAATTCTTGTGTAGAGATGGAGAGGCAGGTTTGGACCAACTCTGGGGGCAGAGAACTCCCTGGTTCTTGTTTCTTTGTTTGTTTGTTTTAAAACATTACCAGGATGGTTGCTTTGTATAAGAAAACTTGAATAAAAGAAAAAAAGAAAGAGTAAAAATAGCATGCTTCTGTCTTTATTCAATCAATATCAACTATTTCTTTGGAGCTGGACAGTATGCTGCATCATTAGTTCACAATAATATTCCATTACACTTATACACCACAGTGTGTTCTGCCCTTCCACAATTGATGGGCATTCCTTTGTTTTGTGGCAAATAAAAACTAATGGGGTCACCTTATAATTGTCCCAAGTGCTGGGGATTTAGCTGGGATTTATAATATATTTGTTACTTAGAAATTAGAGGCTACTGCACCAGCTTTGTGCATAAAGCATTTATTAAAGCATATTAAATATTAGTAAATAGATCGAGCACATGGCTCAGAAAGTTAAGGAGCCCTACATACTCAGGTTAGAGGGGAAAGAGAGAGCAGCATGGGAGAGGGAAGAGGGGGCCAAGAGAGTGAGAGACCCCTCCCTAGGGTTTTTAACCTGTCTCAGTTAGAGGTGGGTCACTCCACCTTGATCCAAACTAATTGGCTGGTAACATTCAAGTCCTTTGATTGACATGACTTAAAGGTGGTCTTCAGTTAGTTAACTTCCTTTAGTTAGTTAGGAAGGTTGGTCCACATTTCCTTTGAAATTCTCCTAACTTTGGGCTGGCCCTGCAAAACCAGCCAGTGTTGCTGTGTGTGTGTGTGTGTGTGTGTGTGTGTGTGTGTGTGTGTGTGTGTGTGTGTGTGTGTGTATGTGTGTGTGTGTGGTCTCTGAGTCCCCAAAACACCTTATTATTCATAATTTTCTCACAGTTTCCAAATTCTTAGTCACCACAAAAGAGCTACTATAAATAATTTGTACAGATAGGTCTTTTTTCACTTTTGCGGGGATATCTTTGGAATAGAAACCTAGCAATGGTATTGCTGAATAAAAGGCTAAGCACAGTTTGATAGTTATTTGGGCATAGTTCCAAACTGATCTCTAGAATGGTTAGATCTTTTCACAATACCCCAATAGTGGATTAGCATCCCAGTTTCCCCACATACTTTCCAACATCCAACATTTTCCTTTTTTTGTTATATTTGCCGCTCTGATAAGTGTGAGGTGATACCTTAGAGTTGTTTTAATTTGCATTCCTTTGATCAATATTGATTTAGAGCATTTTTTTATATGTCTACCCATAGCTTTGATTTCTTTTTCTGAAAACTGCCTTTTTGTATACTTTGACCATTTCTTGATGGGGGAATGCCTTGTATTTTTTATAAATTTGACTCAGTTCTCTATCTTTTTGAGAAATGAGGCCTTTCTGATAACTGCCTGTTAAGGAGTTTAAAGTTTATTTTCCTAGGCACTGGAAAGTCACTCAAGTATTTATTAGCACAGAAAGGGAGGGTGGTACCTCAGGGAGAGGAGCATCTCACACAAGATGAGAGGATATCAAACCCACAGTGTCAGTCTGTCTCCCTACCAAACATAAGAACCAGTAAGAACCCTGATAATGAGTGTTTTAGCTGAGAAAGTGTCTCTTCTCCATTTCTCTGGGAGATTCAAAGCATATAAATGGACAGGGGAGTCTGTGGGCAGTGTCAAGTCACAGAGAGTTACAACCAAGTGGAGACTAGGAAGCCTCAGCTAATAGCTATGTACTGGAATCTAGGAGATGCCTCACCCCTTTCTTGTCAGCGCTATGGACACCAACCTCTTCTACTGTGTGGCCATTTTTCTCCTGGGGGCAGGTGAGTCTCAGGCAGAAGTGGGAAACCCTTGTCTTGGACTTGCCAGACCTGACTCCAAACTTTCCTCTTTTGGGTGAAGTCTAATAACATCTGTCTCCTTATTCCACACGCCTTGAAGTTTCTGGAGTCTCTTGGACCCCAAGAAGCTTGGTCAGATAGAGGGAAAAAAAAAGGTGATGCTGAGATGTGCCCCAATGAAAGGACATAATTATGTCTTCTTGACTTTATCTTCTTAAGCAAAACTGACAGTACCTCACAATGGATGTTAGTTAGGTTTGGAGGAGCTCAGGAACAAGTGTGGCAGTTACATTATCATTTCTGATTCAAGGAGAAAATTTAAATCCTGGTAGATTTGTCTGATTTTGTGTGTTGCTTCCTCACTTCTGCTAAGCAGAGAGGGCTCAAGGAAGCATTAGAAACTGAGGAGGACCTGGAGACTTTGACCTTGTATTCTCTTTTCTCCAACATAGCAGAAGTCTGTTTGCCACCTCCTGCCCTGTCCCCCTTTAGGCTATTTACAACAAAGTTACACAGAAGGGCCTTGAAAAAAGGATGGAGAAAAAGACATTCTAGAAAGTCACATTCTGTAGGGACCTATTTGGAAATGATCCAAGGAAATGAAATAAGAAATGAAGAGAGAGATCAGCAGGGACTCTTTGGAAATATATGAGTCCTATGCCTACCTTCTTAAGTATCTGAAGATAGTTCCCAATTAAAACCTAAGTGGAGTGGCATACAGTAACAATTCTTTCTATGCAAAGGAGTATCTCAATGAGGCATTTATCTATTATATATCTCTATAAATTATTTCTACATTTTTATACAGGGTGGACCAAAACTCACAATGTTTTAATTACTTTTGAAAATTATTTTCTTTATCTTTTGCCATGTACGAGATTTGATATTCACATATAATGTAAATTCACACATATATACACACACGTGTGTGTATATATGTATACATACCACATACACATACATATATATTCACTGTGTATGATGCTATGGTATATAAATTAAAAAGAAAAAAATAAAGGAGTTAGTAAATATTGAAACCCCTTCGTGACTTTTGGCCCACCTTGTATCTACCTATACCTATGTCATCTATATCTATAACCATATCTATATCATTGTCATAGGTAAATATGTCTACATCTTGTCATAGATAGACCTGAGACATCTCTGTTTCCTTCCCCATTTCTTGGACACTTTGAAAATCTCTGTCTCTTGTCTGTCTCTCTCTGCCTCTGTGTGTTTCCACCCATCTTTTTAAAAAAAAATATATTCTCCCTCCTTCTTCCTTGCTCCTCAATCTATCTGAATTTTTTTTGTCTCTATTTTTTCATTTTCTATTCTCTTGGTTTTTCACTAGCTGTAGTTCAAGACCTTTATCTTTGGAAGAAATAATAAGACACCTTGTCTCCTGGTAAATTACACAGCCACAAACTAAAAGCTGGAAAGAACAACCACCTGAGTGAATGTTAAAAAAAAAAGTATGTGCATATATGTATGTATGTACAAGTATGTATATATGTCCATGTATATACATATATAGTTTTGTATATATGTATATGTGTTTGTATATATATATATATATATATGTATGCTTATACACACATATACATGGTTTTATTTGTAGGGCTCCTTCATAAATATGATGAATAGAATGGGATAGAGAATTCCAGATATGTTCAGACTACCAGCTTAAAATAGAGCTATGACTTCCAATTATCAGGATACTCTGCTTAGATTCATTCAGCACAACACTTATTTAGTAGCTACATCCGTTTCATCACACCGTCGGCTCATGCTATATTTAGAGTCAACTAAACTCTCACTCTTTTTTTCATGTGAATGACTTCCAAGGTTATGTTTCCCCCATGGTGTATTTCTACAATTAGTTTTTGAAAAACTAAATGGACGTTATTAATTCACATTAAATTCCATTCTATTTTCCTAGTGTTCTATCATGTCAAAAAATGTTTTCATTTCACTTCTTTGTCAGCTTGCACAGATTTCTGTCATCTGGATAGAAAAAAACCAGTATATAGACACACATATATGTCTATGTTTTTACACATACATGTATATATGCACACACACATATGCATATAAACCTACATATATACAGGTGTATATATTCATATATGAACACAATACACATAAATATATAATTTATAATAAAATATAGCATAAAGAAAAATATAATTATGAAAGTAAACAAATGTATACAAAATAATAGAATTATATTAATATAATTAATTATTTGGATATACACATATGTATACATATGTAATTTTGTATATCATATATAAAGTCTGGAAATTTATACACACCTAAATAAAATTTCCAGATGACAGAAAGTCATATGTATGTATATATGTTCATGTATACACATATGCATGTATGTATATTCATGTATACCTTTGTCTACAGATATTTATAATGTTTATGTTTGTGTATATACACACATGTATTTATGTATATGGTCCAGATAATGAATTGTTTAGGCGTAAGCATTTGTGTGTTTGTGTGTGTATTCATTTGAGATAGCAAGAATGCTTTGGACAATGTAGTAAAGTATTGCTCAGACTTTTAGCCTGTTATCCATTGAAAATGTGATAACCACTGGGCCACCAAGCAACTCAGTTGCTGGGTTTGGAAAGGGGGTTTCCTTCCTGTTCATATGAGGTGTTCCTGTCCTACGTAAGAAAGTAACCTTTAGGCTGGGCGTCTCTGGGCAGAGTTGTAGCTCAGATCTAGGCAGCTCAAAAAGGAGAGGGAAGATTTCAAGATGACAAACAGGTGGTGAGGTGGTTTAGCCCTATTATGCTGTGACTCCATCATGAATATGCATTTCCTTTGCTATGTGGCCATTATTCTTCTGGAAGCAGGTAAATTCTGGGTGCAGATGGGAAATCCTTACTCCAAACTTTTCGTGTCCTAGCTGAAAGCTTTCTCTGTTCCACTGTTCCTCCCTCCTCCCCCAGTTCAGCCTCTCTCATTCTCTATCTTTCTCCACAGGCCTTATGGATGCTGGAGTTACCCAGATTCCAAGATTCCTGGTCACAAGGAAAGGAGAGAATGTGACATTTAGATGTAACCCTATTGAAGGACAGACTTATGTTTTTTGGTATCAACAACCCTTAGAAAAAGAGATCAAATTTTTGATATATTTCCAGGGCATCAATAAAGTTGATGAGTCAGGGATGCCCAAAGATCGATTCTCAGCTAAATGTCTCGAAAACAAGCGATGTGAGCTGTCAATCCAGCCCACGGAGCCTGGGGACTCGGGCATCTTTTTCTGTGCTAGCAGTGCAACCACAGTGTGGCAAAGTCTTCTCCTCTCTGAGCATAAACCTCCAGCCACCCCACACAGGAAACAGCTAATGGAGCAGCTTGTAACATGGAGTTGGGACCTTGGTTTGATTTTAAAACATATTTTGGCAACTCTATTTCAGCATAATCAGGTTTCCTTTGTAACCGGATACATTTTGTTTTCTCCATTTAATAACATTTATATGAGAGGGGCACCATAGCCTTCACCAGACTGCCAGAGCTGTCTGTTTCTCTCTCTGTCTTTTTCTCTGTCTCTATCTCTGTCTCTGTCTGTCTCTCTCGCCATCTCTCTCGCAATCAGACACACACACATACACACACACTCAGACACACATACACAGACAGGGTTAAGAACTCTTGAGGTGGAGTATAACATGAGGAGACACAGGGGTTAAGGAAAGCACTGGTCACAGAAAAAAAACCCAGAATCCACAGCATATGCATGAGTAAAGAAATTTTGTGGAATAACAACAATAAGCTCTTGTCATTTCTTCATCTTTGCCCCATATTCCAGTGGTGCTGTGATCTCACACATGTGATTCCTTCAAATCATTCAGATTAAAACCTACCCTTGTTATCTCTGCTGTAGAGAGGAAGAGAAACGAGAGACATTAGAACACATCAACATCAGTGATGTATAGTCACCCACAGCAGAAGAGAGTCAATAAGATTTATGTTTTCTTTTTGTTCTTTTCTTTTTCTGTTCTTGTTTTCATTGTTTTATTTTTTAATGGTTAAGATTTATTTTTTGAAAAGTCAAAAATAGCTTATACATGTAGAGCTTTATTCTTGGAGGCAAGAAGAGCTAGGTTGCGATCCCACAACTGCCGACTATGTGACGCTCAGCAAGTCACTTAAGGTATCATGTGCATTTAATGACAGATCATTGGTGAGAGAGGCATTTTGGTACAATGAAAAGAATACTAGGTTTGTACTCAAAGGATCTGAATTCAAATGCTTTTTTTGCCACTGACTTCTTATGTGGACTTGGTCAGGTCACTTATTTCTCTGAGCCTCAATTTAGTCAACTGTAAAATGAGGAAGATTGGATGAGATGACCTCAAAGGTCCTTTCCGTAACTAAATCTATGATTTCATCATTAGTCTCTGTGTTCCAGAGTGATAGCAGAAAGAGGCAAAGTGATTGGCTCCTGGAGCTTGGATGAACAATAAACTTCTGAGAATACAGAGTCAATGAGGGACAATATTTTTGAGCCAGATTGTACCAATGACAGGAGAAATTTTACACTGGATTCAATCTTGCAATCAGAGAGTCATTAGCAGCACTACACCGAAACCCTACACTTAGCCAATTCCAGGAACCTGGAGTAACTAGAGAGGCCATGTTTTTTTATCCCACTATTGACAACTGTCTTACTCAAGGCTTCCTCATTTGTGGATATCTCTGCCTTCACCCTCAGGACACTTAATTCTAAAAATCACAACCTCTATTCCCTGATTTTCCAGGAAGTCTATATTTTCTCTTTGGTTCTCAAATGGTTCTACCCTTTATCCAGCATCAGAGTTTGAGATGAAGAATTATGCTTCATGTAACTCTACAGGTAAATCTAGCAAATATTAGAAAGAGAGCACAATTAGATTGCAACTAATTCTCTCATGCTGTGCTTAAGGACACGCACACATACATATACATACATTTATACATATATACATACATACATGAATTTCATGGAGTCTGTAAACCTTGATGGAAAAAGTAAGTACATTTTTATTTTCAGAAACCTCTAAGTGAAATTTGGAATTTCGTTCAATTAAGATTTTTCTAAAAACCTCCTTATTTTGATGAATATTCATAGGTTTCACTAGGCTACCAGAGGAGTATATGAGAGGAAAACGACCTTCCCTCTTCTGCCCATGGTGGCACCTCATTTAGCCTCTCAGGGGATTCATTTCCTCTTCTGGAAAATGAGGACTGTGATCTCTAGAATCCTTTCCTCTTAGGTAAATTTTGGTTCTATGATACTTATTATGTTGTAATAGGTAGTACCAGTGCATGGAAATCTTAGGGGAAGTCATCATAAAAATCCACTAGGGGGCAAACAGGCACTTTCTTGGGAAAAAAAAAATATAAAATCTTCATTATCTCAGAAATATGAGGACCAAAGAGCTGGGATTCCTAGTTGTCCTTAGAATCTCTTCTCAGGAAAGAAAATAAGACAGAAGATGCCGAGCTTCCAAATGCTCCTGGAATGCAATATATGGAATGGGCCCTGGAGAGCTAAGAGAAAAATTTAGTGTTATTGAGCAAATAAATGGAGTGGTAACCTCGCTGATCATAGAGGATGCAAATGGACATCAAGAGGTCTGAGAGACACATGGCAATGGATGGTGATGGATTTATGTTGGTGTGGATTGGAGAAATTGTGTGTATGGAAAGATAGATACTGAATGTTTCAAGTGTAGCACGAATTGTCTAATCTTGTGTACAACACACTCATGTGCATGCCAGCCCTTTGCTTGTTACTTGATACATTCTTACATTTTATTTTACCATCATGAGCTCTAGGGCATTCTGGGTTATCTCTGTATATCTCCCAATTAATTAATAAAATTTCAACTTATGTTTCAATTATCTTTCAAGTAACTAAGTACAGAAACCATACCAGTTGATAAAATATCATTTATATAATAATTTGGAAAAAAAGTCCTCTTGCAATAGTACATACTCACATTTTGCTAAAGATTAAATTCCACCTCCTAAAATTAAATAATTGTTAAAGTTACTGAATATGTAATGCATAAACAATGAAACCAGTGGTAACATAAATACAAATGAGAGGCTTGATGTGAACATGCCAGGTGAGACTGATAGAATCAGTGATAATCACACCTGATTCTCCTAATTGTCTTCCTGCCTCCATCTACCACAGTGGCTGAGTAGAGTACAGTGTCTAAGGGTTCCTTCAGCTAACTAGGTCCTTGAGTTCTTAGTGTTCTTGTCATAGGCGCAAGTCATGAAAAAAGTACAGATCATACCTGGGGCTATCAAGCTACAGGGCTGTCAGACCCTTTTCTTACAGAGTAAAATTGGAAATTGTAGATGAGGAAGAGCAGATACCCAGTAGATAGAGATTGCCAAAAAAAAAAAAACGTATCTTCCCCAGTGGCATCACTGGAAGATCGAATAATTGTTGAATATGGAAGCTGTGCAGCATCTGAGGTGTGAGTTTCCCTAGATCTATACTTACTGTGGCCATATGAACCTTGCGTTCCTAAATGTGTTTGCCATGATGTGTTTCCTGTACTTTCATTCTACAATACTGGTAGTATACAAACATATGGTAAAATGCAAGAATATTTGAGGGAGGAGAAGGGGAATCAAGGAAGGTGTCCTATAGAAGATTGCAACTGATGTCAATCTGGAAGGAAGCTAAGAATCCCAAGAAGCAAACAGATATTCTAAAAATACAAAAGGGACAGGCTGGGCCCAAGTAGGAGGCAGGTAACAGGATCCCAGTCTGTCTGGCTTCAAAAAGAAAAGTTGAAGGCAGAATGAAAGCCTTTCCATTCTAAATTCGGAAGTTTGGATTTTATTCTCTAGGTAATCAAGAATCTCCAAGGATAAGGGAACAGGCCAATGACATGAAGGGACTTAGGTTGCAAAATTATTTTTGTATTTAATTGGAGGATTGGTTTACAAAGGTAGAGCATGGGTAAAGGCAGAACAATTTGAAGGCTGTTATCATTGCCCAGGCAAGGGGTAATGAAGACTTCTATTAGAGCTGTTGTTCAGTCATACCTGAGTCTTTGTAATGCCATTTGAGGTTTTCTTGGCAAAGATAGTGAAGTGCTTTGCCAGTTCCTTCTCCAGTTCATTTTATAGACGAGGAAACTGAAGCAAACAGGGTTAAGTGCCTTGCTCAGGGTCACAGAACTAGTAAGTGTTTGAAGCATGTGACTATTGAAAAACCTGAGAGAGAAAGTTTTGGGGTAATTAGTAATTAGAGTATTAATCTGGTACCTAATAATCAATAAACTGGTGATCAGTGGTTTCTCTAGGAAAACCAAAGATTCCCAAGGTAGACACTGAATGCTTTAAATACCTTTGTAAAAAGGGATACCCATGACAAGTGAAAGTCAACCCTAATTGTTGGAGTTTAAGGAGGAGGTGGGTTAGGAGCCTTGAGCTCCTCCTGCTGAGAACATGACTTGATCATGAGACTCAGCTGCCTCCAGCAATCTAGACAGGGGTGTACATTTCCATCCAGACTACTCTGATTGGTTTTCTCCCTCAATGAGCTAGATCACCCTAAATTCTAATGGAGGGTTACAAGGACAGGAGTTCATTTCCTTGGGGCAAGACCTCACCTAGACTGTATTCTTTTTATACTCTGAACAGAAGGTCTCTTGGTTGGGTATGCCTGGCCCAAGATTGAGGTATATATTCTCCCCAAATTAGGGATATTTCATCAATCAGTCATGTCTGTGTGTGTGTGTGTGTGTGTGTGTGTGTGTGTGAGACGCAATGACGGTTAAGTGACTTGCCCAGGGTCACAAAGCAAGTAAGTGTCAAATGTCTAAGGCCATATATGAACTCAAATCCTCCTGAATCTATGGCCAGTGCTTTATCTACTGTGTGACCTAGCTGCCCCAAATCGGTTATGTCTTTCAGTGACTTACTGAGCTTATACAGAGGCTGGGCCTTAAATAATCCAATAAAAAAGCTGGATCCTAATCAATAATAGATTATTAATAAAATAGAAAACAATAATTTCTCTCAAGCCAGATTTGACCTCAAGAAGATGAAACTTTCTGACTCTGGACATAAAATTCTACCCTATGAGGCACTAGTTGCCTTTTCTATTAGGCTTCTAGCCATATAAATGAAAAGAAAACCCTGGAGAAAAGCTATCAGCCATCTTCCTTTTCGCCCAAGCAATGGTGTCATCATTGATTCTCAGAGTAGAACAGTTTGAAATTCATGATCTGCACATCCACGCATTAATCTATTGAAGAAACCAAATTTGGTTGTGATGAATAAAAGAGTGAGTGTGAGAGAGCTCTCTGTTAAATAAGCCATTTAAGACACTACCTTAGACCCATAAAAAGGAATGACTTTGTGTAAGTGGCCAAGCCTTTAAAGGCTTAGGTTTCATCATGTAATGGGTCCCTTCCTACTCCAACTTTCCAGGGTCCTGTATAGATGCATAGCATGGGCTAGGTAGAGGGGTGAAAGAGGCTGTTTTCTAGGTGAAGTTTTCACCCATTTCCACTAGGGGTCACACCATAGCTTCTCTCTGTTTCCATTGGAAAGAAAATTGGAGGAGAGGAGGAGACAGAAGAGGAGGGGAGAGAAATACCAAGACTCCTCTTCAACTCAGCCTCTTCCCAAAGGAAAAGAGCCAAGAAGAGAAAATGCTGTGCCTGCTGTTGCTCTTGGGCCCTAGTATGTCTTATGAAATCTGCTGATTTGGGGGTCAGGATGCTTTGTTGAAGGTCCTAGGGAAAGAAGGGGGAGAGGAGCTGGGGTACTGACAGGTATTGAGGCACTAGCTGAGATAGTAACCAAAGTACAGGGTCGGGGAGCCTCCATGCTACCCTCCAGAGAAAAGTACTAGAAAGGTAACATGACAGTGTTGAGTTCTGACATGATCTAGGGAAAGGTTGGGGAAATGGTGGCTAGAAAACAGCAGGAACAACATAGAATTCCCCAGTTATGGTTTCATCTGAGTCTAGAACCAGGTGCTTTTTCTTATCTCCATTCTCTGTTCTATTAGGTGCTGGTCTTGGGACACTCATCTCTCAGACCCCAAGCAGAGGGATCTGGAGGAAAGGGGCCTCTGCGAAGATTGATTGTGAACAGAAGGGTCAACTCAGCACCATGCTATGGTACCAGCAGCTTCCACATCAGGACTTGGTACTTATTGGGATTACGAACAAGGGCTCCGATGCCACCCATGAGAAGGGATTTCATGAGTCCAAGTTCCCTATTACTCGACTATAGTCCAACTCCTCCACTTTGACAGTGACCAGTGTGATTCCAGAAGATAGTGGCTTCTATTTCTGCAGTGCTGGTGACACACTGAGAGAACTTGATCAAAGTCTGCAACAAGAACCTTGGCTTTTCCTCTCCTACTCACATGTGGAGAAGGTGAGGGATTCTGATAGAGCAGAGGGAAACCACAGCTGTGGGGGAAGACAGCAGGGTCTCGGGCAGCCAGTGAATCAGTGGTGGAGGTGGTTGGAAAGGAAGGACAGAGGGTGTGTTTCCTGGGGCATAAGTAGTAGGAGATGCAATCACATAATCTCATGCCAAAGGCTATCCTAATATCTTGGCCCCCACAACATAAATTCCTTCCATTTTCAAAGAAGTTGTTGGCAAGGAGAATGAGGTGAACACCTCAGGGAGCAGAAAATAAAAGAGTTTTGTTGAGGTGAGATCTTTTCCTATTATGTAATGTAGACCAATATGCCAGCTGTCCCAGATCCATACTCTCCACTCCTTACTAGCCCTGACACTGTGAAAAACTAATAATATCTTCCCCAATTAATCATGGTATTAATCATTATATAGATATGCATTTATATAATTATTTTAATTATTAACATACAATTAGTAATTATTCATGATGTAACTTTTCCAAAAGGGATAGGTACTGGACCGGTGATTTCATTTTTACATAGAATCCTGAATTCCTCTAAAATTTAAGCAAGCACCTTCCATGTAACTAAGAGTCCTTGAGATCTGGCAAGAATACAAAAAGTGGAGTTGGTGACATAAGCAGTGTGTAGTGGATATAGTATTTGAGCTAAGGGTTTTCAGCCTTCCGTATATTTCTGAGTCAGATTGAAGAAGATTAAAATGTAATTTGAAAATACTAAACAAAATAAATAAAAATACAATAAAATTTGGTGCTACATTTAAAAACCAAAGCAACACGCAGCCCACAGGAACCTGTAACCTATGGACTTCTCAGCTAGTCATTGTCAGTCATACCCACCTCTTTTTGACCCCATTTCGGGTTTTCTTGTGAACGGTCTTGGAGTGGTTTGCCTTTTCCTTTTCCAGTCCTTTGTACAGATAAGGAAATGAGGCAAACAGAGTCACAGCTAGGATGTATCTGAGGCAGGATTTCATCTCAGGAAGGTGAGCCTTCCTGACTTCAGGCCTGATGCTCTATCCACTATGCCACCTAGCTGCCCATGTATGGATTAGTGTCAACCCTAGTTTCCGTTTAAATTTGACACCACAGCACTACATCAGCCTGCATCTCAAGAGGAGAGGGAGAAAAGGTTAACATGCGTCCTCTGCCAACTTCTAATATTGCATATTGTAACCTAGACCACAGTCTACTTTGTCAAACACTTCTCAAGGCTTTTCCTTAAGCTCTTCCAAACATAGAGTCTGGATATAATTCCTTAGGTGCGGTTTCCAATGGAAGATAGCAAGCAGTCCAGGGTTCACTGCTGAGACTTGCTGAGAAAACACATCTAGAAATTCTGGTGAATGTAAGGCTTTCTGGGGAGGGGAAGCTCTTTATGTCATTCCTCTGATGGGAAGAGGGTAAGATTGAGAATTAGACATTTATCAATAAGCATCAAGCTTATGTGAGCCAAGAACATCTTTACTCAGAGAGAATTCAGGGATATTGGAAAGCATTGTGCTTTCTAATCTTTTTACATGAATGTGTATCCATTAATATGTTGGGAAAACTGGAGTTTTCTTTGAGAGCATTGGATTTTGGAGTCATGTTGTTCCTTCTGAAAAGTAAACATGTTTAGCACCTATTATTTAGTGAAAGCACTAAGTAAAAAGAGGAAGCTTCCAGGGGTAATTCTTCTGTGCCTCATATGTAGTTTACCCCCCTTTATTTCCTCTTTCCAGCTGGGAACCTGCCCAGAAGGCTCAATGTTTCCTGGAGCCTCCACCTCTCTGACCTGGGGTAATGTCTCTGGGACTCTTGCTGCATCAGTCTTTTGTGCTCTGAGAACTGAGGTTCTTATTGTGTAGCTGAACTAGTCTTAAAAATATGATGGAAGTGTACTTTTCATGCTTCTTGTCTAACAATGGGTTTTGAAGTGCTTGCCTCAAGAACCGGAATTCTTATTCATGCATCATTTCATCCATTCATTCCATACATGAGAACATATTAGATAAGGGTTATAACATTGCAGTATCTTAAAGTGCTAAGCTACCTCAGAGGTCATTTAAAATTATTCATAGCTAAAAACAAGCCTTTCTACCATATATCTGGTAAGTGATTACCCAGGTTCTATTTCAAGATATCTGGTAAGGGTAAATCTAATAATGCTTGATGCTACATGTTATCATTTTAGATAGGACTAACTTTTAGGAATGTTTTCCTTATGTCAAGCATAAATTTGACTCTGCAAAATTCACTTGAAATGTTCTTTGCACTATCATATCTCTTTCTATTTCATCTTGGCCTTGAACATATTTTTTCATCTCTCCACACTCAGGTTATATAATTGAACAATAGAGGTGAATAGAATTCCAAGTCTTTTCCCAGGGATGTGAACATTTACTCAGAAAGGGAGAAAGACACCCCTGCAGTTATGTTCTGTAGCGTTTTCTGAAAAGTATAAACTGACCTCAATGAATCTAAGATATTTTAGTGGTTCCCTCTCATATGCACTCTAAAATATTCTATATAAACTCCTCAAGCATTTAAAAGTCTTTATAATCTGGCTGACTTCTAGGTTGATTATGCATTATTCATCTTCATATATTACACAAATAGACTGCCAACTGAGATTCCATATCCTTGCTCTTTGCCTTTGAATAGACTGTTTCTTATGCCTGGAATACTCACGCTGAGCCCTGACTCTGGATGCAGGATGACCAGAGTTCAAATACAGCTTCAGACACTTGACACTTACTAGCTGTGTGACCCTGGGCAAGTCACTTAACCCTCACTAACCCACAAAGAACAAAAACAAAATTAAAAAAATACATACAACATGAAGTAACACATTTCTGATACCTTCCATGCCAGTAGATCAAGTGTTTCCCTCTGTTACCTTAATATCACATCCCCAGTTTTGGGGGATTCAGCTCCGGAGGTCTGTTCTTGCAGCAGTGCCACAGCACTGAATACTCACCCCTTGTCTTGGTACAAAGCTTCTGTATCCCCAACAAACAACCTTAACTTTCAGGGACCTTATATGTGTCTTTTTTGGGCCATTTCCAGGGTAGGCATATGGCTGCACATTTTCAATGGTTGTGGGTGGGAGAGAATGGGAACTAACCCTCATGAAACTGGCATGAACATCCTAGCTAGGACTAATATGGGCTTGATACTGAGTCACCAAACAATTCTGGATCATGGACTTCTGTGGATCTGAGTAGGAGAGGCAGAAAGGATTGATGGAAATACTAAATGAGAGATTGGTGATTCACTCAGGGATACTTCAGGAAAATTCATAGGTCAAAGTGAAGACAACTGAATGGGATGAGAGGATCAGAGGAGGGATGGTGCTGAGTCACTGAAGTCTTCCAGTGGCTTTGGGCAGGTGGGGGGATGGGGGTGAGACAGAGTTCTACTTGCAGTATTATTTTTAAACCAGAAGATAAAGAAGACTGGATTTCTAGGTAACCAACAGAATCTATAAAGCATTACTGGTGATTAGGAAATCTTAGGTAAGAATTGGAAGATCTTAGGTACAGGAGGTACCCCCTAATGTTCTCCTTCTCTTTCAGAATTCATTTTATGTCTTGTTTTTCGCCATCAGATTATCAGCTCCTCGAATGTATGAATATTTCTTTTCCTTATTTGTATCTCTAGAACTTACCACAGCTTCTGGCACATAGTAAGCACTAAATAAATGTTTATCGACTTGAGCTGAATTGGTAGGTCCAGTTTGGATTTTTTAGATTTTTTTCGGTATTTGGAAGGTGTCTCTTAATTTTCAATATACTCTTCATTCCAGAGTTTTTTTCTCACATATGCGTCTCTTCTGTCTCCTATGCCAGTGCTTCCAACAACACCCACTGATCCAATCCCATTGTTTAAAGTACAACTTTCATATTGATTCCCTCTCTCTGAACTCTTTCAAAGGTCCTCTCGCCTATTCCCATTCCACACCTGTGCTTCCTGTGATGCCTTTGTCTTTCTCGTCTTGCTTCTTTGTGGAATACTATAGTTTTGGTTTCTTTACATTTTGTGGGCAAACTGCTCTATATCTTGATTAAATTTCTCTTATTTTCTTTCTACTGTCACTTCCTTGCTATAACTGAAATCTGGTGCAATGAGGAAGTCCTCACATCTTTGGCTATTACTTTGGAAGTTCTCCCTTCTCCCTCTCCCCTTGACTTCATGAGAAAGGACAGAGAATGGGCCTCCTTGTGATATCCCAATTCATGTTCTGGATTCTCTCCCTTGTTAATCCTAGGCTCTTTCTCTGTATCTTCCCCTTAAATGACTGAATCCATTGTCCCCTCCTGACACTGACCCTGGTTTTATCTTCCTGGATGACTTTAATACTAGGTTCATATTCTTCCTCTACATCCTGTCCCCCAGCACCATCCTCACTGGCTCCAATTTTGTCATTGGTAACCCATCTGATGACCCAATCTCATCACTCCTTGAGTTGATTATTTTGTTAATTTAATAGACTTTCATCTCTGCTTCACCTCAGGTGTACTTCAAGAACATTCTACATTGAGGTATGTTATAGGGCACAGCTTCATTTCCAAAATTCCAGCTCTGTCCCTTCACCACCCTATCTGATCATAGCATCCTGACCTTCCAACTTTCCTTCATCCCCACTAAACCAGTTCTTTAATGCTACTGTGACCTTTTAAAGCCCTCAACATTTTTTTTTTCAGGGTGATAAGGGTTTAGTGACTTGCCCAGGGTCACACAGCTAGTAAGTGTCAAGTGTCTGAGGCCAGCTTTGAACTCATGTCATCCTGAATCTAGGGCCAGTACTTTATCCACTGTGCCACCTAGATGCCCCATGCAATCAACCTTTTGTAAAGTTCTCCACTTAACAAACTCCTTTTAGCCAGATTTCAACCCTTGTTCACTGTGGATTCCAACATGATCAATTTAAAAGAGCCCTGGCCAACGCCTAGATTCCATCACTTATCATAATTGTCAGCATCATACTGACAACATATTTAATAGTATGTGCACATAGTAAATGTTTAATAAATATTTGTAGAATAATAATAATAATCCATTCTTTAAAAAACTTGAGTTATACTTTTTGTTGATGTAAGGAGATACCTGTGGGGACTTTCTTGAATAATGCAGATTGCAACTTATGGCATTGCAAAAGTTTCCTGAAAGCACAAGCGGTGAAGTGATTTTTCCCAGGGTCAGCCTAGACATGTGCACACACAGCTAATGTGCAGGAGGAACCCTAGAGCCTGAGTCTCAAAAAGGCTCCACCCACAGAAACCAGAGCCCAGGATATCACAGATGCCTCACTCCTGCTCTGATGCCACCATGGAAACCAGACTTCTCAGCTGTGTGGCCATTTGCCTCCTTGGAGCAGGTGAATGCTCAGCTCAGAAGACCAGGTCAGGCCTGAGTTTGCAACCTTTCTCTTTTGGCTACAATGTCAGATGCTCTGCTGATCTCAGCCTCCCAATTTCCCTGTCCTCCCCTCACTGGACTGACAAAAGGCATTGTTCTCCAGAGCCAAGATACCTGATGACAGGCACAGGACAAGATGTGGCACTTAGATGTGATCAGGACCAGAATTATCATTATATGTACTGGTACCAACAGGAAATAGGAGAAGGGCCAAAGGAATTTTTCCTTTCCTTTAAGCTCTCAGGTGATAACAAGGAAAAGGACACCTCTGACAACTTCAAAGCCCGCCAGTCAAACATGACACTTTATTACCTTAACATCAGTTACCTGTGTGTGGAAGACTCAGCTATGTATCTCTGTGCTATCAGCAAAAACAGTGCTGTCAGGGGCAGCTAGGTGGCACAGTGGATAAAGCACTGGTCCTGGATTCAGGAGTACCTGAGTTCAAATCTGGCCTCAGACACTTAACACTTACTAGCTGTGTGACCCTGGGCAAGTCACTTAACCCCAATTGCCTCAGTAAAACAGAAAACAAACAAACAAAAAACAAAACAAAACACCACAGTGCTGTCGAGTCACCTCCTCTCTGTGCAAAAACCTTACTCTTAATCCATGCCCAACAACCCAGTCTTGTAAGGAGTCTTCTCTAGGCTACCTAACCCCTAAAAACATTGATGAATTATGTGGAGAATAACTTGTATAGCAAAAGGCATTGAGGCAAATGTGGCTAATGCTGAGATCAAGCTAAACTTTGGTATCTATGCATGTGGTGATCAGAAGTTTCTGTGGGTTTGAGGTGGGCAGCGAGGTGGTACAGTGGATACAATGCCAAGCCTGGAGTCAGGAAAAATCATGCTCATGCATTCAAATCTGGCCTCAGACATTAGCTGTGTCACCCTGGACAAGTCATTTAACCCTGTTTGCCTCACTTTCCTCATCTGTCAAATGAGCTGGAGAAGGAAATGCCAAACCACTTCTGCATCTTTGCTAAGAAAACCTCAGATAGAGACATCAGAACACATAAACATCAGTGATGTATGTAACAGTCACCCACAGCAGAAGAGAGTCAATAAGATTTATGTTTTCTTTTTGTTCTTTTATTTTTCTTTTATTTTTTTCATTGTTTTATTTTTTTTTAATAGTTAAGATTTATTTTTTAAAAAGTGAAACCTAGCCTATACATGTAGAGCTTTATTCTTGGAGGCAAGAAGGTCTAGGTTGAAATCCTACAACTACTGACCATGTGACCCTCAGCAAGTCACTTAAGGTATCATGTGCATTTAATGACAGATTATTGATGAGAGAGGCATTCTGGTACAATGAAAATAATACTAGGTTTGGACTCAAAGGAACTGAATTCAAATACTCTCTTTGCCACTGATTTCTTATGTGGCCTTGGTCAGGTCACTTTTTTCTCTGAGCCTCAATTTAGTCTACTGTAAAATGATGAAGGTTGCATTAGATGACTTCAAAGGTCCTTTCCATACCAAAATCTATGATTTCATAATTAGTCTCTGTGTTCCAGAGAGATAGCAGAAAGAGGCAAAGTGATGGGCTCCTGTAGCTTGGGTGAACATAAACTTCCGAGAATATAGAGTCAGTGAGGGACAATATTTTAGACCCAGATTGTATCAATGACAGGAGAAATGTTATACTGGATTCAATCTTGCAAGCAGAGAGTCATTAGTGCCCTATGCTGAAACCCTAGGCATAGTCAATTCTAGGAACCTTGAGTAACTAGAGAGGATATATTTTTTATCCCACTAGGGACAACACTCTTACTCAAGGCTTCCTCATTTCTGGATAGCTCTGCCTTCACCCTTAGTACAGTTTATTCTCACATCATGACCTCTATTCCCTGATTTTCCAGGAAGTCTATATTTTCTCTTTGTTTCTAAAATGGGTCTACTCTATAACCAGCATCAGAGTTTGAGATGAAGAATTATGGTTCATGTAACTCTACAGGTAAGTCTAGCAAATATTAGAAAGAGAGCACAATTAGATTGCAACTAATTCTCTCATGCTGTGCTTATGGACACACACACACACATATATATACATGTATATATATATATATACATGTATATATATATATATATATATATATATATATATATACACATAAATACATACACACATACATTTCATAGAGTCTGTGACCTTTGATGGGAAAATTAAATACATTTTTATTTTCAGAAACTTCTAAGTGAAATTTGGAATTTCCTTCAATTGAGATTTTTCTAAAAACCTCCTTATTCTGAGGAGTACTCATAAGTTTTACTAGGCTGCCAAAGCAGTGTATGTGAGGAATAAGACCTTCTCTCTTATGCCCATGTTGGCACCTCAGTTAGCCTCTCAAGTGTTTTATTTCCTCTTCTGGAAAGTGAGGACTGTGATCTCTAGAATCCTTTCCTCTTAGGTAAATTCTGGAGTTATGATACTTACTATGTTGGAATAGGTAGTACTGGTGAGTGGAAATCTTAGGGGAAGTCATCATAAAAATCCACTAGTGGGAAAACAGATACTTCTCGGGAAAAAATAGAAAATAGAAAATCTTCATTATCTCGGAAAGGAAGAGGACCAAAGAGCTGGGATTCCTAGTTGTCCTTTGAATCTTTTCTCAGGAAAGAAAAGAAGACAGAAGATGCTGAGCTTCTAACTGCTCCTGGAGTCCAAGATATGGAATGGGTCCTGGGGAACTAAGAGAAAAATTTAGCAGTATTGAGCAAATAAATGGAGTGGTAACCTCATTGACCATAGAGGATGTACAGGAACATCAAGAGGTCTGAGAGACAAGTGGCAATGGATGCTGAGAGATTTGTGTTGGTGTAGATTGGAGTAATTGTGTGCATGGAAAGATAGATACTGAACATTTCATGTGTAGTAAGAATTGTGGGATCTTGTATACAACACACTCATTTGCATGCCATCCCTTGATACATTCTTACATTTAATCTTACCATCATGAGCTCTAGGGCATTCTGGTTTATCTCTATATATCTCCCAATTAATTAATTAAATTTCAACTTATATTTCAATTATCTTTCAAGTAGCTAAGTACATAGAAACCCAACCAGTTGTTAAAATATCATTTATTTAATAATTGGGAAAAAGGCCTCTTCCAATAGCACATATTCATATTTTGTTAAATATTAAATTCCATCTCCAAAAATTAAATGATTGTTAAAGTTACTGAATATGTAATTCATAAACAATCAGACCAATGGTAACATAAAAACAAATGACAGGCTTGGTGTGAACATGCCAGCTGAGACTATGATAGAATCAGTGATGATCACACCTGATGCTCCCAATTGTCCTCCTGCCTCCATCTAACACACTGGCTAAGTAGAGTACAGTGTCTAAGGGTTCCTTTAGTTCTTAGTGTTCTTGTCACAGGCACAAGACATGAAAAAAGTACAGATCATACCTGGGGCTATCAAGCTACAGGGCTGTCAGACGCTTTTCTAACAGAGAAAAATTGGGAATTTTAGATGAGGTACAGCAGATGGTAGCAGAGACCAGCATCAACAGGGACACCCAGTAGATAGAGATTGCCATAAGAAAAATTATCTTACCCAGTAGCATTAAAGGAAGATCTTATAAATGTTGAATATGGAAGCTGTGCAGCATCAGAGGTGTGAGTTTCCCTAGATCTATACTTACTGTGGCCAAATGAACCTGTGTTCCTAAATGTGTTTGCCATGATGTGTTCCCTGCACTTTCATCCTACAACACTGGGGGTATGTGAACATATGGTAAAGTGCAAAAATATTTGAGGGAGGAGAAGGGGAATCAGGGAAGGTGTCCTATAGAAGATTGCAACTGATAGGAATCTTGAAGGAAGCTAAGAATCCCAAGAAGCAAAAAGATATTCTGAAACTACAAAAGGGACAGGCTGTGCCCAAGTAGGAGGCAGGAAATAGGATCCCAGGCTGACTGGCTTCAAGAAGAAAAGTTGGAGGCAGAATGAAAACCTTTCCATTCTAAATTGGGAAGTTTGGATTTTATTCTCTAGGTAATCAAGAATCCCCAGGGTTAAGGGAACAGGACATTAACATAAATTTGGTTGTCATGAGTAAATGGCTGAGTGGATGAGAGCTCTCTATTAAATAAGCCATCTAAGACACTACCTTAGACCCATAAAAAGGAATGACTTTGTGCAAGTGGCCAAGCCTTTAGAGGCTTAGGTTTCATCATGTAATGGGTCCCTTCCTACTCCAACTTTCTAGGGTCCTGTATAGATGCATAGCATGGGCCAGGTAGAGGGGTGAAAGAGGCTGTTTTCTAGGTGAAGTTTTCACCCATTTCCACTAGGGGTCACACCATAGCTTCTCTCTGTTTCCATTGGAAAGAAAATTGGAGGAGAGGAGGAGACAGAAGAGAAGAGGAGGGGAGAGAAATACCAAGACTCCTCTTCAACTCAGCCTCTTCCCAAAGGAAAAGAGCCAAGAAGAGAAAATGCTGTGCCTGCTGTTGCTCTTGGGCCCTAGTATGTCTTATGAAATCTACTGATTTGTGGTCAGGATGCTTTGTTGAAGGTCCTAGGGAAAGAAGGGGGAGAGGAGCTGGGGTACTGACAGGTATTGAGGCACTAGCTGAGATAGTAACCAAAGTACAGGGTCGGGGAGCCTCCATGCTACCCTCCAGAGAAAAGTACTAGAAAGGTAACATGACAGTGTTGAGTTCTGACCTGATCTAGAGAAGGGTTGGGGAAATGGTGGCTAGAAAACAGCAGGAATAACATAGAATTCCCCAGTTATGGTTTCATCTGAGTCTAGAACCAGGTGCTTTTTCTTATCTCTCCATTCTCTGTTCTATTAGGTGCTGGTCTTGGGACACTCATCTCTCAGACCCCAAGCAGAGGGATCTGGAGGAAAGGGGCCTCCGCGAAGATTGATTGTGAACAGAAGGGTCAACTCAGCACCATGCTATGGTACCAGCAGCTTCCACATCAGGGCTTGGTACTTATTGGGATTACGAACAAGGGCTCCGATGCCACCCATGAGAAGGGATTTCATGAGTCCAAGTTCCCTATTACTCGACTATAGTCCAACTCCTCCACTTTGACAGTGACCAGTGTGATTCCAGAAGATAGTGGCTTCTATTTCTGCAGTGCTGGTGACACACTGAGAGAACTTGATCAAAGTCTGCAACAAGAACCTTGGCTTTTCCTCTCCTACTCACATGTGGAGAAGGTGAGGGATTCTGATAGAGCAGAGGGAAACCACAGCTGTGGGGGAAGACAGCAGGGTTCTGGGCAACCAGTGAATCAGTGGTGGAGGTGGTTGGAAAGGAAGGACAGAGGGTGTGTTTCCTGGGGCATAAGTAGTGGGAGATGCAGTCATATAATCTCATGCCAAAGGCTATCCTAATATCTTGGCCCCCACAACATAAATTCATTCCATTTTCAAAGAAGTTGTTTGCAGGGAGAATGAGGTCAAGACTTCAGGGAGCAGAAAATAAAAGAGTTTTGTTGAGGTGAGATCTTTTCCTATGATATAAAGAAGACCAATATGCCAGCTGTCCCAGATCCATACTCTCCACTCCTTACTAGCCCTGACACTGTGAAAAACTAATAATATCTTCCCCAATTAATCATGGTATTAATCAATATATAGATATGTATTTTACATAAATATTTTAATTAATAATATATAATTAATAATCATGAATTAACTTTTCCAATAGGAATATGTACTAGACCTGTGATTTCATTCGTATAGAGAATTATTTAATTTCTCTACAACTTGAGCAAGCACCTTCCATGTAACAAAGAGTCCTTGAGAGCTGTCAAGAATACCAAGAGGTAAGTCGGTAACACAAGCAGTGTGAAGTGGATATAGGATTTGAGCCAATGGTTTTCAGGCTTCTGTACATTTCTGAGTGGCCGTGAACAAGATTAAAATGTACTTAAGAAAATAAATAAAAATACAATAAAATTTGGTGCTACATTTTAAAACCAAAGCAACACGCAGCCCACAGGAACCTGTTTCGTATGTACTTAACAGCTTGTCATTGTCAGTCACACCCACCTCTTCATGACCCCATTTGGGGTTTTCTTGTAAAAGATCTTGGAATGATTTGCCTTTTCCTTCTCCAGTCCATTGTACGGATAAGAAAATGAGGAAAACGGAATTATGTGACTTGCCCAGAAGATGGGAGAAGATTGAGGAATGAAGGGTGGAAGGAGAATGCAGAAGTTTTTACTTATGGATTTGTTTGAATTCAGACCAAAGGTGCTCATTGACATCTTCTTTACCAGGCTTTGGTCTTGGAGCTTTCATCTCACAAAAGCCACACCAAGGGATCTGGAGGAGTGGAGATTCAGCAGAGATCCCATGTCATCTGATCGACTTCAACGTTCCATTCACTATGTGGTATCATCAGCTTCCAGAACAGAGCCTGGTACTGATCGCCATTTCCAGTCCAACTCTCACCCAGATTATGAGAAGGGCTTTGATGCAGCCAAGTTCCCCATCAGTCCACAGGTTTCAAAGTCCTCCATTTTGACAGTGACTGGTATAAATCCCAGTGACAGTGGCTTCTATTTCTGCAGTGCCAGTGACACAGTGATGAACTTGGATCACAGACCAAAGCAAAAACGTTACCTTCTCCTCTCTCACATTCACTGGATAAGACTGTAAAGGAAGGCAAACCACAATTATGACTAGGAGAGTTCTTTATTCTGGGGCATGTGCTAAATGAGGGATGGGGCAGAGCTGTAGTCTGGTGCCTAAAAGGAGAAGGAAGTGACATCAGACAACATAAAGCAGGAGACCAAAGGAATTTGGAATAACTTTTCTTCTCCCAAAATATCTAAAAATTTTACTCAACCCACAGTATTTTTTCAAACATACAAGAAAGAGACTTATGCCTTGGTCATAGGACTAATCCATACAGCTCTAACTGTGTTACCAGAATTAAATTTCTATCCCTGTGATTCTTTCATGTTCCCCTATGATGCCTTTGTACTCTAATCATTAAACAGATATCAGCACATCATTGCAGCAAAGCTAATATAGGATTTCAACCCAGGCCTTCCTGATTCCTTTTCCACTGTTCTGTCCATTACACCTCACTGTCTTTCAAAAACTTGAGGCTTAGAAAGTTAAGGGGACTTTTCCATTGTTCACACAGTTCCTAAGTATCTGAGCTCTGTTCTTTCCCCAGTATGTAATGCTTCCTGTGCTAGCTTCTAACATTGCGTATTATAATCTAGACCACAGTCTACTTTGTCAAACTATTCTCAAGGCTTTTCCTTAAGCTCTTCCAAACATAGAGTCTGGATATAATTCCTTAGCTGAGGTTTCCAATGGCAGATAGCAAGCAGTCCAGACTTTACTGTTGAGAGTCGCTGAGGAAACCCATCTAGCAACTCTGGGCAATGTAAGGCTTCCAGGTCAGGGAAGCTCTTTATGTCATTCCTCTGATGGGTTGAAGGTAAGACTGAGAAGTAGACATCTATCCATAATCATCAACCTTATGTGAGCCAAGAACATCCTTACTCAGAGAGAATTCAGGGATATTGGAAAGCACTGGGCTTTCTATACTTTTTACATAAATATGTATCCATTAGTATTTTGATTTTCAGGCCCATAACATGGGAAAACTGGAGTTTTATTTGAGAGCATTGAATTTTGGAGGCTTCTTGTTCCTTTTGAAGAGCAAACCTGTTTAGCACCTATTATTTAGTGAAAGCAGTAAGTGAAAACAGTAAGTTACCGGATGGAATTCTTCTTTGCCTCATATGAAGTTTGCCCCCTTTATTTCCTCTACCAATTTGCTTTGTACTCATTTATTTTGAATTTGTACCCTGGGAGGTAGGTGCTCTTTTTATCCCCATTTTGCAGTAAAGGAAAGTGATACAGATGGTAAAAAATTCACCTAAGGTCAAGGGGCTGGAGCTATATTTGAATTCAGGTCTTGGTGACCCACGGTTGAATACCCTGTTCACTGTTCCACTAGTTGCTACCAGTGTAGTTTGAGGAAGAGGGGCAGAAATCAGACTTGATGCCTCTAAATATAGGAAGGGACAGTTAACAGAAAATGTAGTCTACATGTCACCTGGAGATTTTGGATTAAAGCTTCTTTCCACAGCTTCTAGAATCATCCCCCCATCCAAAGTATACTTCCCCTGAGGGCCATGGGGATGGGGTGAGGGTTGCAGATGGGGAGGGGTGTAGCTTACCTATAACTTTCTGCAAAGCTGCCCTCTTTGCCCTCTTCAAGATAACAACTATGCTGGCCTGGGAGGCTGGGCTGTGTTGGGCTATCTGTGAGAGTCTTACCCTACGCTACTGACTTGGGGGTAGATTTTAGTGACAGCTTCTCGTTTTACTGAGTATTGAAAGGGCCATGTGTGCCCCTTCTTATCATTGGGAGGGGAAAAATGGTGAAGAAAAGTTTTCAGATCGTAAAAGGAGTACGTTGGGGGAATTTGAGGTTTGGAGGAGGGTAGAAGGTGAACAGCTGAGCAAGAGGTGACTGTGGGAGTGAGGATGTGGGGAGTTTGATGGGAGAATCTGGCAAAACGAAAAAGGGGTTCTGAGGCTTAGCCCAGACAGGCAGGAAGGAAAGAATGGCCGAAAAACATGCAGGTGAGTCACAATGCTGCCCAGAAATGTTCTGACCCTGGAGATACAGCCAGGACAAAGCAAGAAACACTAGTGCTTGGTGACTGCTCCATTGACCACTAGGGGGCTCTGTGGTTCCACTAAAATGTAGAGGAGTGTGGAAATATCTGCTAGGGGAGACATTTTGAGGTGGGACAGGGAGATTAGGTTGGGTTGGTGGGGCTTGACACTAGGGGAAAAAAGAGCCCTTAATATTAAGGCTAAATCATGTTTTAGGAACTCAGGTCAATTTAAGGGATGAGGGAAATAAATACAATCAACACAAAGAACAAGCACCACTCCCATAATTGCTGTCTTCTGCCCACCCAAACCTGAAGGAGTATGCAAGAGAACAGCAAATGACTCTGTGGGAGATAAAGTGAATGTTGGGAAGGGGAATGAGCTGAGTAGTGATAAAACTAGTCAAAATAGAGATAGTAGAGTCCCATTTGCCTCTAGAATTCAGAGGATTCTCAAAAAGATCAAGGAGATCTGCATAGGATAGTGATGGGGAAACAGATGCATATCTGGTGCTGGGGTGTAACCCTGGTGTCTTGTCCCTGCAAGCAGCCCTAAACTTCAGTCATGGATGACAAGGGGTTCCATGGAATCTATGTAGAATCCTGATTGAGAAAGAACATGATAAGGGAAAGTCTGTTTGAATACATTCTAGATGGGACTAATATGGTGTATGATGAACTACTAAGCAATCCTAGATAAAATATTGAGTTCAGAAAATCTTGTGTTCAGTAGAGAAGATGAACAAAGATGCTTGAAACAAGATACAGGTCATGTCTAACCATGCAGACATATCCATGTGTCATGATGCAGGCAGATAGACTAACCCCATTAGGTATTTAGGAATAGGACCTTTCTCATACTGAACACAACTCGGTCCAAATTTGGATGGCTGTAATTACTAAATAAAATCTCATCTTTTTCAGGAAATCTTTCCTAATTGCTCTTGGTTATAGTGACTTCCCTCTCCTAATTATTTCCTATTCATCCTGTCTAGAGATTGTTTGTATGTCTTCCTATGCATGTATTCTCTCCCTTTCCACTTTGAGCTCCTTGAGAGCAGAGGTCTTTTGCTTCTTTTTGTTCCCACAGTGATTAACACAATGTCTGACATATAGGTACTTAAATGATATTTGTTGATTGACTAACCAATCAGTCAACAATTATTTAATTGAGCTCTTCCTATGTGGCAGATGCTCTAAAGACCAGTTTAGCTCCCTGCTGCTATGTAAAAGTCAATGATGAGAATGACACAAGAAAGAGGAGGGACACCTAGTACATTTCCAAATATTGCTTAGGTGGCTGGTGTTTGTGAAGGAGTGACTAAGAAACCCAGTGACATCATAGGTAGATACCATCCAATGGGCAAAAGAGATTCCCAGTGCCCCAAGCTTCATCCCTGATATGCCAAATGACTGTCCATTTCCCACTCAGGTATGCCCCAATTGCAACCCTGATCCCACCGTGGGCACCAGGCTTTTTCTGCTATGTGTTTGTTTGACTCCTCAGAATAGGGAAGTTTGAACTAATAGCAAAGATACATGACTTTCATTTGCCAGGAAGCAGTTGGAAAGCTTTTCCCCATGGTTTACTGCTGATCTTTTAGCTTCTGTCTCCTTCCATCACAGATTTCACAGATGGCAAAGTTACTCAAACACCCAAATATCTGGTGATAGCAGCCAGGCAGCCTGTGCTATTGAGATGTGAGCAGGATCAGAAAGAACACAATATGTATACAAGTGGTGAAGTGATTTTTCCCAGGGTCAGCCTACGAATAGGCACACACACAGCTAATGTGCAGGAGGATCCCTAGAGCCCAAGTCTCACAGAGGCTCCACCCCAACCAACCAGCGCCCTGTACTTCAGAGATGCCTCATTCCTTCTCTGATGCCATCATGGAAACCAGACTTCTCAGCTGTATGGCCATTTGCCTCCTGGGAGCAGGTGAGTGGTCAGCCCAGACGACCAGGGCTGGTCTGAGTTTGGACCCTTTCTCGTTTGGCTGCAATGTCAGTTGCTTTGCTGAACTTAACCTCCCAACTTCCCTCTCCTCCCTTCACAGGCCTGACAGAAGGCATTGTTCTCCAGAGCCCAAGATACCTGGTCAGAAGCACAGGACAAGATGTGGCACTGAGATGTGACCAGGACCAGAATAATAATTACATGTACTGGTACCAACAGAAAATAGGCCAGGAGCCAAAGCAACTTTTCCATTCCTTTGAGGTCTCAAGTGATAACAATCAAAAGGACTCCTCTGACAAATTCAAAGACCGCCGGTCAAACATGAAACTTTATTACCTTGACATCAGTTCTTTGAGTATGGGAGACTCAGCTATATATCTCTGTGCTATTAGCAAACACAGTGCTGTAGAGTAACTTCCTCCCTGTGCATGAACTATACTCTTAATCCACCTCCAACAACCCAGTCTTGTAAGGAGTCTTCTCCAGGCTACCTGGATAGGAAGTTGGTTTGTGGCTACAGCATCCTTCTTTACATAGATACTTTGGGCATTATCTCCTAAAAGCATTGGTGAGTTGTGGGGAGAATAACTTGTGTATGAAAAGGCATTGAGACAAACGTGGCTATTGCTGAGATCAATCTAAACTTTGGTATCTATGCATATGGTGATCAGGAGTTTCTGTGGGTATTGGCTGGGCAGCTAGGTGGTACAGTGGATACAATGCCAAGCCTGGAGTCAGGAAAACTCATCTTCATGCATTCAAATCTGGCCTCAGACATTAGCTGTGTGACCCTGGTCAATCATTTAACCCTGTTTGCCTCACTTTCCTCATCTGTCAGATGAACTGGAGAAGGAAATGCCAAACCACTTCCACATCTTTGCCAAGAAAACGCCAAATGGGGTCATGAAGAGTCAGACATGACTGAAAAAAATGACTGAATGTATTAGGTAGACAGATAAGGATTGGGCAAAAGTGCTGTGGCAGGGTCAGATTCTGATATCAAGTCAAGCAAACCAGGAGGACAGAGCAAAGTGAGCTTGGTTCTGAATTTGTGCATCTTAGAACTCTAGAACATCAGAGACAAAAGAGCCCCACCAGATCAAAGGATCATAGATTTAGAGGAGTGTGGGACCTTATATGGCATCCATCTCCTACAACCTATTCCTTTTACAAATGGACAAAATGGAAGGACCCAGACAGAGATAATAAAATGTCTATGATCACGAATGAGGCTGGGCTATTGTGAGGCCCTCCTTGTTCCAATTCACAATGCAGAGGGAACTTTCCATTCCATCTCTTTGGAGGATAGAGTTAAGAAGATGGAGTTGGCAGGAAGAGAAGCAGAGGGGAGCAGAGTTCTAGTCTGTTTCTGAAAAGGAAGCCAGGGAAGAGAAATGCGTACATTAGAGGAAGCACCTATAGGAAAATGTTTCTCAGTTAAACCATTTCAGGAAACTGTAGGGAGAGCCCTCTCCCTCTTGTCCAGTATTCCATGGGCAAAGTTGTGCATAATATGGAGAATGTGAGGGCGAGGAAATAAAGGTCAGGAAACTAATTCTAGTGTAGAGATGGAGAGGCAGGTTTGGACCAACTCTGGGGGCAGAGAACTCCCTGGTTCTTGTTTCTTTGTTTGTTTGTTTTAAAACATTACCAGGATGGTTGCTTTGTATAAGAAAACTTGAATAAAAGAAAAAAAGAAAGAGTAAAAATAGCATGCTTCTGTCTTTATTCAGTCAATATCAACTATTTCTTTGGAGCTGGACAGTATGCTGCATCATTAGTTCACAATAATATTCCATTACACTTATACACCACAGTGTGTTCTGCCCTTCCACAATTGATGGGTATTCCTTTGTTTTGTGGCAAATAGAAACTAATGGGGTCACCTTATATTTGTCCCAAGTGTTAGGGGATTTAGCTGGGATTTATAATATATTTGTTACTTAGAAATTAGAGGCTACTGCACCAGCTTTGTGCATAAAGCATTTATTAAAGCATATTAAATATTAGTAAAGAGATAGAGTACATGGCTCAGAAAGTTAAGGAGCCCTACATCCCCAGGTTAGAGGGGAAAGAGAGAGAAGCATGGGAGAGGGAAGAGAGGGCCAAGAGAGCGAGAGACCCCTCCCTAGGGTTTTTAACCTGTCCTAGTTAGAGGTGGGTCACTCCACCTTGATCCAAACTAATTGGCTGGTAACAATCAAGTCCTTTGATTGACATGACTTAAAGGTGGTCTTCAGTTAGTTAACTTCCTTTAGTTAGTTAGGAAGGTTGGTCCACATTTCCTTTGAAATTCTCCTAACTCTGGGGTGGCCCTGCAAAACCAGCCAGTGTTGCTGTGTGTGTGTGTATGTGTTTGTGTGTGGTCTCTGAGTCCCCAAAACACCTTATTATTCATAATTTTTTCACAATTTCTAAATTCTTAGGCACCACAAAAGAGCTACTATAAATAATTTGTACAGATAGGTCTTTTTTCACTTTTGGGGGGATATCTTTGGGATAGAAACCTAGCAATGGTATTGCTGAATAAAAGGCTAAGCACAGTTTGATAGTTATTTAGGCATAGTTCCAAACTGATCTCTAGAATGGTTAGATCTTTTCACAATACCCCAATAGTGGATTAGCATCCCAGTTTCCCCACATACTTTCCAACATCCAACATTTTCCTTTTTTTGTTATATTTGCCACTCTGATAAGTGTGAGGTGATACCTTAGAATTGTTTTAATTTGCATTCCTTTGATCAATATTGATTTAGAGCATTTTTTTTATATGTCTACCCATAACTTTGATTTCTTTTTCTGAAAACTGCCTTTTTATATCCTTTGACCATTTCTTGATGGGGGAATGCCTTGTATTTTTTATGAATTGGACTCAGTTCTCTGTCTTTTTGAGAAATGAGGCCTTTCTGATAACTGCCTGTTAAGGAGTTTAAAGTTTATTTTCCTAGGTACTGGAAAGTTACTCAAGTATTGATTAGCACAGAAAGGGAGGGTTTTGCCTTGGGGAGAGGAGCATTTCACACAAGATGAAAGCCACAGTGTCACTCTGTCTCCCTACCAAACATAAGAACCAGTAAGAACCCTGATAATGAGTGTTTTAGCTGAGAAAGTGTCTCTCCTCCATTTCTCTGGGAGATTCAAAGCATGTAAATGGACAGGGGAGTCTGTGGGCCGTGTCAAGTCACAGAGAGATACAACCAAGTGGAGACGAGGGAAGCCTCAGCTAATAGCTATGTACTGGAATCTATGAGATGCCTCACTCCTTTCTTGTCA
Organism: Dromiciops gliroides; assembly: GCF_019393635.1. NCBI lineage: Eukaryota > Metazoa > Chordata > Mammalia > Microbiotheria > Microbiotheriidae > Dromiciops > Dromiciops gliroides. The sequence goes on along the minus strand of NC_057865.1, from coordinate 102,801,715 downwards.
GCGCTATGGAAACCAAGATCTTTTACCATGTGACCATTTGTCTCCTGGGGGCAGGTGAGTCTCAGGCAGCAGTGGGAAACCCTTGTCTTGGACTTGCCAGACCTGGCTCCAAACTTTCCTCTTTTGGTTGAAGTTTAACAATGTTTGTCTTTGTATTCCACACGCCTTGAAGTTTCTGGAGTCTCCTGGACCCCAAGAGGCTTGGTCAGATAGAGGGGAAAAAAAAAAGGTGATGCTGAGATGTGCTCCAATGAAAGGACATAATTATGTCTTCTTGACTTTATCTTCTTAAGTATAACTGATATTACCTCACAATGGATGTTAATTAGGTTTGGAGGAGCTCAGGAACAAGTGTGGCAGTTACATTGTCATTTCTGATTCAAGGAGAAAATTTAATTCCTGGTAGATTTGTCTGATTTTTTGTGTTGCTTCCTCAGTTCTGCTAAGCAGAGAGGGCTCCAGGAAGCATTAGAAACTGAGGAGGACCTGGAGTCTTTGACCTTGTATTCTCTTTTCTCCAACATAGCAGAAGTCTGTTTGCCACCTCCTGCCCTGTCCCCCTTTAGACTATTTCAACAAACTTACACAGAAGGGCCTTGAAAAAAGGATGGAGAAAAAGACATCCTAGAAAGTCACATTCTGTAGGGACCTATTTGGGAATGATCCAAGGAAATGAAATAAGAAATGAAGAGAGAGATCAGCAGGGACTCTTTGGAAATATATAAGTCCTATGCCTACCTTCTTAAGTATCTGAAGATAGTTCCCAATTAAAACCTAAGTGGAGTGGCATACAGTAACAATTCTTTCCATGCAAAGGAGTATCTCAATGAGGCATTTATCTATTATACATCTCTATAAAGTATTTCTACATCTTTATACAGGGTGGACCAAAACTCATAATGTTTTAATTACTTTTGAAAATTATTTTCTTTATCTTTTGCCATTTACGAGATTTGATATTCACATATAATGTAAATTCACACATATATATACACACACGTGTGTGTATATATGTATACATACCACATACACATACATATATATTCACTGTGTATGATGCTATGGTATATAAATTAAAAAGAAAAAAATAAAGGAGTTAGTAAATATTGAAACCCCTTCGTGACTTTTGACCCACCTTGTACCTACCTATACCTATGTCATCTATATCTATATCCATATCTATATCATTGTCATAGGTAAATACGTCTACATCTTGTCATAGATAGATAAATAGATAGACCTGAGACATCTCTGCCTTCCCCATTTCTTGGACACTTTGAAAATCTTTGTCTCTTGTCTGTCTCTCTCTGCCTCTGTGTGTTTCCACCTATCTTTAAAAAAAATTATTCTCCCTCCTTCTTCCTTGATCCTCGATCTATCTGAATTATTTTTGTCTCTATTTTTTCATTTTCTGTTCTCTCGGTTTTTCACTAGCTGTAGTTCAAGACCTTTATCTTTGGAAGAAAAAATAAAACACCTTGTTTCCTGGTAAATTACAGAGCCACAAACTAAAAGCTGGAACGAACAACCACCTCAGTGAATGTTAAAAAAAAAAAAAAGTTTGTGCATATATGTATGCATGTATGTACAAGTGTGTATATATGTCCATGTATATACATATCTAGTTTTGTATATATGTATATGTGTTTATATTTATATGTATGTTTATACACACATATACATGGTTTTATTTGTAGGGCTCCTTCTTAAATATGATGAATAGAATGGAATAGAGAACTCCAGATATGTTCAGACTACCAGCTTAAAATAGAGCTATGACTTCCAATTATCAGGATACTCTGCTTAGATTCATTCAGATAACACTTATTTAGTAGCTACATCTGTTTCATCACACCGTCGGCTCATGCTATATTTAGAGTCAACTAAACTCTCACTCTTTTTTCACGTGAATGACTTCCAAGGTTATGTTTCCCCCATGGTGTATTTCTACAATTAGTTTTTGAAAAACCTAAATGGACATTATTAATTCACATTAAATTCCATTCTATTTTCCTAGTGTTCCACTGTGTCAAAAAATGTTTTCATTTCACTTCTTTGTTAGCTTACACAGATTTCTGTCATCTGGACAGAAAAAAAAACACTATATAGACACACATATATGTCTATGTTTTACGCATACATGTATATATTCATGCACATATAGGCATATACACCTACATATATACATGTGTATATATTCATATATGAACACAATACACATAAATATATAATTTATAATAAAATATAGCATAAAGAAAAATATAATTATGAAAGTAAACAAATGTATACACAATAATAGAATTATATAAATATAATTAATTATTTGGATATATACATATGAATACATATGTAAATTTGTATATCATATATAAAGTCTGGAAATTTATACACACCTAAATAAAATTTCCAGATGACAGAAAGTCATATGTATGTATATATGTTCATGTATACACATATGCATGTAGGTATATTCATATATACCTTTGTCTACAGATATTTATAATGTGTATGTATATGTGTGTACACACGTATGTATCTATGTATATGGTCCAGATAATGAGTTACGTAGGGGTATTCATTTATGTGTTTGTGTGTGTATTCATTTGAGATAGTAAGAATGCTTTGGACAATGTAGTAAAGTATTGCTCACACTTTTAGCCTGTTATCCATTGAAAATGTGAGAACCACTGGGCCACCAAGCAACTCAGTTGCTGGGTTTGGAAAGGGGGTTTCCTTCCTGTTCATATGAGGTGTTCCTGTCCTACGTAAGAAAGTAACCTTTAGGCTGGGCGTCTCTGGGCAGAGTTGTAGCTCAGATCTAGGCAGCTCAAAAAGGAGAGGGAAGATTTCAAGATGACAAACAGGTGGTGAGGTGGTTTAGCCCTATTATGCTGTGACTCCATCATGAATATGCATTTCCTTTGCTATGTGGCCATTATTCTTCTGGGAGCAGGTAAATTCTGGGTGCAGATGGGAAATCCTTACTCCAAACTTTTCGTGTCCTAGCTGAAAGCTTTCTCTGTTCCACTGTTCCTCCCCCCCCTCCCCCAGTTCAGCCTCTCTCATTCTCTATCTTTCTCCACAGGCCTTATGGATGCTGGAGTTACCCAGATTCCAAGATTCCTGGTCACAAGGAAAGGAGAGAATGTGACATTTACATGTAACCCTATTGAAGGACAGACTTATGTTTATTGGTATCAACAACCCTTAGAAAAAGAGATCAAATTTTTGATATATTTCCAGGGCATCAATAAAATGGATGACTCAGGGATGCCCAAAGATCGATTCTCAGCTAAATGTCTTCAAAACAGGCGATGTGAGCTGTCAATCCAGCCCACGGAGCCTGGGGACTCAAGTGTCTTTTTCTGTGCTAGCAGTGCAACCACAGTGTGGCAAAGTCTTCTCCTCTCTGAGCATAAACCTCCAGCCACCCCACATAGGAAACAGCTAATGGAGCAGCTTGTAACATGGAGTTGGGACCTTGGTTTGATTTTAAAACATATTTTGGCAACTCTATTTCAGCATAATCTGGTTTCCTTTGTAACCGGATACATTTTGTTTTCTCCATTTAATAACATTTATATGAGAGGGGCACCATAGCCTTCACCAGACTGCCAGAGCTGTCTGTTTCTCTCTCTGTCTCTCTCTATCTCTGTCTCTGTCTGTCTCTCTCACCATCTCTCTCTCTCGCAATCAGACACACACACATACAAACACACTCAGACACACATACACAGATAGGGTTAAGAACTCTTGAGGTGGAGTATCACATGAGGAGACACAGGGGTTAAGGAAAGCACTGGTCACAGAAAACAACCCCAGAATCCGCAGCACATGCATGAGTAAAGAAATTTTGTGGAATAACAACAATAAGCTCTTGTCATTTCTTCATCTTTGCCCCATATTCCAGCGGTGCTGTGATCTCACACATGTGATTCCTTCAAATCATTCAGATTAAAACCTACCCTTGTTATCTCTGCTGTAGAGAGGAAGAGAAACGAGAGACATGAGAACTCATCAATATCAGTGACATATATAACAGTCACCCACAGCAGAAGAGAGTCAATAAGATTTATGTTTTCTTTTTGTTCTTTTCTTTTTCTGTTCTTTTTTTTCATTGTTTTATTTTTTAATGGTTAAGATTTATTTTTTGAAAAGTCAAAAATAGCCTATACATGTAGAGCTTTATTCTTGGAGGCAAGAAGTGCTAGGTTGCAATCCCATAACTGCTGACTATGTGACCCTCAGCAAGTCACTTAAGGTACCATGTGAATTTAATGACAGATTATTGGTGAGAGAAGCATTTTGGTACAATGAAAAGAATACTAGGTTTGTACTCAAAGGATCTGAATTCAAATGCTTTTTTTGCCACTGACTTCTTATGTGGACTTGGTCAGGTCACTTATTTCTCTGAGCCTCAATTTAGTCAACTGTAAAATGAGGAAGATTGGATGAGATGACCTCAAAGGTCCTTTCCGTAACTAAATCTATGATTTCATCATTAGTCTCTGTGTTCCAGAGTGATAGCAGAAAGAGGCAAAGTGATTGGCTCCTGGAGCTTGGGTGAACAATAAACTTCTGAGAATACAGAGTCAATGAGGGACAATATTTTTGAGCCAGATTGTACCAATGACAGGAGAAATTTTACACTGGATTCAATCTTGCAATCAGAGAGTCATTAGCAGCACTACACCGAAACCCTACACTTAGCCAATTCCAGGAACCTGGAGTAACTAGAGAGGCCATGTTTTTTTATCCCACTATTGACAACTGTCTTACTCAAGGCTTCCTCATTTGTGGATATCTCTGCCTTCACCCTTAGTACAGTTTATTCTCACATCATGACATCTATTCCCTGATTTTCCAGGAAGTCTATATTTTCTCTTTGTTTCTAAAATGGGTCTACTCTATAACCAGCATCAGAGTTTGAGATGAAGAATTATGGTTCATGTAACTCTACAGGTAAGTCTAGCAAATATTAGAAAGAGAGTACAATTAGATTGCAACTAATTCTCTCATGCTGTGTTTATGGACACACACACGCAAACACACACACACATACACACACACACACATATATACATAAATACATACAAACATACATTTCATAGAGTCTGTGACCTTTGATGGGAAAATTAAGTACATATTTATTTTCAGAAACCTCTAAGTGAAATTTGGAATTTCCTTCAATTAAGATTTTTCTAAAAACCTCCTTATTCTGATGAGTACTCATAAGTTTTACTAGGCTGCCAAAGCAGTATATGAGAGGAATAAGACCTTCTCTCTTATGCCCATGTTGGCACCTCAGTTAGCCTCTCAAGTGTTTTATTTCCTCTTCTGGAAAGTGAGGACTGTGATCTCTAGAATCCTTTCCTCTTAGGTAAATTCTGGAGTTATGATACTTACTATGTTGGAATAGGTAGTACTAGTGAGTGGAAATGTTAGGGGAAGTCATCATAAATTTCCACTAGTGGGAAAACAGATACTTCTCGGGAAAAAATAGAAAATAGAAAATCTTCATTATCTCGGAAAGGAAGAGGACCAAAGAGCTGGGATTCCTAGTTGTCTTTTGAATCTTTTCTCAGGAAAGAAAAGAAGACAGAAGATGCTGAGCTTCTAACTGCTCCTGGAGTCCAAGATATGGAATGGGTCCTGGGAAACTAAGAGAAAAATTTAGAAGTATTGAGCAAATAAATGGAGTGGTAACCTCATTGACCATAGAGGATGTACAGGAACATCAAGAGGTCTGAGAGACAAGTGGTGATGGATGCTGAGAGATTTATGTTGGCGTAGATTGGAGTAATTGTGTGCATGGAGAGATAGATACTGAACATTTCATGTGTAGTAAGAATTGTGGGATCTTGTGTACAACACATTCATTTGCATGCCATCCCTTGATACATTCTTACACTTAATCTTAACATCATGAGCTCTAGGGCATTCTGGTTTATCTCTATATATCTCCCAATTAATTAATTAAATTTCAACTTATATTTCAATTATCCTTCAAGTAGCTAAGTACATAGAAACCCAACCAGTTGATAAAATATCATTTATTAATTAATAATTGGGAAAAAGGCCTCTTCCAATAGTACATATTCATATTTTGTTAAATATTAAATTCCATCTCCAAATATTAAATGATTGTTAAAGTTACTGAATATGTAATTCATAAACAATCATCCAATGGTAACATAAAAACAAATGACAGGCTTGGTGTGAACATGTCAGCTGAGACTATGGTAGAATCAGTGATGATCACACCTGATGCTCCTAATTGTCCTCCTGCCTCCATCTAACACAGTGGCTAAGTAGAGTACAGTGTCTAAGGGTTCCTTGAGTTCTTAGTGTTTTTGACACAGGCACAAGACATGAAAAAAGTACAGATCATACCTGGGGCTATCAAGCTACAGGGCTGTCAGACCCTTTTCTTACAGAGAAAAATTAGGAATTGTAGATAAGGAAGAGCAGATGGTAGCAGAGACCAGCATCAACAGGGATACCCAGTAGGTAGAGATTGCCATAAGAAAAATTATCTTACCCAGTAGCATTAAAGGAAGATCTAATAAATGTTGAATATGGAAGCTGTCCAGCATCAGAGGTGTGAGTTTCCCTAGATCTATACTTACTGTGGCCAAATGAACCTGTGTTCCTAAATGTGTTTGCCATGATGTGTTCCCTGCACTTTCATCCTACAACACTGGGAGTATGTGAACATATGGTAAAGTGCAAGAATATTTGAGGGAGGAGAAGGGGAATCAGGGAAGGTATCCTATAGAAGATTGCAACTGATAGGAATCTTGAAGGAAGCTAAGAATCCCAAGAAGTAAAAAGATATTCTGAAACTACAAAAGGGACAGGCTGGGCCCAAGTAGGAGGCAGGAGATAGGATCCCAGGCTGACTGGCTTCAAGAAGAAAAGTTGGAGGCAGAATGAAAGCCTTTCCATTCTAAATTGGGAAGGTTGGATTTTATTCTCCAGGTAATCAAGAATCCCCAAGGATAAGGGAACAGGACAATAACATAAAGGGACTTATGTTGCAAAATTATTTTTGTATTTACTCAGAGGATTAGTTTACAAAGGTAGAGCATGGGTAAAGGCAGAACTATTTGAAGGCTGTTATCATTGCCCAGGTAAGGGGTAATGAATACTTCTGTTAGGGTTGTTTCTCAGTCATACCTGAGTCTTTGTATTTGCCATTTGAGGTTTTCTTGGCAAATATAGTGAAGTGCTTTGCCAGTTCCTTCTCCAGTTCATTTTACAGACAACGAAACTGAAGCAAACAGGGTTAAGTGCCTTGCTCAGGGTCACAGAACTAGTAAGTGTTTGAAGCATGTGACTATTGAAAAACTTGAGAGAGAGTTTCTGGGTAATTAGTAATTAGTGTATTAATCTGGTACCTAATAATCAATAAACTGGCGATCAGTGGTTTCTCTAGTAAAGCCAAAGATTCCCAAGGAAGATACTGAATGCTTTAAATACCTTGTTAAAAAAGGGATACCCATGGTAACTGAACATCAACCCTAATTGGTGGAGTTTAAGGAGGATGTGGGTTAGGAGCCTTGAGCTCGTCCTGCTGAGAACATGACTTGAACATGAGACTCAGCTGCCTCCAGCAATCTAGACAGGGGTGTACATTTCCATCCAGACTACTCTGATTGGTTTTCTCCTTCAATAAGATGGATCACCCTAAATTCTAGTGGAGGCTTACAAGGACTGGGGTTCATTTCCTTGGGGCAAGACCTCACCTAGACTGTCTTCTATTTACACTCTAAACAGGTCTCCTAGTTGGGTGGGGTCTGGCACAAGATTGAGGTATATATTCTCCCTAAATTCGGGATATTTCATCAATCAGTCATGTGTGTGTGTGTGTGTGTGTGTGTGTGTGTGTGTGTGTGTGTGTGTGCGCGCGATACAATGAGGGTTAAGTGACTTGCCCAGGGTCACAAAGCAAGTAAGTGTCAAGTGTCTGAGGCCAGATATGAACTCAAATCCTCCCGAATCCATGGCCAGTGCTTTATCTACTGTGTGACCTAGGTGCCCCAAATCGGACATGTCTTTCAGAGATCTGCTGAGCTTATACCGGGGCTGGGCCTTAAATAATCCAATAAAAAAGCTGGATCCTAATCAATAATGGATTATTAATAAAATAGAAAACAATAATTTCTCTCTAGCCAGATTTGAGCTCAAGAAGATGAGAATTTCTGACTCTGGACCCAGAATTCTACCCAACAGGGCATTAGCTGCCTTTTCTATTAGGCTTCTAGCCATATAAATGAAAGGAAACCCCTGGAGAAAAACTATCAGCCATCTTCCTTTTCTCCCAAGCAATGGCCTCAGCCTATATTCTCAGGATAGAACAGGTTGAGATTCATGATCTGCACATCCATGCATGAATCTATTGAAGGAACCAAATTTGGTTGTCGTGAGTAAATGGCTGAGTGGATGAGAGCTCTCTGGTAAATAAGCCATCTAAGACACTACCTTTGACCCATAAAAAGGAATGACTTTGTGCAAGTGGCCAAGCCTTTAGAGGCTTAGGTTTCATCATGTAATGGGTCCCTTCCTACTCCAACTTTCTAGGGTCCTGTATAGATGCATAGCATGGGCCAGGTAGAGGGGTGAAAGAGGCTGTTTTCTAGGTGAAGTTTTCACCCATTTCCACTAGGGGTCACACCATAGCTTCTCTCTGTTTCCATTGGAAAGAAAATTGGAGGAGAGGAGGAGACAGAAGAGAAGAGGAGGGGAGAGAAATACCAAGACTCCTCTTCAACTCAGCCTCTTCCCAAAGGAAAAGAGCCAAGAAGAGAAAATGCTGTGCCTGCTGTTGCTCTTGGGCCCTAGTATGTCTTATGAAATCTACTGATTTGTGGTCAGGATGCTTTGCTGAAGGTCCTAGGAAAAGAAGGGGGAGAGGAGCTGGGGTACTGACAGGTATTAAGGCACTAGCTGAGATAGTAACCAAAGTACAGGGTGGGGGAGCCTCCATGCTACCCTCCAGAGAAAAGTACTAGAAAGGTAACATGACAGTGTTGAGTTCTGACCTGATCTAGAGAAGGGTTGGGGAAATGGTGGCTAGAAAACAGCAGGAATAACATAGAATTCCCCAGTTATGGTTTCATCTGAGTCTAGAACCAGGAGCTTTTTCTTATCTCTCCATTCTCTGTTCCATTAGGTGCTGGTCTTGGGACACTCATCTCTCAGACCCCAAGCAGAGGGATCTGGAGGAAAGGGGCCTCTGCAAAGATTGATTGTGAACAGAAGGGTCAACTCAGCACCATGCTATGGTACCAGCAGCTTCCACATCAGGGCTTGGTACTTATTGGGATTACGAACAAGGGCTCCGATGCCACCCATGAGAAGGGATTTCATGAGTCCAAGTTCCCTATTACTCGACTATAGTCCAACTCCTCCACTTTGACAGTGACCAGTGTGATTCCAGAAGATAGTGGCTTCTATTTCTGCAGTGCTGGTGACACACTGAGAGAACTTGATCAAAGTCTGCAACAAGAACCTTGGCTTTTCCTCTCCTACTCACATGTGGAGAAGGTGAGGGATTCTGATAGAGCAGAGGGAAACCACAGCTGTGGGGGAAGACAGCAGGGTCTCGGGCAGCCAGTGAATCAGTGGTGGAGGTGGTTGGAAAGGAAGGACAGAGGGTGTGTTTCCTGGGGCATAAGTAGTGGGAGATGCAATCACATAATCTCATGCCAAAGGCTATCCTAATATCTTGGCCACCATAACATAAATTCATTCTGAGTGGGATGGGAAGTACATCCACTGACCCCTGTAATAGAGACTCGAGGAGAAAGGAGGCCGAAGCATTGATTTTAATTCTTTCCAAAGAAAGGTGCACCACACTCACTGGGACAACCAGGAGGTGTGACACACTGGGATTAGAAATCACGCAGTTTTTATACTTTTTACAGACATCTAATTTGAGCAAAATGCGGTAATTGGGTTCAGCAATAAATCATTCTCCTTGAATGTTCAGCGATTACTTATTTTGCAACATTTTCCGTTTCTGCAACAACTTTATCATGTCTACGTAATGTCTCGGTGCAGACTCTTTGAAACAATTTTTAAGTTGATATGCCTATATTTAGAAAGGGGGGGATAGTAGCTTCCCATTATTGCCTCTCTCTAGAGAAAAAATAGAGAGAGAGAAATAGGGGGCACTAAAGGGCTTTAAGCCTTTGAGATCAGATCACTAGGCCGAAGGGGGGGCACGTTCCATCTCAGTGGAGGGTCATATCCATATGTCCCTCTCAATTCCATTTTCAAAGAAGTTGTTTGCAGGGAGAATGAGGTCAAGACTTCAGAGAGCAGAAAATAAAAGAGTTTTGTTGAGGTGAGATCTTTTCCTATGATATAAAGAAGACCAATATGCCAGCTTTCCCAGATCCATACTCTCCACTCCTTACTAGCCCTGACACTGAAAAACTAATAATATCTTCCCCAATTAATCATGGTATTAATCAATATATAGATATGTATTTTACATAAATATTTTAATTAATAATATATAATTAATAACCTTGAATTAACTTTTCCAATAGGAATATGTACTAGACCTGTGATTTCATTCGTATGGAGAATTCTTTAATTTCTCTACAATTTAAGCAAGCACCTTCCATGTAACAAAGAGTCCTTGAGAGCTGTCAAGAATACCAAGAGGTAAGTCGGTAACACAAGCAGTGTGTAGTGGATATAGGATTTGAGCCAAGGGTTTTCAGGCTTCTGTACGTTTCTGAGTGGCCGTGAACAAGATTAAAATGTACTTAAGAAAACAAATAAAAATACAATAAAATTTGGTGCTACATTTAAAAACCAAAGCAACACACAGCCCACAGGAACCTGTAATGTATGGATTTCTCAGCTAGTCATTGTCAGTCACACCCACCTCTTCATGACCCCATTTGGGGTTTTCTTGTAAAAGATCTTGGAATGATTTGCCTTTTCCTTCTCCAGTCCATTGTATGGATAAGAAAATGAGGAAAACAGAGTTATGTGACTTGCCCAGAATCACATGGCTAGTAAGTCTCTGAGGCAGGATTTGATCTCAGGAAGATGAGCTTTCCTGACTTCAGGCCTGATGCTCTATTCACTATGCCACCTAGGTGTCCATGTATGGATTAGTGTCACCCCTAATTTCTATTTAAATTTGACACCACAGTGCTACATCACCCTTCCTCTCAAGAGGAGAGGGAAAAAAGGTTAACATGTTAAAAAAAATTATGAACCTTTAGAAAGGTTGATGTCAAGTCTGATTATTATATAGAAGTTTTGGAATTATAACTGGAATATATGAATCATAATGCTAGGTTCGAATTATAAGTGCAATAAATAAATCTATTAAACTAATTCATACTGAATTATGTAACAAAACTGTAGAGCTACAAATTTCCGACCAGCATATAATTTGTATGCTCCAAATCCTTCGCCCTGTAGTATAGGGCATTTATATTTTAACTACTTTGTGGCTGAACATGGAACATTCTAGAGATGCTATGGAGAAGGAATCCCAAAGAGGATCAAATGACCAAAGATTAGGATCATAGTCATGGGGTGAAGAGAAGCCTTCTCTGATACTTAGTTGCATCCACAGAAAATTATTAGGGAAGCATAATTCTGTGGAAAATTATTTTGATTTGGGGACCCTACCTTTGGGCTGAGATTAGAAAGCCTTAGGCCCTCAGGGTCTCTTCTGTGTGGGAGGTGCTTGTGCCCCTCCCCCTCTGCTTCAGCTGAGTGAAAAAGCCCCATGGGCTGTACAAAAGGCCAAGTCAGAAGGCTGGCGGTAGGGGGCCCCAGTTCCCTCTGCCCTGAGTGAATCTACCCGAGAGATCCCAGGCTCGTCCAGGCCAGGCTCTGGTGTAGCCAGCGCTGAGGTCCAAGGCATGCAGCAGGGGCACGGGCCCCTGGAGCCCTGGGTATGGTAGGCACAGGATGCTCAAGTGTCCCCCCAGCCCCAGCTGCAGCCCTGGTTGGTAGATTAGCTTGGGGTCTGCGGGGGCACAAAAATCCCCGAGATTTGAGTGGAGAGAAGTAATATATATATATACCTGGAAATTAGATGGGAAGGGAGGCTGAAGGACAAAATTAAAAGGGGGACTGACAAGATTAGAAGAACCGAAAAGGACGGGCCGATATGGAGAAGTGGGGCTGACAAGACAAATGGAACAGAGAAGGACACTGGAGCTCTAGGAGAATTGAAGGAGAGGTCGGTGAGAGAGAAACACAGGGGTTCAGGGATGGCAGTAAGGAGAGGAAAGTTAGAAGCAGGGGGATAGACAAAGTGAAAGGGGCTTGGAGTTAGAATCAAGGACCTGAGTAGTGCAAGTGCAACATACCCCAAGGCAAGAGGTGGCTATGGCCCTTATTGTATTAAAAAAGTTCCAGGCTCAGCAGGTGAAAAGAGACACCTGGAATGCAGTCAGGTTGTACATTTTATTTCCCTGTATTCTTCATTTTAAATAGTATCTCATAAATAAACTTTGCTTTGATTATTTAGTTAAGAGTCTTCTTAATCTTTTGCTTATCAATTAGGGAGCAGCGTGGTGGAACTTTATAAACGGCACATAGTAAATTAATAGCAGTCAGATAGCCAAACAGTCAAAAGTCCCCTGATTAGTCCTCCATAGATTAGGCCCCCCAAATTACGGCAGTAAGTTAAAATATTTCTACATTTGAATGGCAACCCAGATGGAACTTTGGGCCCAATTTTAATTTTTCTAAACTTATAATTTTTCATTAGTCCTATTATAGAATTTTTCAGATTAGATTAGTTATAGTTAATTTTTTTACAACCCATACTGGTATTTTTGGGAGTAATTCAGTTCATGGTTTTGTCCTAATTTTTAACCTTCCCTGTGATAAGACACCAGCATGTGAAATGATGGAAAATAAGAAGTTTCCTTTCTCATACCTACAATAAAATTCAACAGAAGTGGGGCTGAAAGAGATAGGATGAGTCTTTGCCTCTTGCTCTAGAACTTTGGGTTCTTGTTGCTGTTCAGTCATTTGTCAATCATGTCTGAGTCTTCATGGCTCCATCCGGGACCATGCCATTTCCTTTGCCAGCTCATTTTACAGCTGAGAAAACCGAGGCAGACAAAGTTAAGAAACTTTCCCAGGCTCACACAGCTAGTAAATGTTTGAGGCCACATTTTAACTCAGGGAGATGAGTCTTGTTAGTCAAACAAAGAAAGAGGTTATTTAACATTTGAGACGTAATCTCCAGTCCTTTCTCTTTCTCCTCCTAAAACTAGAGTCAGTGTAGTGTACAATGGAAAGAGCCCTGAATTTGGAGTCAAAGGTACTTAGTTTAAATCTTGAATCTGCTAGTTATTACCTGAGTGGCCACAAGGAAGTTTGTTCAGTTTCTCAGTGTCTCAGTTTCTTCATATGTAATATGAAGGAGCTATATTAGGTTTCCTCTAAGGTTCCTCCACACTCCTGGTGGATTATGCACGTGGAGATCAAGAGCGCTAGAACTCAACACCATCTGGAGTCACTCAGCTCCCCAGATCATAGGTCTTTCATGACTTTTTCTTTAGGTAGCATGTTGGAAGAAGGAAGAGAGAGATGATTGTATGTTGTGCAAATGCACTTTGCCTGTGATTTTCGAAGGTATATTAACGGTTGACCTTTTCAAATCCACATTTAATTTCAGATCAGGTAGATTTTTTTCCATGGAGAAAACTTTTGGAAAGTTTATCATTTTCAAATATTGTAAAGAAGTTGAAAAACAGTTTTCAGCTTTTCCAGATTCACCCTTTTCCATTGACCTGTCTCCAGAAAGTCAAAGAACCATATTTTGAGAAGATCTTTAAGCATTGTATGATAATTCTTTGGAGTTATTCTTACTTGTTTATTCCCTCAAAGAAAAGTTTACTCAACTCATCTCAGGATTGGAAGCATCTGGACTTTGACCTAAGAAATCTCCAGAGAATTAGTTCCATTTTGTGCAGAAAGTGTGGGGTTTAAAATGTACTTCATAGCAATAGTTGGGCAGAAGCTATAAAACCTCTATTTTGTCTTCCAGAAAGTATACCAAGAATTTACTGTCAGAGAATGTGGATAAATAACCAACTCTGAAAGACCGTAACCTAACAGTTGTATATAATAATCTGTTCATTCTGAGTAGAGATCTATAGGAGAGAGTACTAGATTTGGAGTCTGAAGACTTATGTTTCAATATCAAGTTTATTATTTGCTACTTGTGTGGACAAGTCATTTGATCAATTTGGGTGTCAAATGTTTGTGTTATTCTTTCCTTCTTGAGGAGGACCAATGACATCATGAGCATGATGCCTTAACCTGCAAAAGGATTTGATTTCAGTGAGAGAGAACTGTAGAAAGTCACCAGCCTCATTCTTTTCTCCAGAGTTATCAGAGTGCCGTGGCAAGACAAAAGTCAAGATGACTTGGTGAGGGCCCAGGGTTTCAACTACCTCTTCCCTAAAAGGAGATGAAGCTAGATGATCTCACATGCACTGTCTTATTACCAAATGAGAATAATGACCTTGGAGAGGGCCTCTCATTTCTCATAGTGCTCCAGCAGAGGGCAGACTGGAATCTCCCTATGATTTTGTAGAAATTCACCATATTGCTAGAGGAAGAGGAGGGGCAAGAAAGAAAGAAGAGCTCAATGAAGAATAACTCCCATGGCCTGATCCATCATCTCTTCTTTGAAGAAACCAAGAGAACAAGAGAGAACAAATAATAGGCATGCTGAGACTGTTGTTGCTTCTTGGGCCAAGTGAGTACAATTAACTTGAAGATCTGGTAGGAAAATGATGAGGGTGATAGGGAAGAAGTCCCATGTCTTCTAGAATATTTGAGGGGTTCATGAGAAGACTATACCCACTAGCCAGGAGAAAAGGAAAAGTATAGGAAGGTTCTGATGGGGAAAATGCTCCTCAAGCTAAGACTAAATCATGATTCTGGTTTCTTAGGGGGCAATGTGGTGATGGGAGAGGATTGAGGAATGAAGGGTAGAAGGAGAATGCTGAAGGTTTTACTTATGGATTTGTTTGAATTCATGCCAATGGTGCTCATTGACATGTTGTTTACCAGGCTTTGGGCTTGGAGCTTTCATCTCACAAATGCCACACCAAGGGATCTGGAGGAGTGGAGATTCAGCAGAGAACCCATGTCATCTGATCGACTTCAATGTTCCAGTCACTATGTGGTATCAACAGCTTCCAGAACAGAGCCTGGTACTGATCGCCATTTCCAATCCAACTCTCACCCAGACTATGAGAAGGGCTTTGATGCAGCCAAGTTCCGCATCAGTCCACAGGGTTCAAAGTCCTCCATTTTGACAGTGACTGGTATAAATCCCAGTGACAGTGGCTTCTATTTCTGCAGTGCCAGTGACACAGTGAGGAACTTGGATCACATACCAAAGCAAAAACATTAGCTTCTCCTCTCTCACACTCATCTGAATAAGACTGTAAAGGAAGGCAAACCACAATTATGACTAGGAGAGTTCTTTATTCTGGCGCATGTGCTAAATGAGGGATGGGGCAGAACTAGTCTGGTGCCTAAAAGGAGAAGGAAGTGACATCAGACAACATAAAGCAGGAGCCCAAAGGAATTTGGGATAACTTTTCTTCTCCCCAAATATCTAAAAGTATTACACAATCCACAGAAGTTTTCAAATATATGAGAAAGGGACTTATGCTTTGGTCGTAGGACTAATCCATACAGCTCTAACTGTGTTACCAGAATTAAATTTCTATCCCTGTGATTCTTTCATGTTCCCCTATGATGCCTTTGTACTCTAATCATTCAACAGGTATCAGCACATCATTGCAACAAAGCTAATATAAGATTTCAACCCAGGCCTTCCTGATTCCTTTTCCACTGTTCTGTCCATTACACCTCACTGTCTTTCAAAAACTTGAGGCTTATAAACTTAAGGGGACTTTTCCCTTGTTCACACAGTTGCTAAGTAACTGAGCTCTCTCCAGTATGTTATGCTTCCTCTGCCAACTTTTAATATTGCATATTGTAACCTAGACCACAGTCTACTTTGTCAAACACTTCTCAAGGCTTTTCCTTAAGCTCTTCCAAACATAGAGTATGGATATAATTCCTTAGGTGCGGTTTCCAATGGAAGATAGCAAGCAGTCCAGGGTTTATGGTTGAGAGTCGATGAGGAAACAGATGTAGCAACTCTGGTGAATGTAAGGCTTCCAGGTCAGGGAAGCTCTTTATGTGATTCCTCTGATGGGAAGAGGATAATTTTGAGAAATAAACATTTATCCATAATCATCAAGCTTATGTGAGCCAAGAACATCTTTACTCAGAGAGAATTCAGGGATATTGGAAAGCAGTGTGCTTTCTAATCTTTTGACATGTATGTGTATCCATTAGTATTTTGGAAAAACTGCAGTTTTATTTGAGAGCATTGAATTTGGGGCACATGTTGTTCCTTCTGAAGAGCAAACCTGTTTAGCTCCTATTATTTAGTGAAAGCACTAAGTAAAAAGAGGAAGCTACCAGGGGGAATTCTTCTGGGACTCATATGTAGTTTGCCCCCTTTATTTCCTCTTCCCAGCTGAGAACCTCCCCAGCAGCCTCATTGTTTTCTGGGCCTCCAAGTCTCTGATCTGGGGTAATGTCACTGGGACTCTTGCTGCATCAGTCTTTTGTGCTCTGAGGACTGAGGTTCTTCTTGCCTAGCTGAACTAGTCTTAAAAAGATGATGGAAGGGTACTTTATGTGCTTGTTGACTGACAATGGGTTTTGAGGTGCTTGCCTCATAATTTCATCCATTCATTCCATACATGAGAACATATTAGATAAGGGCTATAACATTGCAGTATCTTAAAGTGCTAAGCTACCTCAGAGGTCATTTAAAATAATTCATAGCTAAAAACAAGCCTTTCTACCATATATCTGATAAGGGATTACACAGGTTCTATTTCAAGATATCTGGTAAGGGGAAATCTAATAATGCTTGATGCTACACATTGTCTTTTTAGATAGGTCTAACTTTTAGGAAGGTTTTCTTATGTCAAACCTAAATTTGACTCTGCAACATTCACTTGAAATTTTCTTTGCACTATCATATCTCTTTCTCTTTCATGTTGGCATTGCACATGTTTATTTCATGTCTACACACTCAGGTTATATAATTGAACAAAAGAGATGTATAGATTTCCAAGTCTTTTCCCAGGAATGTGAACATTTACTCAGAAATGGAGAAAGACACCCCTGCAGTTACGTTCAGTGGTGTTTTCTGAAAAATATAAACTGACCTCAATGAATCTAAGATATTTTAGTGGTTCCCTCTCATATTCATTGTAAAATATACTATATAAATTCCTGAAGCATTTAAAAGTCTTTGTAATGTGGCTGATTTCTAGGTCTATTATGTATTACTCATTTTCATATATTCCACAAATAGAGTGCCAACCGTGACTCCATATCCTTGCTCTTGGCCATTGAATAGGCTGTTGTTCCTTATGCCTGGAATACTCTTCCTCCCCACCAACTCTTAGAGTTCCTAGCTCCCTTAGAGGCTCAGCTCACGTAGAAACTATATATAATCAAAGGCCTTTTCTGATTCTCCCAGGTGTCAGTGCCCCTACCAGTTTGCTTTTTACATATTTTTTTTGTATTTGTTCCCTGGGAGGTAGGTGCTCTTGTTATCCCCATATTGTAGTAAAGGAAACTGATACAGATGGTAAAAAATTCACCTATGGTCAAGGGGCTAGAGCTATATTTGAATTCAGGTCTTACTGACCCACAGTTGAACACTCTGTTCACTCTTCCACTACTTGCCAACAGTGCAGTTTGAGGAAGAGGGACAGAAATCAGACTTGATGCCTCTAAATATAGGATGGGACAGTTAACAGAAAATGCAGTGTACATGTCACCTGGAGATTTTGGATTAAAGCTTCTTTCCACAGATTCACGAATCATCCCACCATCCAAAGTATACTTCCCCTCAGGGCCATGGGGATGGGGTGAGGGTTGAGGGTGGGGAGGGGTGTAGCTTACCTATAACTTTCTGTGAAGCTGACCTCTTTGCCTCCTTCAAGACAACATCTCTGCTGACCTGGGAGGCTGGGCTGTGTTGGGCTGTCTGTGAGAGTCTTACCCTCCACAACTGACTTGGGGTTCATTTCAGTGACGGTTTCTCGTTTTACTGAGTCCTGAAAGGCCCATGTGTGCCTCTTCTTATCAATGGAAAGCAAGAAAATGGTGAAGAGAAGTTTTCAGATCATAAAAGCGAAACGTTGGGGAAATTTGGGGTTTGGAGGAGGGTAGAAGGTGAGCAGCTGAGCAAGAGGTGACTGTGGGAGGGGGGATGTGGAGAGTTTGATGGGAAAATCTGGAAAAACGAATAAGGCATCTGAGGATTAGTCCAGACTGGCAGGAAGCAAAGAATGGCCAAAAAGCATGCAGACAAGTCACAGTGCTGACCAGAAATGTTCTCACCCTGGCTGGAGATGCAGCCAGGAGAAAGCAGGAAACACTAGTGCTTGGTGACTCTGCTCCATTGACCACTAGGGGGCTCTGTGGTTTCACTAAAATGTAGAGGAGTGTGGAAATATCTCCTAGGGGAGACAGTCTGAGGTGGGACAGGAAAAAAAAAAGTCCTTAGTACTAAAGGCTAAATCATGTTTTAGGAACTCTAGTCAATTCAAGGGATGAGGGAAATAAATACAATCAACACAAAGGACAAGCACCACTCCCATAATTGCTGCCCCCTGCCCACCCAAACCTGAAGGAGTATGCAAGAGAACAACAAATGACTCAGTGGGAGATAAAGTGAATGTTGGGAAGGGGAATGAGCTGAGTCTTGATAGAACTAGCCTAAATAGAGATAGTAGAGTCCCATTTGCCTCTAAAATTCAGAGGATTCTCAGAAAGACCAAGGAGATCAGCTTTGGATAGTGAAGGGGGAAACAGATGAATATCTGGTGCTAGGATGTAACCCTGGTGACTTCTCCTGCAGGCATCCCTAAACTTCAGTCATGGATGACAAGGGGTTCCATGGAATCTATGTAGAATCTTGAGTGAGAAAGTACATGATAAGGGAAGGTCTGTTTGAGTACATTCTAGATGGGACTAAAATGGTGTATGATGAACTCCTAAGCAATCCTAGATATAATACTGAGTTAAGAAAATCTTGTGTTCGGTAGAGAAGATGAACAAAGAAGCTTGAAAAACGATAGAGGTCTTGTCAAACCATCCAGAAATATCCAGGTGTCATGATGCAGGTAGATGGAGTTAACCCCATTCTGTATTTAGAAATGGGTCCTTTCTCACACTGAACACAACTATGTCCAAATTTGGATGCCTGTAATTCTCAATTAAAATCTCATCTTTTTCAGGAAGTCTTTCCTAATCCCTCTTGGTTATAGTTACTTCCCTCTCTTGATTATTTCCTATTCATCCTGTCTAGAGACTGTTTGTATATCTTTGTTTGCATGTATTCTCTCCCTTTCCACTTTGAGCTCCTTGAGAGCAGAGGCCTTTTGCCTCTTTTTGTTCCCACAGTGATTAACACAGTGCCTGACATAAAGGTACTTAAATCATGTTTGTTGATCGACTAACCAATCAGTCAACAATTACTTAATTGAGCTCTTACTATGTGGCAGATGCTCTAAAGACCAGTTTAGCTCCATGCTGCTATGTAAAAGGCAATGATGAGAATGACACAAGAAGGAGTACGGACACCTAGTACATTTCCAAATATTGCTTAGGTGGATGGGGTTTGTGGAGGGGTGAATAAGAAACCCAGTGACATCACAGGTAGATACCATCCAATGGGGAAAAGAGATTCCCAGTACCCCAAGCTTCATCCCTGAAATTCCAAATGACTGAGCATTACCCACTCAGGTATGCCCCACTTGAAATGCTGATCCCACCATGGGCACCAGACTTTTCTGCTGTGTGGTTGTTTGTCTCCACAGAGCAGGTAAATGTGAACTAATCAGCAAAGATACATGGATTTCATTTGCCAAGACCCAGTTTGAAAGCTTTTCCCCCTGCTGATCTTTTAGCTTCTGTCTCCTTCCATTACAGATTTCACAGGAAGTCACTCAAACCCCCAAATACCTGGTTATAGCAGCCAGGCAGCCTGTGCTATTATGATGTGAGTAGGATCAGGAAGAAGACAATATGTACTGCTACCAACAGGAAATGGGGCAAAAACCAAAGATAATCTTCTTCTATTATAAAAATATGGGGGCAGCTAGTGGGCACAGTGGATTAAGAACTGACCCTGGATTCAGGATTACCTGAGTTCAAATCCACCCTCAGACACTTGACACTTACTAGCTGTGTGACCCTGGGCAAGTCCCTTAACCCTCATTACCCCACAAAAAACAAAAACAAAATTAAAAAAATACATACAACATGAAGCAACACCTTTCCTGATACCTTCCATGCCAGTAGATCAAGTGTTTCCCTCTGTTACCTTAATATCACATCCCCAGGTTTGGGGGACTCAGCTCCATAGGTCTGTTCTTGCAGCAGTGCCACAGCACTGAATATTCACCCCTTGTCTTGGTGCAAACCTTCTGTATCCCCAACAAACAACCTTAACTTTCAGGGACCTTATATGTGGCATTTAAGGGCCATTTCCAGGGTAGGTATATGGCTGCACATTTTCAATGGTTGTGGGTGGGAGAGAATGGGAACTAACCCTCATGAAACTGGCATGAGCATCCTAGGTAGGACTAATATAGGCTTGTTATTGAGTCACCAAACAATACTGGATCATGGACTTCTGTGGATCTGAGTAGGAGAGGCAAAAGGATTGATGGAAATACTAAATGAGACATTGGTGATTCACTCAGTGGATACTTCAGGAAAATTCATAGGTCAAAGTGAAGACAACTGAATGGGATGAGAGGATCAGAGGAGGGATGGTGCTGAGTCATTGAAGTCATCCAGTGGCTTTGGGCACATGGGGGAATGGGGGTGGGACAGAGTTCTACTTGCAGTATCATTCTTTTAAACCAGAAGAAGATAAAGGAGACTGGATTTCTAGGTAACTAACAGAATCTATAAAGCATTACTGGTGATTAGGAAATCTTAGGCAAGAATAGGAAGACTTTAGGTACACCAGGTACCCCCTAATGTCCTCCTCTTTCAGAATTCTTTTTATGTCTTTTTTTAAGCAACAAACATTTATTTTATTTTCCAGTTATATGTAAGGATAGTTTTCAACATTCATTTTCATAAGATTTAGAGTTTCAAATTTTTCTCCCTCCCACCCTCCCTTTCCTCCCCCCTCTACAAGATTGTAACCAGGTTATATATGTACAACCCACGAGTGTTCTTTTTATGAGTTCTTTCTACAGGGGTACATAGTAAGGTTCCTCATTAGTTCCTTGGGATTGTCTTGGATCATTGCACTGCTGAGAGTATATAAGTCATTCACAATTGCTCATTGAACAATACTGCTGTCACTATGCACGATGTCCTCCCAGCTCTGCTCACTTCACTATACATCGATGTTCATTAGTCTTTCCAGGTTTTTTCAGGGATCATCCTGTTTGTCATTTCCTGTAGCACAAGACCATTCCACTACAATCACATAACAGAGCTTTTTCCATCATTCCTCAATTGATGGACATTCCCTTGATTCTCAATTCTTATCCTCCACAAAGAGTTGCTGTAAATAATTTTTGTACAATTTTTCCCCCTTTTCTCTTTTTCATGATTACTATTGTTACCTGTTTCCCTTCCATCCTATTCCCTTCCCCATGATATTTATTCTATTATCCATCTTCTTTCATCCTATCACTCTTCAAAAGGGATTTGCTTCTGTCTGTCCCCTCCCCCACTCTGCCCTTCATTCTTTTGCCCCTCTCTCTTTATCTCCTTCCCCTCCTATTTTCCTGCAGGGTTAGAGAGAATTCTCCACCCAATTGAGTGTGTACATTATTCCCTCCTTGAGCCAATTCTAATGAGATTGAGGTTTCAGGCTCATTTGCTGCCCAGATTAAACAGATTACTACACCCAGTTCAGTGTGTCTGTTAGTCCCTCCTTGAGGCAGATCTGATGAGTTTAAGGTCTTTGAGCCTTTTCTGATGAGTATAAAATTCATTTACTGCCCTGCTCCTCTCCCATCTCTTCCCCCACTCCATAAGCCTTTTCCTGTTTCTTTCATGTAGGATTTCACCTCTGCCCTTCCCCCTCCCCCAGTGAATTCCCTTCACCCCTTGATTTAACCCTAAAGATGTCATCACCTAACTAAGGGACACAGTGGACAAAGCATCACCCCTGGAGCCAGGGGGATCCCAGCCAAAACCCGGCCTTAGACACAAGATGGTCATCCACTGTACGACACCAGGTATGTCCCCCAGCTCCAATTTTTTATGGTTCTCTAGGGTTTTGTATTTTAAAGTCAAATTTGCCATTCAGTTCAGGTCTTTTCATCACAAATATCTGAAAGTCTTCTTTTTCATTAAATTCCCATTTTTCCCACTGAAAGATTATGCTGAGTTTTGCTGGGTAGGTGTTTCTTGGTTGTAATCCCATTTCCATTACCCTCTGGAATATCATATTCCTTGCCCTCCAGTCCTTTAATGTAGAAGCTGCTAGATCTTGTGCTATCCTGACTGAGGCTCCACAGTCCTTGAATTGTTTCTTTTTGGCAGCTTGCATTATTTTCTCCTTGACCTGAGAGCTCTGGAATTTGGCTATATTATTCCTAGGAGTTTTCTGTTTGGGATATCTTTCTGGAGGTGATCAGTGGATTCTTTCAATTTCTCTTTTAGCTTCTGCTTCTAGAATATAAGGGCAATTTTCCCTGAGAATATCTTGGAAGATGATGTCTAAGCTCTTACTTTGATCATGGTTTTCAGGTAGACCAATAATTTTCAAATTATCTCTCCTGTACCTATTTTCCAGGTCAGCAGTTTTTACCAGAAGATATTTCACATTGCCCTCTATTCTTTTTTTATTCATTTGGATTTGCTTTATTGTGTCTTGGTTTCTCATAAAGTCACTGGCTTCCATTTGTTCAATCCTAATTCTTAGGCAATTATTTTCATCAGAGAGCTTTTGTACCTCCTTTTCCATTTGGCCAATTTGACTTATCAAGCTATTGACTTTTTTCTCATGTCTTTCCTGCATCTCCCTCATTTCTCTTTCCATTTTTTCCTCTACCTCTCTAACTTTATCTTCAAAGTCCCTTTTGAGCACCTCTATGGCCTGAGACCAATTCGTATTTTTCTTGGAAGCTTTAGATATAGGGGCCCTGATGTTGACATCTTCCTCTGAGGGTGTCCCTTGGTCTTCCTTGTTACTGAAGAAACTTTCTATGGTCCTTACCTTTCTCTGTCTGCTCATCTTGCCTTTCTTTTACTTGACTTTTAGGTCTTTAATGTGGGACACTGTTTCCAGGCTGTAGTATCCCAAGCTTAAGAAGTCCCAGGTGGTATGATTTAAGGAGAATCAGGTTCTTGACTCACCTGGACTGTTCCCTGGTCCTTAGATGACCCCAGACCAACTTGCTAATCAACCACCTTTGTGTGTTGTGGTTGTTACCTCTGATAAGCCTGTGCCCCTCCCCGACCTGGGCCACTGCTACTCGAGCCTACCTCCTGGTTCTCAGCAGGGGTGTAAAATCCAAGTTCTGCCTCAGCACCAGCATAGACCCCTGTAGTCTCCCCCATGCCCAGGGCTCAGCCCACTCATCAGACTGGGAGCTTAGTTCCAGACAACACTGGTGCTTCAGCTGATTCAGAGGCTCTGGGGGTCTGCTTCTCTGGTGAGGCCTTCCTGGGACTGGATCTGTGTCAGGGTGACTGTGGGGTTGGGCTCAACTCCTGTATTAGCACAGCAGCTCTCTCCTTCTGACCTTCCAAGCTATTCTTGATTAGAAGATGATTTCAGCACATTCTTCTGTGAGTTTTGCTGCTCTGGGCATTTTCTGTGGCGTTATTTGGATGTTTTTTAGAGTGATTGTGTCATGAGTTCAGGAGCTCACTCTATGACATCTTCTCTTATGTCTTGTTTTTTGCTATCAGATTATAAGCTTCTCAAATGTATGATTATTTCTTTCCTTATTTGGATTTCTAGAACTTACCACAGTTTCTGGTACAGAGAAAGCACTAAATAAATGTTTATTGACTTGAGTTGAATCGGTAGGTCCAGTTTGGATTTTTCAGATTATTTTGGTATTTGGATGGGATCTCTTCATTTTCAATATACTCTTCATTCCAGAGTTTTTTCTCACATATGCCTCTCTTCTGTCTCCTATGCCAGTGCTTCCAACAGCACCCACTGATCCAATCCCACTGTTTAAAGTATAACTTTCATATTGACTCCCACTCTCTGAACTCTTTCAAAGGTCCTCTCACCTATTCCCATTCCACACCTGTGCTTCCTGTGATGCCTTTATCTTTCTCATTGTGCTTCTTTCTTTGTGGAATACTACAGTTTGGTTTCTTTACATTTTGTGGGCAAACTGCTCTATATCTTGATTCAATTTCTCTTATTTTCTTTCTACTGTCACTTCCTTGATATAACTGAAATCTGGTGCAATGAGGAAGTCCTCACATCTTTGGCTATTACTTTGGAAGTTCTCCTTTCTCACTCTCCCCTTGACTTTATGAAAAAGGACAGGGAATGGGCCTCCTTGTGATATTCCAATGCATGTTCTAGATTCTCTCCCTTGTTAATCCTAGGCTCTTTCTCTGTATCTTCTCCTAAAATGACTGAATCCATTGTCCCCTCCTGACACTGACCCTGGTTTTACCTTCCTGGATGACTTTAACACCAGGTTCATATTCTTCCTCTACATCCTGTCCCCCACCACCATCCTCACTGCCTACAATTTTGTCATTGGTAACCCATCTGATGACCCAATTTAATCATTCCTTGACTTGCTTATTTTGTTAATTTTATAGAACTTCATCTCTACTTCACCTCAGGTGTACTTTAAGAACATGCTTCATTGGGCTATGTTACAAGGCACTGCTTCATTTCCAACATTCCAGCTCTGTCCCTTCACCACCCTATCTGATCATAACACCCTGACCTTCCAACCTTCCTTCAACCCCACTAAACCAGTTCTTTATTGCTACGGTGACCTTTTAAAGCACTCAACCTTTTTTTTTCAGGGCAATAAGGGTTAAGTGATTTGCCCAGGGTCACACAGCTAGTAAGTGTCAAGTGTCTGAGGCCAGCTTTGAACTCAGGTCCTCCTGAATCCAGGGCTGGTACTTTATCCACTGTGCCAGCTAGCTGGCCACAGCATTCAACCTTTTGAAAATTTCTCCACTTACCAAACTCCTTCTATCCATGTTTCAATCTTTGTTCACTGTGGGTTCCAACATGAGCAATTTAACAGAGCCCTGACCAACGCTTAGATTCTATCACTTATCTTAATTATCAGCATCACACAGACAACATATATAATAGTACATGCACATAGTAAATGCTAAATAACTATTTGTGTAATAATAATAATAATAATCCATATTTTAAAAAATAGACCTATATTTTTCGTTGATGTAAGGAGATAACTTTGGGGACTTTCTTGAATAATGCAGATTGCAACTTATGGCATTGCAAAAGTTTCCTGAAAGCACAAGCAGTGAAGTGATTTTTCCCAGGGTCAGCCTATTTGTGTATACACACAGGTAATGTGCATGAGGAACCCTAGAGCCTGAGTCTCAGAGGCTCCACCCCCAACAAACCATGGCCCCAGATATCAGAGATGCCTCACTCCTGTTCTAATGCCACCATGGAAACCAGACTTCTCAGCTGTGTGGGCATTTGCCTCCTTGGAGCAGGTGAGTGCTCAGCCCAGAAGACCAGGTCAGGCCTGAGTTTGCAACCTTTCTCTTTTGGCAGCAATGTCAGATGTGCTGCTGATCTCGGCCTCTCAATTTCCCTCTCCTCTCCTCACAGGCCTGTCATATGGCATTGTTCTCCAGAGCTCAGGATACCTGGTCCCAGGCACAGGACAAGATGTGGCACTGAGATGTGATCAGGACCAGAATTATGTTTATATGAACTGGTACCAACAGGAAACAGGACAAGGGCCAAAGGAACTTTTCCTTTCCTTTAAGCTCTCAGGTGATAACAAGGAAAAGGACATCTCTGACAATTTCAAAGCCAGCCAGTCAAACATGAAACTTTATTACCTTAACATCAGTTACCTGAGTGTGGGAGACTCAGCTATATATCTCTGTGCTATTAGCAAACACAGTGTTGTAGAGTCACCTCCTCTCTGTGCATAAACCAAACTCTTAATCCATGCCCAACAACCCAGTCTTGTAAGGAGTCTTCTCCAGGCTACCTGGATAGGAAGTTGGTTTGTGGCTACAGCATCCCTCTTTATAGGGATCCTTTGGCCATTAACCCCTAAAAGTATTGATGAGTTATGTGGAGAATGACTTGTATAGCAAAAGGCATTGTGACAAACGTGGCTATTGCTGAGATCAATCTAAACTTTGGTATCTATGCATATGGTGATCAGGAGTTTCTATGGGGTTGGGGTGGGCAGATAGGTGGTACAGTGGATACAATGTCAAGCCTGGAGTCAGGAAAACTCATCTTCATGCATTCAAATCTGGCCTCAGACATTAGCTGTGTGACCCTGGACAAGTCATTTAACCCTGTTTGCCTTAGTTTGCTCATCTGTCAAATGAGCTGGAGAAGGAAATGCCAAAGCACTCTAGCATCTTTGCCAAGAAAACCCCAAATGGGGTCATGAAGAGTCAGACATGACTGAAAAAAATGACTGAATGTATTAGGTAGACAGATAAGGATTGGGCAAAAGTGCTGGGCAGGGTCATATTCTGATATCAAGTAAAGCAAAACAGGAGGACAGAGCCAGGTGAGCTTGGTTCTGAGTTTGTGCATCTTAGAACTATAAAACATCAGAGACAAAAGAGCCCTTCCAGATCATAGGATCATAGATTTAGAGCAGTGTGGGACCTTAAATAGCATCCATCTCCTGCAACCTATTCCTTTTACAAATGGACAAAATGGAAGGACCCAGAGATAATAAAATGTCTATGATCACGAATGAGGCTGGGCTATTGTGAGGACCTCCATGTTCCAATTCACAATGCAAAGGGAACTTTCCATTTCACCTCTTTGGAGGACAGAGTTAAGAAGATGGAATGGGGCAGGGAGTGAAGACGAGGGGAGCAGAGTTCTATTCTATCTCTGAAAAGGAAGCCAGGGAAGAGAAATGGGTACCTTAGAGGAAGCACCTATTGGAAAATGTTTCTTAGTTAAACCATTTCAGGAAACCGTAGGGAGAGCCCTCTCCCTCTTGTCCAATATTCCATGGACCAAGTTGTGCATAATATGGAGAATGTGAGGGCAAGGAAATAAAGGTCAGGAAACTGTCTGATGAAGAGATGGAGAAGCAGGTTTGAGCCAACTCTGGGAGCAGAGAACTCCCGGGTTTTTGTTTGTTTTAAAAAAGAAACATTACAAGGTTGTTCGCTTTGTATAAGAAAACTTGAATAAAAGAAAAAAAAGAAAGAGTAAAAATAGCATGCTTCCATCTTTATTCAATCAATATCAGTGGTATCTTTGGAGCTGGACAGTATGCTGCATCAGTAGTTCACAATAATATTCCTTCACCCTCATAAACCACAGCTTGCTCTGCCCTTCCACAATTAATGGGCATTCCTTTGTTTTGTGGCAAATAAAACTAATGGGCTCACCCTATAATTGTCCTAAGTGTTAGGGGATTAAGCTGAGATTTATAATATATTTGTTACTTAGAAATTAGAGGCTACTGCACAAGCTTTGGGCATTAAGCATTTATTAAAGCATATTAAATATTAGTAAAGAGATCGAGCACATGGCTCTGAAAGTTAAGAAGCCCTACATACCCAGGTTAGAGGGGAAAGAGAGAGCAGCATGGGAGAGGGAAGAGGGGGCCAAGAGAGTGAGAGACCCCTCCCTAGGGTTTTTAACCTGTCTCAGTTAGAGGTGGGTCACTCCACCTTGATCCAAACTAACTGGCTGGTAACATTCAAGTCCTTTGATTGACATGACTTGAAGGTGGTCTTCAGTTAGTTAACTTCCTTTAGTTAGTTAGGAAGGTTGATCTACATTTCCTTTGACATTCTCCTGACTCTGGGCTGGCCCTGCAAAACCAGCCAGTGTTGCTGTGTCTCTGTGAGTGTGTGTGTGTGTCTGTGTCTGATTCCCCAAAACACCTTATTATTTATAATTTTCTCACAGTTTCCAAATTCGTAGTCACCAAAAAAAGAGCTACTATAAATAATTTGTACAGATAGGTCTTTTTTCACTTTTGGGGGGATATCTTTGGGATAGACACCTGGCAGTGGTATTGCTGAATAAAAGGCTATTCACAGTTTGATAGTTATTTGGGCATAGTTCCAAACAGTTCTCTAGAATGGTTGGATGTTTTCACAATACCCCAACAGTGGATTAGCATCCCAGTTTCCCCACATCCTCTCCAACATCCAACATTTTTCTTTTTTGTTATATTTGCCACTCTGATAGGTGTGAAGTAATACCTTAGAGTTGTTTTAATTTGCATTCCTTTGAGCAATATTGATATAGAGCATTTTTTCATATGGCTATCCATAGCTTTGATTTCCTTTTCTGAAACTGCCTTTTTATATCCTGTGACCATTTCTTGATTGGGGAATGCCTTGTATTTTTTATAAATTTGACTCAGTTCTCTATCTTTTTGAGAAATGAGGCCTTTCTGATAACTGCCTGTTAAGGAGTTTAAAGTTTGTTTTCCTAGGCACTGGAAAGTCACTCAAGTATTTATTAGCACAGAAAGGGAGGGTGGTACCTCAGGGAGAGGAGCATCTCACACAAGATGAGAGGATATCAAACCCACAGTGTCAGTCTGTCTCCCTACCAAACATAAGAACCAGTAAGAACCCTGATAATGAGTGTTTTAGCTGAGAAAGTGTCTCTCCTCCATTTCTCTGGGAGATTCAAAGCATGTAAATGGACAGGGGAGTCTGTGGGCCGTGTCAAGTCACAGAGAGATACAACCAAGTGGAGACTAGGAAGCCTCAGCTAATAGCTATGTACTGGAATCTAGGAGATGCCTCACCCCTTTCTTGTCAGCGCTATGGACACCAACCTCTTCTACCGTGTGGCCATTTTTCTCCTGGGGGCAGGTGAGTCTCAGGCAGCAGTGGGAAACCCTTGTCTTGGACTTGCCAGAACTGGCTCCAAACTTTCCTCTTTTAGGTGAAGTCTAACAACGTTTGTCTCCACATTCAACAAGCCTTGAATTTCTGGAGTCTTCTAGAGTTCAAGAAGCTTGGTCATATAGAGGGTAAAAAAAGGTAATGCTGAGATGTGCCCCAATGAAAGGACATAATTATGTCTTCTTGACTTTATCTTCTTAAGCATAACTGACAGTACCTCACAATGTATGTTAGGTTTGGAGGAGCTCAGGAACAAGTATGGCAGTTACATTGTCATTTATGATTCAAGGAGAAAACTTAAATCCTGCTAGATTTGTCTGATTTTGTGTGTTGCTTCCTCACTTCTGCTAAGCAGAGAGGGCTCAAGGAAGCATTAGCAATTGAGGAGGACCTGGAACCTTTGACCTTGTATTCTCTTTTCTCCAACATAGTAGAAGTCTGCCCCATCCCCCTTTAGACTATTTACAACAAAGTTACACAGAGGGGCATTGAAAAAAGGATTGAGAAAAAGACATCCTAGAAAGTTGCATTCTGTAGGGACCTATTTGGTAATGACCCAAGGAAATGAAATAAGAAATGAAGAAAGAGGTCAGCAGGGACTCTCTGGAAACATATAAGTCCTATGCCTACCTTCTTAAGTACCTGAAGATAATTCCCAGTTAAAACCTAAGTGGAGTGTCATACATTAAAAATTCTTTCTATGCAAAGGAGTATCACAATGAGGGATTTATCTATTATATGTCTCTATAAAGTATCTCTACATCTTTATACAGGGTGGGCCAAAACTCACAGTGTTTTAATTACTTTTGAAAATTGTTTTTTCTTTATTTTTTGCCATTTACAAGATTTGATTTTTCACATATAAATTAATTTCACATATATACACACATATGCGTGTATATATGTATACATGCACACATACATATGCATTTCTATTCACTGTGTATGATGCTATGGTATATAAATTAAAAACTAAACAGAAAGGAATTATTAAATATTGAAACTCCTTCATGACTTCCCCCCCCCTGCCCGTATCTACCTATACTCATGTCATCTATATCTATATCCATATCTATATCATTGTCATAGGTAAATCTGTTTATGTCTTGCCAGATAGATAGATAGATAGACCTGAGACATCTCTGTTTCCTTCCCTATTTCTTGGACACTTTGAAAATCTCTGTCTCTTGTCTGTCTCTCTCTGCTTCTGTGTGTGTCCATCTATCTTTAAAAAACTATTCTCCCTCCTTCTTCCTTGCTCCTCGATCTATCTGAATTATTTTTTGTCCTACTTTTTCAATTTCTATTCTCTTGGTTTTTCACTAGCTGTAGTTCAAGATCATTATCTTTGGAAGAAAAAATAAAACACCTTGTCTCCTGGTAAATTACAAAGCCCCAAACTAAAAGGACAACCACCCCAGTGAATGTTAAAAAACTGTGTGTACATATATGTACGTATGTATGTATGTATGTATGCACACATGTTTATGTATGTCCATATATAGTGTTTGTATATATGTTTATGTATATATATGTGTGTGTGTGTTTATACACACACATACATAGTTTTATTTCTAGGACTCCTTCTTAAATATGGTGAATAGAATGGGATAGAGCACTCCAGATGTGTTTTGACTAGCAGTTTGAAATAGAACTATGACTTCCAATTATCAGGATACTGTGCTTAGATTCATTCAGTCTAAGACTACACCAGCTTCATCACACTGTCAGCCCTTGCTACATTTAGGGTCAACTAAACTCTCATTCTTTTTTCACATGAATGACTTCCAAGGTAAGTTTCTCCCATGCTGTATTTCTACAATTAGTTTTTGAAAACCTCAATGGACATTATTTCATTAATTCACATTAAATTCCATTCTATTTTCTTAGTGGTCCACTGTGTCGAAAAATGTTTTCATTTCAGTTCTTTATTAGGTTACACAGATTTCTGTCATCTGGACAGAAAAAAAAAATCTATACACACATATGCATATGTTTGTTCATATGCATGTACATATGTACACATACACATATATGTATACACATGCATATGTGCATGTACATATATTCATATATGCACACAATACACATAAACATATAATTTATAATAAAATATAAATATGAAAGTAAACACATGTATATAATATAATATAATTATATTAATATAATTAATTATTTGGATATAAACACATATATATACATATGTAATTTTATATATCATATAATATCTATAAATTTATACACACCTAATTACAATTTTCAAATGACAGAAAGTTATATGTATGTATATACATATGTATGTATGCATGTTCATATAAACCTATGTCTACAGATATTTATACTGTGTATGTATATGTGTATACACACATCAGTATCTATGTATATGGTTCAGATAATGACTTGCAATGGGGCATCCATTTGTGTGTGTGTGTGTGTATGTATGTGTTTGTATTCATTTGAGATAGCAAGAATGCTTTGGACAATGTAGTAAAGTATTGCTCTCACTTTTAGCCTGTTATCCAATGTAAATGTGAGTACCTCTTGGCCACTAAGCAATTCAATTGCTGGGTTTGGAAAGGGGGTTTCCTTCCTGTCCATATGAGGTGTTCCTGTCCTATTTAAGAAAGTAACCCTAAGGCTGGGCGTCTCTGGGGAGAGTTGTAGCTCAGATCAAGGCAGCTCAAAAAGGAGAGTGAAGATTTCAAGATGACAAACAGGTGGCAAGGTGGCTTAGCCCTATTATGCTGTGACTCCATCATGAATATGCATTTCCTTTTCTATGTGGCCATTATTCTTTGGAGAGCAGGTAAATTCTGGGTACAGAAGGGAAATCCTTACTCCAAACTTGTCAAGCCCTGGCTGAAAAACTTTCTCTGTTCCACAGTTCCTCCCCCCTCCCCCAGTTCAGCGTCTCTCATTCTCTATCTTTCCCCACAGGCCTTATGGATTCTGGAGTTACCCAGATGCCAAGATACTTGGTCACAAGAAAAGGAGAGAATGTGACACTTAGATGTAACATTATCAAAGAACATACTTGGGTTTATTGGTATCAACAACTCTTAGAAAAAGAGATCAAACATTTGATGGATTTTCGGGTCAGCAGTGACGACGTGGATGACTCAAGGAGTCCCAACAATCAATTCTCAGCTAAATGTTCCCCCCAAAAGCTGTGTGAGCTGTCAATCCAGAACACGGAGCCTGGGGACTCGGGCATCTATTTCTGTGCCAGCAGTGCAACCACAGTGTGGCAAAGTCTTCTCCTTTCTGTGAATAAACCTCCAGCCACCCCACACAGGAAACAACTAATGCAGCAGCTTGTACCATGGAGTAGGGACCTTGGTTTGATTTTAAAACATTTTGGCAACTCTATTTCAGCACAATCAGGTTTTCTTTGTAACCCTATAGATTTTGTTTTCTCCATTTAAAAACATTGATCTGAGATGGGGCCCATAGGCTTCATCAGACGACCAGAGAGGTCTGTTTCTCTCTCTGTCCTCTGTCTCTGTCTTTCTGTCTCTCTCACTGTCTCTCTTTCTCCCTCTCATACACACACATACACAAACACACACACACATACACAGACAGGGTTAAGAACTCTTGAGGTGGAGTATCTATCACATGAGGAGATACTGGGGTTAAGGAAAGCACTGGTCACAGCAAACAACCCCAGAATCCACAGCACACGCATGAGTAAAGGAATTTTGTGGAATAACAACAATAAGCTCGTGTCATTTCTTCATCTTTGACCGATATTCCAGCAGATGTGATTTCACACATGTAAGTCCTTCAAACCATTGAGATCAAAACCTACAATTGTTATTTCTGCTGTAGAGAGGAAGAGAAACTAGAGACATCAGAACTCATCACCATCCATGACATATGTAACCCACAGCAGAAGAGAGTCAATAAGGTTTATTTTTTATTTTTGTTTTTATTTTTCTGTTCTTTTTTCATTTTTTTATTTTTTAATGGTTAAGATTTATTTTTTTAAAAGTCAAAGATAGCATATCCATGTAGAACTTTATTCTTGGAGGCAAGGAGAGCTAGATTGAAATCCCACAACTGCTGACTATGTGACCCTCAGCAAGGCACTTAAGGTATCATGTGCATTTAATGACAGATTATTGGTGAGAGAGGCATTCTGGTACAATGAAAAGAATACTAGGTTTTGTCTCAAAGGAACTGAATTCAAATCCTAGCTTTGCTAGTGACTTCTTATGTGGACTTGATCAGGTCACTTATTTCTCTCAGCCTCAATTTATTCAATGGCAAAATGAGGAAGGTTGGAACATATGACCTCAAAGGTCCTTTCCATACCAAAATCTAAGATTTCATAATTAGTCTATGTGTTCCAGAGAGATAGCAGAAAGAGGCAAAGTGATTGGCTCCTGTAGCTTTGATGAACATAAACTTCTGAGGACATAGAGTCAATGAGGGACAATATTTTAGACCCAGATTGTATCAATGACAGGAGAAATTTTACAGTGGATTCAATCTTGCAATCAGAGAGTCATTAGCAGGCCCATGCCAAAACCTTAGGCTAAGTCAATTCCAGGAACCTAAAGTAAATAGAGAGGACATATTTTTATGCCACTAGTGACAACTGTCTTACTCAAAGTTCCCTCATTTCTAGATATCTCTGTCTTCACCCTCAGGACAGTTTATTCTCCAATCACATCCTCTATTTCCTGATTTTCTAAGAAGTCTATATTTTCTCTTTGGTTCTAAAATGGGTCTACTCTTTATCCAGCATCAGAGTTTGAGATGAAGAATTATGGTTCATGTAACTCTACAGGTAAATCTAGCAAATGTTAGAAAGATAGCACAATTAGATTTCAACTAATTCTCTCATGCTGTGCTTATGGACAAGACAGAGAAATGT
The DNA here is from genome assembly GCF_019393635.1 of Dromiciops gliroides. Lineage (NCBI taxonomy): Eukaryota > Metazoa > Chordata > Mammalia > Microbiotheria > Microbiotheriidae > Dromiciops > Dromiciops gliroides. The sequence continues at coordinate 102,767,676 of NC_057865.1, read as the reverse complement.
ATGATAGCTGATACATTCAGATATATTCAAAATTGATTGAATGACCAGATTCATAGAGTAGACATTAATGGGGTCAGTAACAATTTAGAAGGAAGTCTCTTGTGGAGTTCTTCAGAGATCTCTAGTTGGTCTTTTGCTATTAAACATTTTAGCTACATGGTCAATTTAGCTGTATTGCTGGTCATGTTTGTCATATTTGCAGATGGCAAGAAATTTCAACAGATAGGCATGGGGCTACTTTGCTGACAATTGTGGGTCCAATTGTGAGAGAGGCTAAGTAAAAAATCTGTCAGCATGGGAGGATGTGAGGCTGGTAATTGACAGAAGATATTTGCATCACTCTTCCAGTGAAGAGAACTAGCTCACCCATTTGTCTCCTGGGTCTTAGTTTTTGAAAGCAGTTTCTGATTTGGATGTTATTCAGGGTGAATGGGCTTTGCTGTCTTCAAACCCTGGCCAAAATTCTCTTCTAGGGATGTACCTTCTTTAAAGAAATCTACCCCAAATAGTGATTCTTTTTCTCCAGATCTCACCAACAAATGTATGCTATTTGTGGGGTATATGGCATGTACAGAGATGACTACTACATCTGGTATGAGGGTTTGCCAATCACTTTTCAGGGCTGCTTATCCACCTTTGGTATCCACCAACCACCTGACTCCCTTTTGGCTCCAAGAAATAATAGTGTGCACAGCAGCCATACCCTGATAAAATGTTCTTGGCAGATAGGCTAAACCAGGTCGAAGGTAGCCAACAGGTCTCAAACCCACAGCTGAGTCAGAAGACTATCTACCACAAGAATGTGAAGACTTCTCCTGGCAGAATGAATGGATAAAAGCAATGTGTTTCAAATGTCCAAGAAGACAGACAAAGTGGCACTGGGAATTCTTAGAACTTGCTCAGACATGTAAGACAAGAAGAAGGTCATCCACTGTGTCCATGGCTATCACCAGTCATCTTGACTTTGGTTCTGCCACTGGACTTTGATGACTCAGGAAGAGAGAGTGACGTTGATACCTTTGCAAGACTCTGATCAAATAAATCCAATTTCCTGGCAAGTCAAGACATTACCTTGTGATATCATGGATCCTCCTCTAAAATAAAGGATCAATAACAACAACAACACTATTTATATCCTGTCTTAAAATTGGATACTATTTTCACTGTCTTTTGACGTTTGAAGTTTGGAGCATAGAATGATAAGGGACAAAACCTGGTCACTTTGATGGAACATTGGGAGTGCAAGTCTCTGGGTTCTTTGAATAGTTCAAACTTTCACTTATTGCCCATCAAGAGATCAACCTTGGGCAACTCATTTAATTTCTTGGAGCCTTATTTTTTTCTCCTGGAAAACATTGAGAATGATCCATATGGTACCTTTCTCTTAGTCATTAAGAATCACATTTTTCTTTCAATTTTCTATTTATATAACTAGACAGAAGTCTTTGGCAATAATTTCAAGTTTAGCCACTTAGGATCTTTTCTCTATGGGGTTCAACTTTATCAACCACAACTGACTATGATACTTTCTATATTGGCAAAAAGAGCATGAGGAAATGACAGTATACTTTTTAGCCAGTTCAGTGCTTAGAAGAATAGAAATCTAATTAACCCAAGTACCACATTATGCAATTTTCTTAAATACACATTTTTGTGTTAAAGATTTTCTCTGCAATCTTAAATGTGAGTCTTAGGGTTCCATTGAGGAAGTTTTCCAAATCCCTGAATCAATGATTAGAAACATTGTGCTATTGGTACTTCAGGTCAAACAATAATTAGACCACTCCTAGTTAAATATAACCTTAATTATAGTGATTAAAAATAAACATATGTAATTAACCCCCCTTTTTTAGCATTTTGGGGTTCCATAACAGTGCCTAGAATAGTATGGGTAGTCCTAGTGGATGTTGGGACAGGTTTGGTGAAGTGGTCATAGTGTTCCAACAGAGGAAGAACTGATGTTTCCCTGGGATAATATAGAATGTGACCATTTTTGTACAAAAGAGAGCAGTGAAAAGCTGAGAAGTCTGGGGACTCTTGTCCTCACTCTCTCCTCTTTAGGAAGAAGAAAGGTGAGTAATAGAAGCTGGTAATATTTCTATTGTTCCTGGGGCCCACTATGTGCCATAGACCCTGGGAAGCTGGGAGGATATGGCGGTGCTACGTAACAGAGGAGTGGGGAAGACATAACATCAGCCACATTCCTATTGCTTGGTGAGTGCTAGTAACAAAGGAAAAACCTCTGAACTATTCTGGCAAGGCCTCAGCTCCAATTATTTTCTCAAAACTTCAGTGTCAAAGGCCTTCCCATAATAAGTATTATATCTTTTCTCTCCTTTCTCACAGGCTCAATGGACTGTGAAATGTCTCAGGCCCCAAGATTACTGGTTGTAGGAACAGGACAGGTGGTGACTTTGAGATATGACCAGGATCAAGGAGATGACATTATGTCCCGGTACCAAAAAGGCCTAGACCAAGGACCAAAAGGCTTCTATAGTTCTACAACAAGAACGATACAAAGGATAAAGACATCCATAGTAAATTCCATTATTGCAGCCAACTCCCTCTCTCTGTTAGCTTCACATCAGCTCCCTGGCTTTGGGGGATGCAACAACATATCTCTGTGCTAGCAAGAAACTCACAGTCACAGCCATGGAGAGTAAATTTCTTTCTAGGGATGAAAATTCTTAATTCCTGCACATAAGCACCAATTCTCAAGAGTCTTGTGCAAGGCACTTTCCAGGCCTCAGGCTTTCCCCTTCTTTAGGAAAAGGAGGTAGCCTTGTTCCTTCAGTTAGTCCATTTTTTTCTAAGGGGTTGAAAGGTTTGAGGCTGAACACAAAAGCACATAGAGAAGAGTTGTCTATTGGCCCTTGCTTTTTCCCAGGGACTGGCCATGGTACTCACTGTTATTGAGATGTAACCCCCAGCTCTGAAGTGCCACACAACAGTTATTCAAGGTGCAGAAGCTGGCCACTCTTAGTAGAAGGCGGAATGTATGATCTCTGTCTTCACTTAGTCATGTAAGGTATTCTTTTAAATCAAGGGTTCTTAGCCACAGGTCCATGTATGCATTTCATAGAGTTGTGGCCTTGGATGAGGAAAAATACTTCATCTTTATTGTCAGTAATCTCTAACTAAAATTTAGAATTATGGTTAAAAAACCATTCTTCTGGGGCAGCTAAGTGGTGCAGTGGATAGAGCGCCAGCCGTGGATTCAGGAGGACCTGAGTTCAAATCCGGCTTCAGACACTTAACAATTACTAGCTGTGTGACCCTAGACAAGTCACTTAACCCCAGTTGCCTTATAAAAAAACCATGAGAACACAAAAAATAAATATTCTTCTGCTAAATGTCCATAGGTTTCACCAGACTGCCAAGGGAGTGTATGACATAAAGAAGGGTTAAGACATATACATATACACATACATGTACATATACATATACATGTGCGTGTACATATACATATATGTACAAACATATATATGTGTGTATACACATACCTATATGTATATGTCTATAGATACACATACATACATGTATATATGTAGACACACATATATACATGTATAGAGACACACATATATACACATTTATCCATATCTAAATACAGATACACACATGCATTTCATAGAGTCTGTGAACATTGATGGGAAAATTAAGTACTTTTTTATTTTCAGAAACCTCTAAGTGAAATTTGGAATTTCCTTCAAATAAGATTTTTCTAAAAACCACCTTATTCTGATGAATATTCATAGGTTTCACTAGGCTGCCAAAGGAGTATATGACAGAAAAAAGATCTTCTGCTTTTAGCCCATGTTGGCACCTCATTTATCCTCTCAGGGGATTCATTTCTTCTTCTGGAAAATGAGGATTGTGATCTTCAGAATCCTTTCCTCTTAGGTAAATTCTGGTTCTATGATACTAAGTTGGAATAGGTAGTACCAGTGAGTGGAAATCTTAGGGGAAGTCATCATAAAAATCCACTAGGGGGCAAAAAGGTACTTTCTTGGGGAAAAAAAGTAGAAAATCTTCATTATCTCAGAAAAAAGTGGACCAAAGATCTGGAATTCCTGGATTTCCCTAGAATCCCTTCTCAGGAAAGAAATGAAGATAGAAGATGCTGAGCTTCCACATGCTCCTGGCGTCCAATGTAGGGAACTGGTCCTGGAGAGCTAAGAGAAACATTTAGTGGTATTGAGAAAAGCAATGGAGAGGTAACTTCATGGACCATAGAGCATGTAAAGGGACATCAAGAGTTCCGAGAGACACATGGCGATGGGTGCTGATAGATTTGTGTTGGCAGGGATTGGAGAAATTGTGTGTATGGAAAGATAGGTACTGAACATTTTAGGTGTAGCAGAAATTGTGGAATCTAGTGTATAATACACTCATTTGTATGCCATCCCATGGCTTGTTATTGATACATTCTTACATTTAATCTTACCATCATGAGCTCTAGGGTATTCTGGGTTATCTCTGTATATCTCCCAATTAATTAATAAAATTTCAACTTATGTTTCAATTATCTTTCAAGTAACTAAGTACAGAAATCCTACCAGTTGATAAAATATAATTTATTTAATAATTTGAAAAAACAAGTCCTCTTCCAATAGTACATACTCACATTTTGCTAAATATTAAATTCTGTCTCATAAATTAAATAATTGTTAAAGTTACTGAATATGTAATTCATAAACAATGAAACCGATGTTAACATAAAAACAAATGACAGGCTTGGTGTGAAGATACCAGCTGAGACTATGATAGAATCAGTGATGATCACACCTGATTCTATTAATTGTCCTCCTGCCTCAATCTAGCACAGTGGCTAAGTGGAGTGCAGTGTCTAAAGGTTCCCTGAGTTAACTAGTTCCTTGAGTTTTTCGTATTTTTGTCATAGGCCAAACACATGAAAAAAGTACAGACAATGCCTGGGGTTATCAAGCTACAGGGCTGTCAGACCCTTTTCTTACAGACAAAAATTGGGAATTGTAGATGAGGTACAGCAGATGGTAGCAGAGACTAGCATCAACAGACATACCCAGTAGATAGAGATTGCCAAAAAAAAGTAACTTCCTCAGTGGCATCGCTGGAAGATCTAATAAATGTTGAATATGGAAGCAACGCAGCATCAGAGGTGTGAGTTTCCCTAGATCTATACTTACTGTGGCCATATGAACCTTGTGTTCCTAAATGTGTTTTCCATGATGTCTTCCCTGCACTTTCATCCTACAACACTAGGAGTATAAGAACATATGGTAAAGTGTAAGAATATTTGAGGGAGGAGAAGGGGAATCAGGGAAGGTGTCCTATAGAAGATTGCAACTGATGTCAATCTTGAAGGACTCTAAGAATCCCAAGAAGCAAAAAGATATTCTAAAACTACAAAAGGGACAGGCTGGGCCCAAGTAGGAGGCAGGAGATAGGATCCCAGGCTGACTGGCTTCAGGAAGAGAAGTTGGAGGCAGAATGAAAGTCTTTCAATTCTAAGTTGGGAAGTTTGGATTTTATTCTCTAGGTAATCAAGAATCCCCAAGGATAAGGGAACAGGACAATAACATAAAGGGACTTATGTTGTAAAATTATTTTTGTATTTACTTGGAGGATTGGTTTACAAAGGTAGAGCATGGGAAAAGGCAGGACAATTTGAAGGCTGTTGTCATTGCCCAAGCAAGGGGTAATGAAGACTTCTGTTAGGGTTGTTGTTCAGTCATATCCGTGTCTTTGTAATGCCATTTGGGGTTTTCTTGGCAAAGATACTGAAGTGCTTTGCCAGTTCCTTCTCCAGTTCATTTTACAGACAACGAAACTGAAGCAAACAGGGTTAAGTAACTTGCTCAGGGTCACAGAATTAGTAAGGGTTTGAAGCATGTAACTATTGAAAAACCCTGAGAAAGTTTCTGGGTAATTAGTAATTAGTGTATTGATCTGGTAGCTAATAATCAATAAACTGATAATCAGTGGGTTCTTTAGGAAAACCAAAGATTCACTCAGTAGACACTGAATGTTTTAAACACCTTTGTAAAAAGAGATACAGATGGCATGTGAAATGCAACCCTAATTGGTGGAGTTTAATGAGGAGGTGTGTTAGGAGTCTTGAGCTCGTCCTGCTGAGAAGATGACTTGATCATGAGACTCAGCTGCCTCCAGCAGTCTGGACAGGGGTATACATTTCCACCCAGGCTACTCAGATTGGTTTTCTCCTTCAATGAGCTAGAACACCCTAAATTCTAATGGAGGGTTACAAGGACCAGGGTTCATTTCCTTGGGGCAAGACCTCACCTAGACTGTGTTCTCTTTACACTCTAAACAAAAGGTCTCCTAGTTGGGTGGGTATGGCCCAAGATTGAGGGATATATTCCTCCCAAATTAGGGATATTTCATCAATCAGTCATGTCTTATTTTTTGTGTGTTTGTGACACAATGAGGACTAAGTGACTTGCCCAGGGTCACAAAGCTAGTAAGTGTCAAGTGTCTGCGACCAGATATGAACTCAAATCCTCCAAAATCCACGTCCAGTGCTTTATCTACTGTGTGACCTAGCTGCCCCGAATCACTCATGTCTTTCAGACACTTACTGAGCTTATACTGGGGCTGGGCTTTAAATAAGCCAATACACAATCTGGATCCTAATCAATAATGGATTATTAATATAATAGGAAACAATAATTTCTCTCAAGCCAGATTTGAACTCAGGAAGATGAGACTTTCTGACTCTGGACAAAGAATTCTACCTAATGGGGCACTAGCTGCCTTATCTATTAGGCTTATAGCTATATAAATGAAAAGAAACCCCTGGAGAAAAGCTATCAGCCATCTTCCTTTTCTCCCAAGCAATGGTGTCATCATTTATTCTCAGAGTAGAACAGGTTGAAATTCATGATCTGCACATCCACGCGTTAATCTATTGAAGAAACCAAATGTGGTTGTGATGAGTAAAAGAATGAGTGAATGAGAGCTCTCTGTTAAATAAGCCATCTAAGACACTACCTTATACCCATAAAAAGGAATGACTTTGTGCAAGTGACCAAGCCTTTAAAGGCTTAGGTTTCATCATGTAATGGGTCCCTTCCTACTCCAACTTTCTAGGGTCCTGTATAGAAACATAGGATGGGCTAGGTGAATGAGGCTGTTTTCTAGGTGAAGTTTTCACCCATTTCCACTAGGGGACACACCATAGCTTCTCCTTGTTTCCATTGGAAAGAAAATTGGAGGAGGGGAGGGGACAGAAGAAAAGAGGAGGGGAGAGAAATACCAAGACTCCTCTTCAACTCAGCCTCTTCCCACAGCAAAAGAGCCAAGAAGAGAAAATGCTTTGCCTGCTGTTGCTCTTGGGGCCTAGGATGTCCTATGAAATCTACTGATTTGGTGGTCAGGATGCTTTTCTGAAGGTCTTAGGAAAAGAAGGGGGAGAGGAGCTGGGGTACTGACAGGTATTGAGGCACTAGCTGAGATAGTAAGCAAAATATGGAGTGGGGGAGCCTCTATTATACCCTCCAGAGAAAAGTACTAGAAACATAATATGACAGTGTGGAGTTCTGACATGATCTAGGGAAGGGTTGGGGAAATGGTGGCTAGAAAACAGCAGGAATAACATAGAATTCCCCAGTCATGGTTTCATCTGAGTCTAGAACCAGGTGCTTTTTCTTATCTCCATTCTCTGTTCTATTAGGTGCTGGTCTTGGGACACTCATCTCTCAGACCCCAAGCAGAGGGATCTGGAGGAAAGGGGCCTCCGCGAAGATTGATTGTGAACAGAAGGGTCACCTCAGCCCCATGCTATGGTACCAGCAGCTTCCACAGCAGGGCTTGGTACTTATTGGGATTACGAACAAGGGCTCCGATGCCACCCATGAGAAGGGATTTCATGTGTCCAAGTTCCCTATTACTCGACTAGTGTCCAAATCCTCCACTTTGAAAGTGACTGGTGTGATTCCAGAAGATAGTGGCTTCTATTTCTGCAGTGCTGGTGACACACTGAGAGAACTTGATCAAAGTCTGCAACAAGAACCTTGGCTTTTCCTCTCCTACTCACATGTGGAGAAGGTGAGGGATTCTGATAGAGCAGAGGGAAACCACAGCTGTGGGGGAAGACAGCAGGGTCGTGGGCAGCCAGTGAATCAGTGGTGGAGGTGGTTGGAAAGGAAGGACAGAGGGTGTGTTTCCTGGGGCATAAGTAGTGGGAGATGCAGTCATATAATCTCATGCCAAAGGCTATCCTAATATCTTGGTCCCCCCAACATAAATTCATTCCATTTGCTTTTCTTTGTTTTTAAATAAAAGTATTTTTTTTAATTTCCCAGTTACAAGTAGAAATAGTTTTCAACATTTGTTTATATAAGATTTCCAATTTCAAATTTTTCCCTCCCCACCTCCCCTAGACAGCACGCAATCTGATATAGGTTATGTATACATAATAACATTAAACATATTTCTGGGGGGCAGTTAGGTGGAGCAGTGGATAAAGCACCGGTCCTGGATTCAGGAGGACCTGAGTTCAAATTGGGCCCCAGACCTTTGACACTTACTAGCTGTGTGACCCTCGGCAAATCACATAACCCTCGTTGCCCCCCCCCAAAACAAACAAACAAAAAAAAAACTGTCATGCAATAATGGGATTTAGCAGATACTCAAAGACCCACCTGGAGATTAATCTAGATTGATTGAATCAAGTGAGAGTGATTTCAAGTGAGAGTGATTGACTGCTGATTAGCCTACTTCAAGTTAACTGGATTGTAATCGCACCTGGCTATCCCTTAAGAAGGTATTGTTCTCAGAAGCTAGACTGTGAACTCAACTTGAGAACACCTTTAAAACCAATGGATTTGGATGACACCAACCAATCAGCTTGAAGCAGTGTGTAAGGACCACCTCTGTTCCAGACCTATAAAAAGCTTCCACAATCAGCTTGCTAGAGAGTTCCTGATTAAAGCAGGCTCCTGGAGGAGGACTTAAGGAAGAACCCAACCAGGCTGGAACTCTAGGCTAGGTCAGACTTCTTTTTCTTAACTTTCTGAACTCTTTGTAAATATCTGTATGCTTTAATAAATGTTTAATGCCCAAAGACTGGTGCTGAAGCTTCTAATTTAAGGCGGCCACAATTTAGATTTTAAACATCACAAAACCCAACATATTTCTGCATTAGTCATGTTATATGAGAAGGATCATAGCACAAAGGAAAAGCTTCAAATCAGAAACCCAGCAGCATCAAAAACAAAAGAAATAGGATCAGCATCCATATTCCACAGTTACTTTTTTTTTTTCTGGATTTGGAGAGCCTTTTCCATCATGAGTCCTTTGGAACATTCTTGTTCCTTGGATTAGTGAGAAGAATCTAGTCTATCACAGTTGATCAACACATAATGTTGATGATACTGTGTATAATGTTCTTCTGGCTTTGCTCATCTCACTCATCATCAGTTCATGCAAGTCCTTCCAGGTTTCTCTGAACTTCACCTGCTCATCGTTTCTAGCAGAATAATAGAATTCCATTACATTCATATACCACAACTTGTTTAGCCATTCCCCAATTGATGGGCATCCTCTCAATTTCCAATTCCTTGCCACCACAAAAAGAGCAGCTATAAATATTTTTGTATATGTGGGTTCTTTTCCCTTTTTTTTTCTCTCTTTGGGAAAAAGAGCCAAAAGTGGTATTGCTGGGTCAAAGGGTATGCACAGCTTTATAGCCCTTTGGGCATAATTCCAAATTGCTCTTCAGAATGGTTGGATCAGTTCACAGCTCCACCAACAAAGCATTAGTGTTCCAATTTTTCCACAGCTTCTCCAACATTCATAATTTTCCTTTTTTGTCATATAAACCAATCTGATAGGTGTCAGGTGGTACCTTAGAGTTGATTTAATTTGTGTCTCTCTAATCAATAGTGATTTTGAGCAATTTTTCATATGGCAATAGATAGCTTTGATTTCCTCATCAGAAAACTGCCTGTTCACATCCTTTGACCATTTCTCAATTTGGGAATGACTTGGATTCAAAAAATTTAATTTAGTTCCCTTTATATTTTAGAAATGAGGCCTTTATCAGAGGTACTGGCCATAAAGATCATTTCCCAGTTTTCTGCATCCCTTCTAATTTTGGATGCATTGCTTCTGCTTGTACAAAAACTTTTAAATTTAATTTTGCATTTCATAATATTCTCTATCTCTTGTTTGGTCATAAACTGCTCTCCTTTCCAAAGACCTGAAAGGTAAACTATTCCTTTTTCTCCTAATTTACCTATGGCATCCCCATTTTGACCTTATTTTAGTATAAGTTGTCAGATGTTGGTCTATGCCTAATTTCTGCCATACTATCTTCCAGTTTTCCCAGCAATTTTTGTCAAATACTCAATTCCTATCCCAGAAGGTGGAGTCTTTGGGTTTATCAAACCGGACATTACTAATGTCATTTACTTCTGTGTGTCCTGTGTATAGCCTATTCCATTTGTCCTCCACTCTATTTCTTAGCCAGTACCAGATAGTTTTGATGACTGCCGCTTTATAGTAACTGCTAACCCACCTTCCTGTGAATGTTTTTTTTCATTATTTTCCTGGATATTCTTGATTTTTTGTTTTTCCAGATGAATTTTGTTATTATTTTTTCTAGCTCTATAAAATAATTTTAGGTAGTATGATTGGTATGGCACTGAATAAGTAAATTAATTTAGGTAGTATTGTCATTTTTACTATATTAGCTCTGCCGAACCATGAGCAATTGATATCTTTCCAGTTATTTAGTTCTGATTTGATTTGTGTGAAGAGTGTTTGATAATTGTGTTCATAGAGTTCCTGGGTTTTTCTTGGCAAATAGACTCCCAAGTATTTTATATTATCTATTGTTACTTTAAATGGAATTTCTCTTTCTATCTCCTGCTGCTGGACTTTGTTGGTCATATATAGAAATGCTGATGATTTATGTGGATTTATTTTATATCCTGCTACTTTGCTAAAGTTGTTCATTGTTTCAAGTAATTTTTGAGTTGATTCTCTAGGATTCTTTAAGTATACCATCATATCATCTGCAAAGAGTGATAGTTTTGTTTCCTCCTTGCCTATTCTAATTCCTTTAATTCCTTTTTCTTCTCTGATTGCTAAAGCTAACATTTCTAGTACAATATTAAATGATAGGGGTGATAATGGACGTCCCTGTATCACCCCTGATCTTATTGGGAAGGCCTCTAATTTATCTTCATTGCATATAAGACTTGCTGATGGCTTTAGGTAGATACTGTTTATTATTTTAAGGAAAGCTCCACCTATTCCTAAACTCTCTAGTGTTTTTATTAGGAATGGGTGTTGTATTTTGTCAAAAGCTTTCTCTGCATCTATTGAGATAATCATATGATTTTGGTTGGTTTTCTTATTGATGTGGTTGATTATGTTAATAGTTTTCCTAATGTTGAACCAGCCCTGCATTCCTGGTATAAATCCCACCTGGTCATAGTGTATTATCCTTGTGATCACTTGCTGTAATCTCCTTGCTAATATCTTATTTAAGATTTTAGCATCAATATTCATTAGGGAAATTGGTCTATAATTTTCTTTCTCTGTTTTTGCTTTGATTGGTTTTGGTATCACCACCATATTTGTGTCATAAAATGAATTTGGTAGAACTCCTTCACCTATTTTTCCAAATAATTTGTATAATATTAGAATTAATTGTTCTTTAAATGTTTGGTAAAATTCACCTGTAAACCCATCTGGCCCTGGGGATTTTTTCTTAAGGAGTTCATTAATGGCTTGTTCAATTTCTTTTTCTAATATGGGTTTATTTAAGGATTTTATTTCCTCTTCAGTTAACCTGGGCAGTTTGTATTTTTCATAATTTTCTTGTGTTGCTTTCATTTCTCTCAATTGATTTTTAAAATCCTTTTTCAGCTCCTCCCAGAAGGTTTTTGTTCTTGAGACCAATTCGTCTTCCCTCTTGAGGCCTCACATGTGGGCAATTTGGGAGTATTGTCCTCATCTAAATTTGTGTTTGCCTCTTCCCAGTTAACACAGAAACTCTCAATGGTGAGAGTTCTTTTTTGTTTTTTACTCATAATGCAGCTTATTTTATTTTTTTATTTTTTTAGAGTTGAGGTCTCCTCTGGGGGCACCAGGGTCCCTGTTTCAAACTTCTTGTGCTGGGATATAGGCGCTGTGTCACCGCCCTGAACTTCCTGTCAGAGTGCACTGGGATCAGTGGAATTCTCCCTGGGCTTCCTGTCTGAGCCCACTGGGATCAGTAGGCCTTCTGGCTCCTGTCCTGTGGGTATGCCTCCAGCTGGCAACCTGCCGTCTCCGCTGGTGCAGGTGGGTTTCGCCACTATTCTGCTATGACACCACATTGTTGTGCCAGGATCCAAGGGCCTCAGTTGCTTGGCTATGTCACACAGCTTCCTGCTGACTTGCCCCACCCTTTCCTGAAATCTGTGCTGCAGTGAGCTGAGCCTACCTTTTGCCTAAGTGAGACCAAACTTTCCTGAAGTCTTCTAAATTATCTCTGGTTTGAATACTGTGTCTCTCTGTCTCTTTGAAGTTTCTGTAGTTTCAGAATCCATTTAGAGGCTTGATTTAATGTTCTTTTTGAGGGAACAGAAGGAGAGCTCACACAATTTGCTGGCTACTCTCTGCCATCCTGACTCTGCCCCCTTAATCTCAACCTATTCTAACCTGAGAATAAATGCTGACACCATTGTTGGGAGAAAAGAAAGATGCTTGATAGCTTTTCTCCAGGGGTTTCTTTTCATTTATATGGCTAAAAGCCTAATAGAAAAGGCAGCTAGTGCCCTGTTGGGTAGAATTCTGGGTCCAGAGTCAGAAAGACTCATCTTCCTGAGTTCAAATCTGGCCTGAGAGAAATTAGTTTCTATTATATTAATAACTCATTATTGATTAGCATCCAACTTTTTTATTGGTTTATTTAAGGTCCAGCCCCTGTTTAAGTTCAGCAAGTCTCTGAAAGACATGACTGATTGGGGGCAGCTAGGTCACACAGTAGATAAAGCATTGGCTCTGGATTCAGGAGGATTTCAGTTCATATCTGGGCTCAGACACTTGACACTTACTAGCTTTGTGACCCAGGGAAAGTCACTTAACCCTCATTACATCACACACACACACAAAAATAAGACATAACTGATTAATGAAATATCCCTAACTTGGAGGGAATATATCTCTCAATCTTGGGCCAGACCCCACCTAACTAGGAGATGTTCTGTTTAGAGTGTAAATAGAATACAGTCTAGGTGAGGTCTTATCCCAAGGAAATGAAGCCCTGTCCTTGTAACCCTCCATTAGAATTTAGGGTGTTCCATCTCATTGAAGGAGAAAACCAATCAGAGTAGTCTGGGTGGAAATGTATATGTTATTATTAGGAATGGGTGCTGTATTTTGTCAAAAGCTTTCTCTGCATCTATTGAGATAATCATATGATTTTGGTTAGTTTTCTTATTGATGTGGTTGATTATGTTACCAGGTTTCCTAATGTTGAACCAGCCCTGCATTCCTGATATAAATCCCACCTGGTCATAATGTATTATCCTGGTGATCACTTGCTGTAATCTCCTTGCTAATATCTTATTTAAGATTTTAGCATCAATATTCATTAGGGAAATTGGTCTATAATTTTCTTTCTCTGGTTTTGGTATCACCACCATATTTGTTTCATAAAACATTTGGTAGAAATCCTTCTTCACCTATTTTTCCAAATAATTTGTATAATATTGGAATTAATTGTTCTTTAAATGTTTGGTAAAATTCACTTGTAAACCCATATGGCCCAGGGGATTTTTTCTTAGGGAGTGCATTAATGGCTTGTTCAATTTCTTTTTCTAATATGGGTTTATTTAAGGATTTTATTTCCTCTTCAATTAACCTTGGCAGTTTGTATTTTTGTAAATATTCATCCATTTCATTTAGATTGTCAAATTTATTGGCATACAGCTGGGCAAAATAATTCCCAATCATTGATTTAATTTCCACTTCATTGGTGGTAACATCGCCCCTTTCATTTTTGATACTGGTAATTTGGTTTTCTTCTTTCTTTTTTTTTAAATCAAATTAACCAGTATTTTATCTATATTATTGTTTTTTTCATAAAACCAGCTCTTAGTTTTATGGACTAATTCTATCGTTTTCTTGCTTTCAATCATATTAATTTCTCCTTTAATTTTCAGAATTTCTAGTTTAGTATCTAATTGGGGATTTCTAATTTGTTCTTTTTCTAGCTTTTCAAGTTGCATGCCCAATTCATTAAACTCTCCTTTCTCTTTTTTCTTCATTTAAGCATTTAGAGCTACAGATTTTCCCCTAAGCACTGTTTTGGCTGCATTCCACAGATTTTGGCATGTTGTCTCATTATTGTCATTCTCTTGGATATAGTTATTGATTGTTTCTATGATTTGTTGTTTGACCCATTCATTCTTTAGAATGAAATTATTTAGTTTCCAATTGATTTTCATTTTACTTTTCCATGGCTCTTTCTTACATATAATTTTTATTGCATTATGATCTGAGAAGGATGCATTTACTATTTCTGCCATTCTGCATTTGACTATGATGTTTTTGTGCCCTAATACATGGTCAATTATTGAAAATGTGCCATGTACTGCTGAAAAGAAGGCATATTCCTTTCTATCCCCATTCAATTTTCTCTAGACATCTATCATGTCTAACTTTTCTAGTAATCTATTCACCTCTTTCACTTCTTTCTTATTTATTTTTGGCTAGATTTATCTAATTCTAAGAGGGGGAGATTCAGATCCCCCACTAGTATAGTATTACTGTCTAATTCCTCTTGTAACTCATTTAACTTCTCTAAAAATTTGGATGCTATACCACTTGGCGCATACATATTTAATATGGACATTACTACATTATCTATAGTATCTTTTAGCAAGATGTAGTTTCCTTCCTTATCTCTTTTAATGAGATCTATTTTTGCCTGTTCTTTGTCTGAGATAAGGATTGCTACCCCTGCTTTTTTTACTTTAGCTGAAGCATAATATATTCTGCTCCAGCCTTTTATCTTTACTCTGTGTGTATCTCTCTGCTTCAAATGTATTTCTTGTAAACAGCATATTGTAGGATTCTGGTTTTTAATCCACTCTGCAATTCGCTTCCATTTTATAGCAGAGTTCATCCCATTCACATTCACGGTTATTATTACTGACTGTCTATTCCCCTCCATTCTGTTTACCCCCTTTGTACTTTTTCCCCCTTCTTTCACCCTATTCCTCCTCACCGATGTTTTGCTTCTTACCCCTGCCTCTCCCAATCTGTCCTCCCTTTTTATCACCCCCTCCCTTTTCTTTACCCTTTTCTCCTTTGCTTTTGTCCTCCCTTCTATCAGTCTCCCCCTTTCCCTTCCCCTTTTACTTCCCTAAAGAATGAGCTAATTATCTTTATCCCAATGAACATATATGTTATTCCCTCTTTGAATCAAATCTAATGAGAGTAGGGTTGAAACAATGTTCACTCCTCCCTTCTTTCCCTCTATTGTAATAGGTTTTTTTTTTTTTTTACCTCTTCATATGATGAAATTCATCCCATTCCACCTTCCCTTTCCTCTCCTCCCCATAGACTCCCTTTTTAACCCCTTAATTTTCTTTGTATCATAGCATCAAAGACAATTTATATTTATACCCTCTGTGTAAAGTCCTTCTCTCTGCCCAAATATATTTACAGTTCTTAAGAGTTCTGAGTATTATCTTCCTGTGTAGGGATGTAAACAGTTTAACCTAATTGAGTAACTTTTTTTTCCCTCTGTTTACCTTTTTAAACTTCTCTTGGGTCTTGTGTGTTAAGATCAAATTTTCTATTCAGTTCTGGTCTTTTCATCAGGAAACCTTGAAAGTCCCCAATGTCATTGAATGTCCATCTTTTCCCCAAAAAAGAATGATCATTTTTGCTGGGTAATAGATTCTTGGCTGCAATCCAAGCTCCTTTGCCTTCCAGAATATCATATTCCAAGGCTTGCAGTCCTTTAATGTTGAAGCTGCCAGGTCCTGAGCAATCCTGACTGTGGATGCATGATATTTAAATTGCTTCTTTCTGGCTGCTTGAAGTATTTTCTCCTTCACCCGATAATTCTGGAATTTGGCTACAATATTTCTTGGGGTTTTCCTTTTGGGGTCTCTTTCAGGAGGTGTTCGATGGATTCTTTCAATGATGATTTTGTCCTCTGATTCTATAATATCACCGCAGTTCTCCTTAATAATTTTCTGGAATAATCTGTCTAGATTCTTTTTCCGATCATGACTTTCAGGCAGTCCAATAATTCTCAAATTGTCTCTCCTGGATCTGTTTTCCAGATCAGTTGTCTTTCCAATGAGGTATTTCACATTTTCTTCTATTTTTTCATTCTTTTGATTCTGCAGTTGACTGATTCCTGGTGTCTCATGGATTCCTTATCTTCCAAATGTCCAATTCTAATTTTTAAAGCATTGTTTTCTTCCATGAGATTATGCACCTTTTTTTTTCCATTTGACCAGATGAATTTTTTAAGGAATTGTTTTCTGCAGTGAAATTATGCTCTTTTTTTTCCCATTTGGCCTGTCAATTTTTGTGCTTCCTTTTCCAAGCTGCTGATTCTTTTTTCATAGTTTTCTTGTTTTGCTTTCATTTCTCTCCCCATTTTTTCTTCTACCTCTCTCAATTGATTTTTAAAATCCTTTTTGAGCTCTTTCAGGAAGGCTTTTTGTTCTTGAGTCCAATTCACCTTCCCTCTTGAGGCTTCACATGTAGGCAATTTGAGGGTATTGTTCTCATCTGAGTTTGTGTTTCCCTCTCCCCTGTTGATACAGAAGCTCTCAATGGAGAGGGCTCTTTTTTGCTTCTTACTCATTATTGCAGCTTATTTATTTATTTAGTTTTTTAAGTTGAGGTCTGCTCTGGGGGCACCATGGTCCCTGTTTTGGGCTCCTTGTGCAGGGGTATAGGTACTGTGTGACTGACTTTTTACACTAAGGCCTTTATGGTGTGTGCAGTTCTCCTGCCCTGCACTTCCTGTCTGAGTGCGCTAGATCAGTGGGCCTAGTCGCACCTAACCTGTTTGTGGCCCTCTAGCTGGCAACTTGCCCTCTTGGCTGCTGCAGGTAGGTTTTTCCACTGTCCTGCTGCGCCACCAGATTTTTGAGCCAGGATCCAGGGTCCTCAGTTATTCGGCTGTGGCCCACAGCTTCCTGCTGACTTGCCCCGACCCCCTCAGCACTGGGCTGCTGCCCGGCGCTGGGCCTCCCTTTTGCCTGAGTCAGACCGACCTTTCCTGAAGTTCTTCTAAATTATCTCTGGTTGGAAGACTGTGTCTCTCTGTCTCTTTGCAGGTTCTGTAGTTTCAGAATCCGTCTAGAGGCTTGATTTAATGTTCTTTTTGAGGGAACTGAAGGAGAGCTCAGGCAGCTTGCTGATTCCTCTCTGCCATCTTGGCTCTGCCTCCCATTTTAGTCTTTTTCAAGATTATTTGGCAGTCTTGAAAATTTTTTGGACATTTGATAATTTTTTGGTTGTTGATTTTTCTCTCCTACTTTCTTTTAAAAATATTTATTATTTGAGATGACTCAAAGATTAAAGGGGATACTCATGGAAATTTTTGTTATTCAAGAAAACTAGAGATATCAATACAATTATTTTAAAAAATAGTCAGCAAATGAAAATGAAAGTGTAAATGCTAATCAATTCTCAATTGAATAGCTGGAGGGCAAATTCTTCAAGCTGAAATATCTCACCTCCTTAAAGCTGGATTTATTTACTTTTCTCTGTGCTCCCCAGGCCCTCCCCATTTTCCTCTGGAGCAAAAAGTTCCTAGATTGGAGTTCTTATGAAAGATGAGAGGAATCTTGTGTTCTGCCTATGCCCTTCTCTGAAACAATAGCTAATTAAGGTTTCAATCTGTTTGGGTTTTGGGTGTAATCTTCTCTTCAGTAGTAGTCCAAACAGGTGGCAACTGAAGGCTTTTTCTGCCTTATTTTATAATTTTATTTTTTTCCAAATTACAAGTAAAAACAAATTTTGACATCAATTTTTTTAAAACTTTGTGTTCCAACTTCTCTCCCTCCATTCCTCCCCATCCCACCCTGCAAGAACTCAAGCAATTAAATATAAGTTATACATGAGTATTCATGAAAAACATCTCCACATTAGCCAGGTTATGAAAGAAAAAAGACAAAAAAACCTTCAGATTAGGTATTTATCAAAAAAATTAAGCTTCAATATGTTTTCAGATACCATCAGTTCTTTCTCTGTAGATGGATTGCAATTTTCATAAGACATTCATAGTAATCTTGGATCATTCCATTGCTGAAAATAACCACGTGCTTCCCAGCACTTGTATATTGCTATTATTTTGTATACAGTACATTTTACTCTACATAAGTTAATGTAGGTCTTTCCAGATTTTTCTCATAGCATCCTGCTCACCATTTTTTTTTTGTTTCCAATAAAGTAATTAACAAAAATAATTATGTTTCAATCTGTATTCAAATGCCATCAGTTCTCTCTCTGTAGATGGATTGCATTTTTCATAAGACCTTCAGAGTTGTCTTGGATCATTGCATTGCTGAAAATAACTGAGTCATTCTTGGCAAAACATTTCACAATATTACTGTCATTTTGTATACAATAGATTTCACTTTGCATCATCTCATGCAGGTCCCTCCAGGTCTTCCCAATAGTATCCTGCTCAGCATTTTTTATATAGTAAACCATATTTATATGGTACTTTAAAGAGAGATTTTCTTACAATGAACCCATAAGGTTGATTATTGCAACAACAGTAATAGAATTTTATATAGTATCTTAAGCTTGACAAAGAATTTTCTTCACAATAGCCCAGCAAAAGAAGTATGATACAATTTGCCATCATCAATCATCAATCAAGCATCATCCATCAATCTTCATAATTATCCTCAGTCAATCCTCATCATTGTCAATCAATTCTCATCTTCTTCATCATCAAACAGTCCTCATCATCAATCAATTCTCATCAATCAGTCCTCATCTTCCTATAAACATCATTAATCCATCATCATAATCATTCAATCATCATCTTAAATTACTCTTGTCTTTGCTTCAATTTTTTTTCACAATTACTATTATTAACTGTTTCCCTCCATCCTATTCTTTTCCCATGATATTTATCCTATTTTCTATCTTCTTTTACCCTATCTCTCCTCAAAAGTATTTTGCTTCTGACTGCCCCCCTCTTCTGCTCTGCCCTTCCTGCTTTCACCCCTCTCTCCTTATCCCCTTCCCCTCCTACTTTCTTGCAGGGTTGGATAGATTACTCCACCCAATTGAGTGTGTATGTTATTCTCTCCTTCAGCCAACTCTGGTGAGATTAAGGTATTTCATCTAATTCTGATGAGTGTAAGGCTCATTCACTTCCCCATTCCTCTCCCATCTCTCCCCCCACTCCATAAGCCCTTTCCTGCTTCTTTGGTGTGAGATTTCATCCTATTCTACCTCTCCCCTTTCCCCTCCCCAGTGCACTCCTCTCCCCCCTCAATTGTACACTAAAGAGGTCATCATGGGGCAGCTTGGTAACGCAGTGGACAGAGCACCTTTCCTGAACCCAGGAAGACCCAAGACAAACCCCGACCCCCCCCAAAAAAAAGATGAACAAAAATTAAATGCTTTATAGATATCACCCCTTCATAATCAATTCCCAACTGTGCCCTCTGTTTAAATTTATTCCTATCATCTGTCCTAATATCAGAAAGCTCTGATGATTTAGACATGTCATCTTCCTATGTAGGAATATAAACAATTTAACCTTTTAACATCTCTCATGATTTCTTTTTCCTGTTTATCTTTTTATGTTTCTCTAGGGTCTTGCATTTGAAAGTCAAATTTTCTTTTGAGTTCAGGTCTTTTCATCATAAATACCTGAAAGTCTTCTTTTACATTGAAGTACCATTTCCCCCCCCCCCCCGAAATATTATACTGTTTTGCTGAGTAGGTGACTTTTGGTTGCAATCCTAATTCCTTTGCCTTCTGGAATATCATATTCCATGCCCTCCAATCCTTTAATGTAGAAGCTGCTAGATCCTGTGGTATCCTGACCATGGCTCCACAGTATTTGAATTTTTTCTTTCTGGCTGCTTGCAATATTTTCTCTTTAACCTGGGAATTCTGGAATTTGGCTATGATATTCCTGGAAGTTTACCTTTTGTGATCTCTTTCAGGAGGTGATCAGTGGATTCTTTCAATTTCTATTTTACCTTCGGCTTCTAGAATATCAGGGCAATTTTCCCTGACAATCTCTTGTAACATGATGTCTAAGCTCTTATTTTGATCATGGTTTTCAGGTAGTCCAATAATTTTCAAATTATCTCTCCTGGAATTATTTTCCAGGTCAGTATTTTTTCCAAGAGGATATTTCACATTGCCCTCTATTTTTAAAAATTCATTTGGTTTTACTTTATTGTGAGTTGGTTTCTCATAAAGTTGCTAGCTTCCATTTGTTCAATCCTAATTCTTAGGCAATTATTTTCTTCTGAAAGCTTTGGCATCCCCTTGTCCATTTGGCTTTTCAAGCTGTTGACTTTTTCTCATGACATTCCTGCATCACTCACATTTCTTTTTCCATTTTTCTTCTACTTTTCTTACTTTATCTTCAAAGTCCTTTTTGAGTGCCTCTGCGGCCTAAGATGAATTCATGTTTTTCTTGGAAGCTTTGGATGTAGGAGCCCTAAGGTTGCTATCCTCTTCTGAGGGTGCAACTCGATCTTCCTTGTCACTAAAAAAAATTTATATGGTTTGCAACTTTCTCTGCTTGCTCATTTTGCCCATCTTTTACTTGACTTTTAACTCCTCCTTACAGTGGGCCCCTACTTCCAAGCTACCCTGTCCCAAGCTTCAAGGGTCCTTGGTGTTTCAATTTAAGGAAGGGCAGGTTTTTCATTTGCCTGGCCTGTTCTTGGGTCTGTATATAACCTCAGGCCAACTTTCTAATTAACTAGGCAGCAAAACTTTGTGCCCATTCCCCACCTGGGCCTCTGCCACTCATAATTTCTTCCTGGTTCCCTGCTGGGGTAGGATTACCTAATTCCTTCTCAGCTCCTATAGACACCACTGTATTTCCCCCCTGGCCAGTCATTCAGCCCTCTCAGCAGACTGTGAGCTTAGTTCCAGAAGATGTTGGTGCTGCAGTTGATTCAGAGGCTTGGGAGTAATTTTCACTGGAGCAGCCTGCCTGAAGTTGGATCTATGTCAGTATGATTGTGGTGTTAGACTCTACTTCCAGCCCAGCACCCCCTCCTGCCAAACTTCTCAGCTGTCTTTGAATGGAAAATAATGTCAGCCTGTCTTTTTGTGAGTTTTGCTGCTCCAGGGGTTGTCTTATGGTTGTGTTTGGAGCTTTTTGGAGTAATTGTGTAGGGAGCTCTGAGTACTTAATGCCTTTCCTCCACCATCTTGATTCCACCCCACCCTGAATGCTTTTTCTATTGTGAAACAGTGAAAATAAAGAGGGGAAGGTTATTAATATTATAGCAAGAAGATAATGCAAGAGCCTGAAAAAATTCTGCATTTTGGAGTAAAAGGACCTGGATTCAAATCTTACTTTTTTCCTTATCATATGGTTGACCTTGGGTGAGTAATTGGACCTTTTTAGAATATAGTGTGAGTAGGTTAGATTAGAACTGAGGTGTCAAATACATGGCTCATGGGCCTCTTGGAGTATACATCACTTCCAAATATAGCCTAAACCAGCTTAAAATGTAATTGTGAAATATGTAACAAAATAAATAAAGATGCAATAAAACAAAGGTAATATGTGGGGTTTTCAGCAATTCATATATAAGGTTTATTGTCTCCTACTTCTGTTTTTATTTAAACATCATACTAGATGACCTCTAAGACCCTTTGCAGCTCTGAGGGTGGCTCCTAAGCCATTTATTGGAAGGGTTTGATTGGTTTGGTTCTCTATTGGTCACTTATAATTAAAACCCTTTCCCCTGAAAGTGACTGCTGCAAACCCTAATGCCAGTAGCTTCTGTATTATCAGCATTTCTGCACATATAAAGAGATTTGGATCAAAGATCTCAGTGAGAAACTTTGTCCCTCCTTTCCCACATACAGTGTGGAGAAGCCTTGGTAATTCCTTCCAATGAAAGCAAATCAGATCAAAGGTTGAGACAAATGGAATAATTATTTATATAGCATCTAATATGTGCTAGGCAATGTTAGGTGCTTGAAAAAACATATATACATAAATAAACACACATACACATATACACATATACATACACACATACATACACACAGACACACATACATACAAACATACATGTGTGTGTCGTCACATTTGTTCCTCAACAACAACCCTCTGAGGTATGTGTTATTATTATCTCCATTTTACAGTAAAAAAAAAACTATACAGAGGTTAAGTGACTCATCTAGAGTCAACCAACTGGTAAGGGGCTGGAGCTATATCTGAACTCAGATCTTGCTGACCTGAACTTGAGCACCCTGTTTACTGTGTCACTAGTTTCCAACAGTGCAATGTGAGGTAGAGGGGCAGAAATCAGACTTAATGCCTCTAAATATAGGAAGGGGATAGTTACAGAAAATGTAGTCTAAATGTCAACTAGAGATTTTGGATTAAAACTTCTTTCTGGAGCAGCTAGGTGGTGCTGTGGATAGAGCACTGGCCCTGGAGTCAGGAGGACCTGAGTTCAAATCTGGCCTCAGACACTTAACACTTACTAGCTGTGTGACCCTGGGCAAGTTACTTAACCCCAATTGCCACCCCCCCCAAAAAAGCTTCTTTCCATAGCTTCTAGAATCATCCCGCCATCCAAAGTGTACTTCCCCTCAGGGTCATGGGGATGGGGTGAGGGTTGAGGGTAGGGAGAGGTGTAGCTTACCTATAACTTTCTGCAAAGCTGCCCTCTTTGCCCTCTTCAAGATAACAACTCTGCTGGCCCGGGAGGCTGGACTGTGTTGGGCTCTCTGTGAGAGTCTTACTCTACACAATTGACTTGGGGAACATTTTAGTGACAGTTTCTCATTTTACTGAGTACTGAGATTTCAAGATGTGCCACTTTTTATTAGTGGAAGGGGAAGAAAATTATAAAGGAAGACAAGTTGTAAAATCATAAAAGGAATGTGTTGGGGGGATTTGGGGTTTGAAGGAGGAAAGATGAGCAGCTGAGCAAAAGGCAACTGTGGGAGGGGGTATGTAGGTAATGATGGGAGGGTCTGCCAAAACTAGTAAGGCATTCTGAGTCCAGATGGGCATGGAGGAAACACTGGCAGAAAAGAATGCAGGTGTGACAAAATAATGGGATTTGGCAGACACCCAGGGATCCTACCTGAGGATTGATTTAGAATTGTTTGAATTGGGTAATACTGAGAAACTGACTGAGTACTTAGTTAAGGGTGATTGGATGGAGACCACACCTGGCTGATTGACATGTTGTTCTCAGAGGCAGTGTATTACTGACATCAGCAAGAGACCACTCTCAACCAATCAGCTTGAATGACCTCCCTTTTTCGGGGAGGGAGAGGGGAACTAGGAAGTGGAGGTTCACTTGCTGAAGCATCCTCTTTTTGTTAAGGAATGGCATGTGGCAGCAGACTGGGAGAAAAAAGGAGGGTCCCTCTTTTCGTTCAGACATCAGCTTGGTGGCAGAATTTCATGTAGGCTGCTAGGAAAGGAAGTTTGTTTTTTAGTATCTGACTATACCAAATAGATCTAAGCTAGGATTTTCTATGCTATAAGGAATCTGTTCTCAATCTCTCTCTCTTCACTAACTTCCAATATATTTTAATAAATCCTTAAAAGCCTAAACTCTTGCTGAATTTATCAGTGATTTTAGCCATCTTCCCCCAAAAAACTGGGGAGGGCAGACTAGAACCCATATTTAGATTTTAAACAACACACAGACAAGTCAAAGTACTGCAAGAAAGTGTTCTGATGCTGGAGACACAGCCAGAACAGAACAAGAAAGATTAGTCCTTGGTGACTCTGCCCCATTGGCCACTAGGAGGTGCTATGATTCCACTGAAAATGTAGAGGAGACTGGAAATGTCCCCTGTGGCAGAAAATCTGAAGTAGGACAGGGAGATTAGGTGGGGGTGGGAGGTGCTGACACAAGGCAAAAAAAGAGACCTTAATAGTAAAGGCTAAATCATGTTTTAGGAACTCTAGTCAATTCATGGAATGAGGGAAATGAATACAATCAACACAAAGAACAAGAACCACTGCCATAATTACTGCCCCCTGCCCACCCAATCCTGAAGGAGGCTGGGAGAGAACAGCAAATGACTCTGTGGGAGATAAAGTGAATGGTGGGAAGGAGAATGAGCTGAATAGTGATAGAATTGTACAGATAGAGATAGTAGATTCCCATTTGCCTCTTGAACCCAAAGGATTCTAGGAAAGATCAAGGAGATCAGCTTTGGATAGGGAAGAGGAAAATGGATCTGTTCCTGGGGTGTAACCCTTGGGACTTGTTCCTGAAAGCAGCCATAAACTTCAGTCATGGATGACAAATGTATCCATTGAATCTATGCACAATACTGAGTGAGAGAGGAGATGATAAAGGAAGATCCGATTGGCCACATTCTAGATGAGACTAAAATGAGATCTATGATGAGCTACTAAGGGATACTAGATAAAGTATTGAGTTTAGGGAATTCCCTAAGTCTTGAGAAGAGAAGATGAACAAGGATGCTTGAAAAAAGATACAAGTCATGTCAAACCATGCAGTTATATCCATGTGTCATGATTCAGGCAGATTGAGTAACCCCATTAGATATTTAGGAATGGAATCTTTCTCACACTGAACACAACTCAGTTCAAATTTGGATGTCTTTAATTCCCAATTAAAATCTCATCTTTTGCAAGAAGCCTTTCCCAATCCCTCTTTGCTATAGTGACTTTCCTCTATTAATTATTTCCTACTCATCATGTCTAGAGATTGTTTGTATATCTTTGTTTGCATGTTGTCTCCTCCTTTAGGTTGTGAGCTCCATGAAGGCAGATATCTTTTACCTCTTTTTGTATCTACAGTGATTGACACACAATAGGCACTTAATAAATGTTTATTGGTTGACTGACTGGTTAGTCAACAATTATTTAATTGATATCTTACTATGTGCCAGGTGCTCTAAAGACCAGCCTAGGTCCATGCTGCTGTGTAAAAGGCAATGAAGAGAATGACACAAGAAAGAGGAGGGACACCTAGTACATTTCCAAATATTGCTTAGGTGGGCGGGGTTTGGGGAGGGGAGCCTAACAAGCTCAATGACATCACAGGTAGATACCATCCAATGGAGACAAGAGATTCCCAGTGCCCCAATCTTCATCCCTGAAATGCCAAATAATTGACCATTGCCCACTCAAGTATGCCCCAATTGCAACTCTGATCCCACCATGGACACCAGGTTTTTCTGCTGTGTGGTTGTTTGTCTCCTCAGAGTAGGTGAGTCCATGCCAATGAGAAAAAATCCCTGACCTTCACTTACAAATGCCAAGTTTGAAATCTTATCCTCATGGTTTACTTTTTTTTTTATTTTTAAAAATTTTTTTTTAAATTTTAGTGAGGCAATTGGGGTTAAGTGACTTGCCCAGGGTCACACAGCTAGTAATGGTTTACTTTTAATCTCTTAGCTTCTTTCTCCTTCCATTACAGATTTCACAGATGGCAAAGTAACACAAAACCCCAAATATCTGGTTACACTGTCCAGGCAGCCTGTGTTACTGAGATGTGAGCAGGATCAGGAAGAAGACAATATGTACTGGTACCAACAGGAAATGGGACAAGAACCGAAGTTAATCTTCTACTTTTATAACAAATATATAACAAGGAGAAACAACACTACTGATAACTTCCAAGGCAGTCGACCAAGTGATTCTCTCTGTTACCTTAACATCACATCCCCAGGTCTGGGTGACTCAGCCAAATATCTCTGTGCTTGTGGCAGTAACACAGCACTACAGAATCAGCTCCTCTCTTAGCACAAACCTTCTGCATCCCCAGCAACCAACAGCTACACTTAGGGACCTGGTATGTGACTTTTAAGGTGTTCAACTCAACTCCAGGTCAGGTTTGTGGTTGCAGCTGCTGCACCTGTGTATGTGGGGAAGATGGGTATTAATTCTAAATGAAGTGGCATGAGCACACTACATAGGACTAAAGTGGACTCTTTGTTGAACCACTCAACCATACTGGATAAAGTATTGAAGTCAAGGAGTTCTTTGGGTCTGAGCCAGAAAGGCAGAAAGGATCTATGGAAATATTAAATGAGAGAGTGAATCAGTCTCTGGATACTTCAGGAAAATTCAGAGGTCAAAGAGAGGACAATTGAATGAAAAAGAAGGTCAGAGAAGTGATGGTGCTGAATAATTGAAGTCATCCGATGGCTTTGGGCAGGTAGGGGTGGAGGAGGTGGGACAGGGTTCTACTGTCAGCATTTTTTTTATCATAAAAGCATTTTATTATTTTCCAGTTACATGTAAAGATAGTTTCAACATTTTTTTCATAAAATTTTTAGTTCCAAATTTTTCTACCTCCCTCCCTTCCCTTCCCCCTACCCAAGACAGAAAGCAGTCTGATATAGGTTATATATGTACAATCACATTAAACATATTTCCACATTAGTCATGTAAAAGAAGAATCAGAACACAAGGGAAAAACCACAAAAAAGAAAAAAAACTACCAAAATGTAGAAACAGTATGGTTTTCTTTTTTCTGGATGTGGATAACAATTTCCATCATGAGTTCTTTGGAATTATCTTAGATCATTGCACTGCTGAGAAGAGCCAAGTCTATCTCAGTTGATCATCACACAATGTTGCTGTTACTGTGTACAATGTTCTCCTGGTTCTTTCTGTATTCTCTCTCTCTCTCTCTCTCTCTCTCTCTCTCTCTCTCTCTCTCTCTCTCTCTCTCTCTCTCTCTCTCTCTCTCCCCAGCAACGAGGGTTAGGTCACACAGCTAGTAAGTGTCAAGTGTCTGAGGCTGGATTCGAACTCAGGTCCTCCTGAATCCAGGGCCAGTGCTTTATCCACTGTGCCACCTAGTTTCCCCTCTTTCAGTATTTTTTAAAGAAAGCAAGAGGAAGATAAAGACTGGGTTTCCAGGTATCCAAAGGAATCTGTTGGTGATTATGAAATCTTAGGCAAGAAAGAAGTTAGTAATACTAGGTACCCCATAGTGTCTCCCTTCCCCTTCCAATTTCCTTTTTGTGTATTGTCTTCTCCAGTCGATTGTAAGTTCTTTGAGGGCAGGAACAGGTTTTTTTCTTATTTGTATTCCTGGCACACAGTAGGCACTAAATAAATGTCTGCTGACTTGATTTGGTAAGGTCTAGTTTGGATTTTTACAGGATAGGGAGACTTGGAAGTGGTCCCTTCAGTTTCAACATATTCTTCATTCTAGAATTCCTGATTTTCTGTAACTTATGCTTCTCTTCTGTCTTCTATGCCAGTGCTTCCAACAAGACCTACGTATCCAATACAACTGCTTAAAGCACAAACCTTTCATACAAAGACACTTTTTCTTTGAAACCTTACAAATGTCTTCTCACACCTTCATCCTATACCTGATTCCTGTGTTAGCTTCATCTTTCTCCTGCTGATTCTACTATTTTTGTGGCATACTACATTTTTGGTTTTGTTATAATTTGTGGGCTAACTGCCCTGTGTCTTAATCCAATTTCTCCTGTATTCTTTCTACCTTCACTTCCTTGCTTTAATTGAAATTTGGCTTTCTCCTAAAGACAACATATGTTTTATTTGGCTATTCTTTTGGAAGTTTTATCTTCTCCCTCTACCCTTGACTCTATGTAATAGGACAGGGAATGGGCCTCTTTGTGATACTCTAATGCAAGTTCTGCATTATCTAGCTGGCCCTCATCATTTTCATCTTAGACTCTTTCTCTGTATTTTCTTTTAAAATGACTGAAGCTATTCATTGTCCCCTCTGCCATTAACCCTGGTTTCATCTTCCTAGATGACTTTAACATCAATTTCAGGTTTTTCCTCTACATACTGTCCCCCAACATCATCCTCACTGGTTCCACCTTTGTCATTGGCAACCATCCTGATGAGTCAATCTTATTTTGTTGACTCTAGAATTTTGTCTCTTCTCTACTTCAGGTATACTTCAAGAAGATTTTATACTGAGCTACGTTACAAGGCACTACTTCATTTCCAATGTTTCGACTCTTTCCCTTCACCACCATCCCGGTTCATTGTGGATTATAAAGTGAGTTAATTTCATTGTGTCCTTGACAATAGTTTTGGAGTACATCATCTATATTACTTATTGTATAAGATCATATTTATTTAACACAAAACAAAACACCATATTGTACCCCTTAAAGAGTTGCAATGTCTACCCCAGATTAGTTTTTTACACAACATTCAGTCTTGGAAGTCCTGGGTATAGCTGCAGTAACTTATTCATGTATTTATTTCCTTTTCCTATAAAAAACACAAGGTACAACCATCATGGCTGGAGATAATCACATGACCGAGTCTAGATGGTAGAGAAATAAAGAGGAGATGTCCCCAAAGACTGTACATAGCTCATAGGTCTTTAGTGCACTAAAACCTTTAGCAAAATTCAACGGTTTATAACAATTTTATGGATTTTAATGTCTTTTCATGTAAATTTATTGTGGTAAATGATAAAAATAGATGAATAATATACAATATTTGTGCATACATGACTTATTAAAATTTTTAAAAGTTTTTTGCAGTATGATGCACATCTCTAAAATTTCCCATTTATTTATCAATGGGCCACCTATAAATAACCGAAACCATGAATGTGAAACCTTGGAATGTTGCAGAATGACTGTGTGTGTATATGAACTTGAAAGGCTCTACCACAGGTGGAGCATAAATAAGTCTCAGTGAACATTTGGGGTGGATTCTCTAAATTTACACATCTCACATTTCTTTTGAGCATTCTTCAATTCTGCTTTGTTCATATAGCAGAGCACGTTCTTTGATGTGGACATGCCATGCTGGGCAGTCCTTTGCCAGTAGATCTCATGTCATTCAATGAATTTCAGAGTTCTTCAGAGAGACCTTGAGAGTGTCCTCATATTGCTTTTTCTGATGTCCATATGAGTGACTTCCTTGTGTGAGTTCTCTGTAAAATAGTCTTTTAGGGAAGCATATGTTTGGCATTCAAACAACTTGGCTAGCCCATCAGAGTTGTGCTCTCTGTAGTAGTTTTAATGCTTGGCAGTTTAGTTTGAGGAAGGTCCTCAGTGTTCTGTATCTTGCCAGGTGATCTGCAAACCCTTCCTAAGACAATTCAAAAGGAAATGATTCAGTTTCCTGACATGGTACTGGTATACTGTCCATGTTTCACAAGAATACAACAATGAGGTCAGCAGAATGGCTCTGTAGACCTTCAGATTGATAGGCAGTCTTCTCCCACCTTTTCCTTTGGAACCTCCCAAGCACTGAGGTAGCTCAGGCAATGCATGTGTCAACCTCATTATCAATGTGTATATCCCAGGAAAGTATACTGCCGTGGTAAGTGAACTTATTCACAGTATTTGAAACTTCTCCATTTGCTGTAACTGAAGTTTCCATGTATGGATGGTGTGGTTCTGGATGGTGAAGCACCTCTGTTTTCTTGCTGTTAATTGTTAGGCCAAAATTAGTACAAGCAGCAGAGGCTCAAGCAATACTTTTGCTGCATCTCAGTTTCGGAGGCTTCATTGAATACACAATCATCTGTTCACAACAACAACAACAACAACAAAATCATGCGTCAACTCTCCCTCTACTGTAGTCTTGGCTTATAGCCTTTTCAAGTTAAATAATTTACCATCAGTGTGGTAGCTGACCTTGATGCCATGTTTGTTCTAATTGAAGACATCTGACAACATTGCTGAAATAATCATCCTAAAAAGCATGAGAGCAAGAACACAATCTTGCTTCACTCCATTGATAACCAAGAAAGCATGAGAGTATTGCCCAATATCCAGAAACATATATATATATATACATATATATATGCACATACACACATACACACATGTATATACACATGTATGTATATATGTGCATGCATATGTCAGAAATGGGACCCCCAGCTTTCCTCACTTGAATGAAGCTTTTTTCCCCTTATAACAGAGTGCAATGCTACTCATGTATTCTAGCTCTTGTTATGTATGGCTTTCTATTCTGACTTATTTATGTACATGTCTTATCTCTCCAAACAGATATTAAGCTTCTGCACAGTAGATAACTCATTCCATTTATCTTCATCACCTAGGAAAGCATATTCACCTTGCACTTCCCATAAATGTTTGCTGAATGAGTTTAAGTAATAAATTCACATATAGTCAAATGTATTACAATAGATGACAGTCAGTATTTCCCACCTTCTGTTGGACCTGGTCTCTCACACTTCTTTGGTCTTAATTAGCTATTTCCACTGATGTCCAGCTTTGCTTTGACAAGAGTTGGAAGATTGAGGGAGAAAAGGGCATCAAACTGATGAATTTACCCTATTAGCCACTAGAAAGAGCTGTGGTTCTTTTGAAATTCAGAGTTTTCTCTCTAAAGGGACTTTGGGAAAGATTTGTGTATTAGAGAAAAGCAAATCTAACACTTGAAGCAGTTACAGGCCTGCTTAGACCACTGGAATCATTTTACATCACTGATCTTCAATCTTTGATCATCCTATTTCACCCTTCATTAACTCTTGCAAGAGCAATGTGACATGTAGAATTTTTTTTAGCTAAATTCTATTAAGTAGCTTTAAGGGAATGACTTGTGTGTATATCATTACTATGTATTTTACTGTCCTTAATGTACCTGTTTTATCTTCAAACAATTATGGCAACCTAGGATCATAGAAGTTAGAAGTTAGAGTTAGAAAGTAATTTATTGGTCAATCATTAAGCATTTATTAAGCTGTTGCTGTGTACCAGGCACTGTGCTAAGTGTGCCAAATACTAATGCAAAAACATGATTTCTGTGCTAAAATAGTTCACATGCTAAAGTGGAGACAAACTGCAATTAACTACACTTACAAAATCTCTCTCTCTCTCTCTCTCTCTCTCTCTCTCTCTCTCTCTCTCTTTCTCTCTCTCTCCATCCCTCACTCTGTCTCTCATCTATCTATCTATCTATCTATCTATCTATCTATCTATCTATCTATCTATCTATCTATCTATCCATCTATATCTTTTGTTTAATCTCTCAATCTAGCTACCTATAATCTGTTTCTCATTTATCTATCATCTATAATATGAATGGAAGGTAATCTCAGATGATGATGAAGATGAAGAAGATGATGATGATGCCTTTGGCAATATGAGGAAAGTTCAGAAGAGGCAGAGTTTTCTTTTTTTTTTTTTTTTTGAGGTGACAAAGGCTTTATTTTCTTCTCATGAGAAGGAGGCACCCTAGCGTGCAGCTAGTGGGTGCCCAGAAAGGGGGCTTGCAGGCCTTGTTTTATACCCTAGTCCCTAACGCAAATGGATCTTCCCCTTTTTCATCACTGGTAGGGTTACAATCTACATGCAAAAGCTAGCTAATCGGAACGCAGTATTCCCACCCCTCTTCCTTGTATGTGCATGACTCAGGAGTGGGCCTTATACTTCCTTATATGGACACAACTCTGAAGCGGACCTTATTGAGACCAGGGCTCCTTGAACCATGTGACCTTACTAACCTGAGGGGGAGGAGGGGATCTGAGACCTTTGTCCTACAAACAGGTCAGGTGGAGTATGACTGACTCGTTATATCCACATTGAGAGGAGACAACTACCCATTTCTCACAATCCCTACTCTTTATTTTTGACTATTTGGCTCCTCTCATTCCATTTATTGAATATCTCCTCTGCCTTTTGGTCTAAATCTGTGAATTCTATGCTATATAGGCAGATCAGAGCATCAGATGACCCTTTTTGCCCCTCTGGGCTGTGTTTCTTTCTTGATTTAGACTTAGATTTGGAGAAATGCTCAGATACCATGGCAAAGGGGGTGACCAGCCACACCAACCCACAAGTCCCAGCCCAGTTAGGGAGTAAGGTTGGTCTTCCACCACAATACCACCATAGGTCAGCTCAGGGGAGGATCAGTGATGAAAAAATATATCGAGTTGTTCTCGGTTACTTCCCATGTTTGGACATAACTCATATTACCCAAGACCAGAAAACCTCTCACCCATCTGGAGAGACAGGCAGGATTTTTTCCTGGGACTCCAACAAAAGTGGGCATGATCTTTTCTGCTGTCCTTTTAATCACAGGGAAGAGTAGCTCCAAATCCCTGCAACTCTCACCCTTTGAGACGCAGAATTTTAAAGGTAAAGTAATTACATTTTTCTACATGGAGTTTGATATATCTATAGGACATACAATTTGAGAAGTACAAAGGGCAGTTGATATGGACTGAAGCTCAGGAGAGAGACTAGGGCTACAATAGGTATCTGGGCATTGTTTCCATAGAGGAGATTATTGAACTCATTCATGGTAACTGATGAGACCACCAATCAAGATAGGATAGAGGGAGAAGAAAAGAGAGTCTTTACAGTTATTGGGAATAGTTGTATGAAAATATAGCAAAAGATGATGATGGCTCAGTCAGATAGTAATCAGGGGAACTAAATTCTAAAACCCTAAAATCCTGGAGAAAGGAGAATGTATTGGAAAAGAGGGTGACTGATAGTATCAAAGCTTGCAGAGACGTTAAGAAGGATGAGAATTGAAAAAAAGACCATTAGGTTTGGCAATTCAGAAATAACTGGCAATTCTTGAGGATGTACTTTTAGCTGAATTATGTGTTCACGATGAAGGAACTTATGGGCTAGAGGGGTAATGTGACTTCCTCAAAGTGCCTCTGCCACTTAATGGCAATGCCAAGGTTATAACATTGGTGCCTTTACTCCCCATCTGATTTTTTTCTTTGAAAAATTATTTTAAAAAAATTTTTTTAATTAATTGTTTGTTCTGAACATAAACATAAAAATGATAATCCCATATACACAACAGAATATAAAAAGATGATTGTGGGGCAGCTAGATGGCGCAGTGGATAGAGCACCATCCCTGGGGTCAGGAGTACCTGAGTTCAAATCCGACCTCAGACACTTAACACTTACTAGCTGTGTGACCCTAGGCAAGTCACTTAATCCCAATTGCCTCATTAAAAAAAAAAAAAAAAAGATGATTGTAATTGATACTGTGAAGTTCTATTTCATACCACTTGATGTGTGTATATGTAATGCTATTCTCAAGAACAAACCTCTGAACCTGAAATAGTTTAAAAAAAGAAATTTATTGAGTCATTTGTAGAGAGAAAAAGCCAGAAATAAAGCATGGCTCTCCTCCTCACCCCACCTCAGGTTCTGAAAGTTTTATATTATACAGGATTTTGACAAAGGTTTCTGCACACCAGTCCCATATGAATCATCTGACAAAGGTATTGCACACAAATCACCTGACAGGAGCTCAAAACACAAACTTCAGTGGATCCCAAGTAATTCTCTCTGTTACCTTAACATCACATCACCAGGATTGGGGAACACAGCCAAATATCTCTCTGACATCAGCAGTGTGCCACAGTAGTGCAGATTCACCCCATATCTTGGCAAAACCTTTCTGCATCCCCACCAACCAACAGTTACTTTCAGGGACCATATATGTGGTTTTTAAGGTGTTTAGCCCTTCTCCAGACCAGGTCTGTGACTGTAGCTGCTGCACCTGTGGGGTGGGGGTGGGGGAGAAATAGGAATTAACCCTTAATGAACTGACGTGAGTACACTATCTAGGATTAAAGTGGACTCTGTGTTGAGCCACTCAACAATACTGAATAAAGTACTGAGGCAAGGGAGTTTTGTGGGGCTGAGCAGGAGAGGCAGAAAGATTGATGGAAAAATTAAATGAGAGGGTGAATCACTCTCTGGGTACTTCAGGGAAAAAGTCAGAGGTCAAAGAGAGGAAAACTGAATGGAAAGAGGATCAGAGAAGTGATGGTGCTGAATAATTGAAGCCATCAGGTGGCTTTGGGCACATAGGGGTGGAAGAGGTGGGACGGAGTTCTACTCTCAGTATTTTTTTAAAAAGAAAGCCAGAGGTGGGGGCAGCTAGGTGGCACAGTGGATAAAGCACTGGTCCTGGATTCAGGAGGATATGAGTTCAAATCTGGCCTCAGACACTTGACACTTACTAGTTGTGTGACCATGGCCAAGTCACTTAACCCTCATTGCCCTGCCAAAAAAATTAAAAGAATTATAAAAAAGAAAGAAAGTCAGAGGAACATGAAGACTGTTTCAAGATGTGCAAAGGAATCTGCTGGTGATTATGAAATCTTAGGCAAGAAAGAAAAACCTTAGTGTCTCCCCTCTCCTTCCAGTTTTCTTTTGTGTATTGTCTTCCCCCATTAGATTGTAAATTCAATGAGTGCAGGAAGAGTCTTTTTCTTATTTGTATCTCCAGCACTTAGCATAGTTCCTGACACGTAGTAAGCACTAAATAAATGTTCATTGACTTGAATTGAACTGGAAGGGTCTAGTATGGGTTTTTTTTCAGGATGGGGAGATTTGAAAAGAGTCCCTTCAGTTACCATCCTCTTCATTCCAGAGTTCCTGTTTTTTCTCTAACATATGCCTCTCTTCTGTCTCCTATGGAAGTGCATACAACAATGCTTCATATTCTTTCTCTACTTTCTGCCCTCCACCACCATCCTCATTGCTTAATTTGTTGACTTTATAGAAGTTCATCTCTACTCCACCTCAGGTGTATTTCAAGAACATCATATACTGGGCTATGTTACAATTAAAGTTGGTTTTGTTCTATACTGGGACTTATTTTGAGCAAAGAAGAGGAACTAAATAAATGCAAAATAAATGGCAGGATTCTTGGAAGGGAAAGACTATGCTATTTTAGATCTTTGAACCACAATAGCATACATGGTATGAGGGATAGCAAAATCAGAGTTCAGAGAAAAGATAGATAAAAACTTAAGCTTCTAAAATTGATGTTGGCTCAAGAGGAATAGATGTCAATCAAGAATGAAATTCCACTGATGCAAATACAAATAATTCCAATGATCAAGAAAAAAGATGAGCTGTTTACAGAAACTGATATAGCTACAGAATGAATACATCAAAACATTTAGATTTTAAACAAATATAGAAGATAGACTCAAGGGCAGATAACTGCATATAAATAAAGAAAAATGCCAGAAACCTATAAGAATAACGTCCAGGAAGGTAAACTCAAAAAAGGATTAGAGATTGGTTATAAATGTAGACAACAACAAAAAAGGGCTACTAATTTAACATTCCCGGATGTCAGGGGACAGAGAAATGATAAGATCATTGCTTTAGATGAAGAGTCCAACAATAATTGATGATCATAGTGAAGTGGAACTATTCAACTTACATTGTAATTATATTTTCATTCCATAAGGCAAACTATCTTTATAGACTGTGAGAGGGTATTAGACCCACAGACAAAGAGATTTATAGAAGAACCTCCAATTTCTATCAGCGAAGTCACCACGTTAAGAAAAATGCAATTGAAGGAGAAAGGCTTGTTAGAATGAGCTGGCTATGTGGAGAGAAACCAATGCTTATTCAGTAGGATGAGAATCAGTGTTCATGGCAGACATGTGATGACTTTGAAAGAAAATACATTATAGTGAGTGTGTTGGTTGTGAATGAAGGTCAGATTTGAGGTAATAGGATATCTCAGATCATGTTTGTCTTTAGAATGACAGATTGCAGGAATAGATCATTGAAAGCTAACCATCATGTAAAACAGTACATGGAAGGTACTCTGAAGACTGTTTCACAAGGGTTATATCATAAATAGTCAAGTTTGGGTGGTGAATGGTTCAAAAAGATTGATGGCTCTAGATTGTGAAGGGCCTTGAATTATAGGCCACAGAGTCTAACCTTTCTTTATTAAGTGCTAGAAAGTCATTGAAAAAATATGAGAAGATGAGTAATATAGTAAGATCTATTCATAATCAACATCAATTAGGAATAGTTTTAAAGAATATAAATAAATTATAAACTACAGCAATCATTTGTATTAAAAAAACTTTAATGTATAGGTATAAATAGATTGTTATTTAAATTGATAAAAATTATCAAAAACAATTAGCAAGCATTATTTATAATGGAAATATGCTAAGCTAGAAGCCTTCCCAGTAAGACCAGGTCGGAAACAATGAAGCCCACTGTCCTCAATATCATTCAATATTGTATTGGAAATGCTAGCAATAGGAAAAAGGGAAGAAAATTAAATAGAAGGAACCAGAAGGGAGAATGAGGTAATAAAACGATTTCTTTTTGCAGATGATATGATGATATACTTGGAAAATCCCAAAGATACAATTAAAATTAGTTGAAATAATTAATAATTTTAGCAAAATAGCAGCATAGAAAGTAAATCCACATAAATCATCAGCGTTTTTATTTATCACAAACAAGACCCTGCAAAAAGAGATAGTAAGGGATACCCTATTTAAAATAATTCTAGACAGTATGAAATACCTGGGAGTATATCTGCCCACACCCCAAAAAATAACCCCAGGTACTATGTAAACAAAATTATATTTTAAAATTACGTAAATCAAATTCTATTTAAATAATTATAGAAATATGAGTTTTTCATGGGTAGGGACAATATAATAAAATTGACAATTTAACCTAATTTATACATCCAATGCCATGCTTAATTAAATTACCAAAAAATTTTACTAAATGCAAAAAAGTAAAAAAAATTATTTGGAGAACAAAAATTTAAGAATATCAAAGGAACTATTGAAAAATATATAAAGGAAGGAGGTTTAGCATTACCATATTAAATTATATTATAAGGCAATAATTATCAAAACTATATGGCACTGGCTAAGAAATAGAAAGGTTGGCCAATGGAACAGAGTAGACGCAATTTATAGAAGCAAAAAAATATTTCAATCTTTTATTGACAAGCGAAAATACAAGATTTGGGGATAAGAATTAATTCTTTGATTTTAAAAAATGTTGGGAAAACTGGAAATCAGTATCGCAGAAATTGGGTATAGACTAATAATTTGACACCATTTACCAAGATATGTTCAAAATGTATATATGACCTAGATGTAAAATGAGATTACAAGAAAATTTAAAGAAGATAGAACAAATTACTTCCCAGATTTGCGGAAAGGTCAATTTATGAATACATAAGAGATAGAAAATACAGTAAGGTATAAAATGGAAAATTTTTATTACATTAAATTTAAAAAAGTTTTTGTACAAAGAAAACAAATGTAGCCAAGATCTGAAGCAGTACAGAAAATTGAGGAAAATGTTATAACCAGTTTCTAAGATGAAGATCTCATATCTTAAATATATAAAGAACTTTTAAAAATCTATAAGAATATAAGTCATTCCCCAAATGATAAATGGTCAAAGGATATGAACAGGCATTTTTCCCTTGAAATCAAAACAATTTATAATCATACGAAAAAAGGCCCTAAATCATTTTGTGTTAGAGAAATGGAAATTAAAATAACCTTGAGATATCATTTTATATCTATCAGATTTGCTAAAATGTTTGAAGGGAAAAACAAATGTTGGAGGGGATGTGGAAAAATTAGGACTCTAATACACTCTTTCTTAAAGTGTTAACTGATCTAGTCATTTTGGAGAGCAATCTGAAATGATGCCCAAGGAATATTAAACTTCCTAAACCCTTTAACCCAGAAATACCACTAGTACATCTATTTCCAAAGATGATTAGAGGAAAAGAAAAAGAAGATATATGTTATAAAATAATTATAACAGTTCTGTATGTGGTGGCAAAGAAATGGAAATTGTAGGGATGCCCATCAATTGGCGAATGGCTGAACAAGTTGTGGGATATGATTGTGATGAATACTACTGTGCTATTAGAAATGATGATCTTGATGACCTTAGAAAAACCTGGGTAGACTTGTATGAAATAATGAAAAGTGAAATGAGCAGAACCAAGAGAATGCTGTATACAGTAACAGCAATATTGCTTTAAGAAAAATTCGGGTGACCAAGTTATTTTGAGTACTATGAATATTCAATTTAACTCAACTACAAAGGACCTATGAAGAAAGATGCTACTGGCCTCTAGAGAAAGAAATGATAAACAGAAATATGTATAGTATAGTTATGTACACAAACATACCTACATACTTTGAGAGTTGGAATAATGCCCCCTGCTGGGAGGAACATTTCATGAGCTCTGGCCTGAAGACAAGCCATGTGGCCTTGGCATCAGGAAGTAACGTTTGCTCATGGGTACTGTCGATCAAAGCTGCCACCCAATTAGCTTGAAGCTGCATATGTTTGGATGCCCCTATTTCTGTTTTCATGAGAGGCTTCTGGGAAGAGTAAGGGGTGAGGGCTCTCTTTCGCTGGGACCTCATGTGGAGTGGAGCTGAGACTCTAGCTCCCTTAGACAGATAGATGAAGGAATCTTGGCCTCTTTCTCTTTCTTCACCAAATTCTTATGCTCCTTAATGAATGCTGAAAAGTCTAAACTCTTGCTAAAGCTTCTGACTTATTGGTGACTACTCATTAGATTTTTAGACAGTCTAGCTAGAATTTTAGCCACCTTACAGATAGCAACTTTACAATACACACATGTGTATGTATGTATACGTATATATATATATATATATATATATATATATATATATATATGTGTGTGTGTGTGTGTGTGTGTGTATTTGTTTCTAATGGTAGTCATCTCCGGGGCAGAATTGGTGGGAGGGAAGAAAAAAAAGGGGAATACATTCACATGATAACTTCTTTAGATATTAAAATGAAGACGAAGTTGTAAATAATAGGTTTGCAGTTTTGTGTACAATCATCTTTTGTTTTAATATTTTACTATATTATGGAAATTCTTGTCTTATTCCATAAATTAAAAATGAAATAATATTTTAAAAATACTTGATTACAAGACCAATATATTACAAAGCCATAGTATTGGTCCAAACATGTGTTATCAAAAGTCTTTTACTATGGTGATAGCAGTAAAAATTAAAAGGATGGGAAGATTATTAATATCATGGGAAGAAAGGGAGGGGAGTGAAAATATTTTAGCATTTAGAGTCAAAGGAACTGGATTCAAATCCTATCCTTTTCCTTACCATTTGGGTGACCTTGGGTAAGTCATTTAACCTCTTTAGAATTCAGTGTGAGGAGACTGGACTAAATGTGAGGTGTTAAATACATGGTCCATGGACCTTCTAGGGCACATAATGCTCCCAAGTACATCCGGAACAAGATTAAAATGTAATTGGAAATAATCAACAAAATAAATAAAAATACAATAAAACATAGGTAATGTTAATGTACGATTTTCTGAGTCATTATGCATGGTTGATTGGCCCCCATTTCTATTTGAATTTAACACACGGGACTAGATGATCTCTAAGGCCCTTTGCAGCTCTGCATGTCAAATCATAGAGAATTTTGAAGCCTGAACAAGGGCCTGGTGAGGCTATACAACATAATTCTATAGAGGGGTTAATCAGCAAGATTCCTTGACTGTCTCCAGCAATTCAGAGCTTCCAGGGGAACAGAAGAAGAGAGATTAGGTTACAGAGATCATTAAAGAATTAGTAGGAAAAGACAGAAATGTTGGAGTCAAAAGGACTCTGGGATTGCAGCTGGTGACTCCAAAGGGCAAGTTCAAAGACCTTGTTGGTCTCAGGTCTGGCTGCCCTCTTGACCTCCTCCAGAAGATTTCAGGGTTTAGTCCTTTTTGTCTTTTAAAGGCTGAGCAAAGAGCTTCATTGACTGAGTGAAGTCATGGCACAAATTCAATACCATTAGAACCAAAAGTAGATTTCCCTTGGGTCCCAATATCATCAGATTCCAGAGCCTAAGTTGGTTCTTATTTCCAGCGATAACTCCTGAGCCATCTATCAGAACGGTCTGATGAGGTCAGGTGCTGTATAGATTACTGATAGTTAAAACACTCTCCCCTCACTGTGACCACTGTAAATCCCAATGGCAGAAGCCTCTATTTGCTCAGCATTTATGCACACATCAAGAGATTTGGATCAAAGGGAGAAACTTTGTACCTTCCCTCCCACCCACAATGAGGACAAGGTTTGGCCATTCCTGCCAATGAAAGCAAACCAGGGCAATGGTTGAGACAACTGGAATATGTATCTATATAGCATCTACTATATGCCAGACATTGTGTTAAGTGCTTTGAAAAAATCATCTTATTTGATTCTCAGAACAACTCTGTGGGGTAGGTGCTATTTATTATCCCTATTTTATAGTCCAGGAAATGGATACAAATAGAGGTCAAGTGACTTGCTTAGGTTCAGCATCTGGTAAGTGTCTGAGGCTAGATTTGAACTCAGGTCTTGCTGACCTGCAGTTGAGCACCCTGTTCACTGTGCCACCGACTGCCAACAGTGCAATGTGAGGCGGAAGGGCAGAAATCAGATTTGATGACTCTAAATATAGGAGGGGGGTAGTTACAGAAAATGTAGTATAAATGTCAACCTGGAGATTTTGGATTAAAGCTTCTTTCCACAGCTTCTAGAATCATCTCACCATCCAAAGTACTTCCCCTTAGAGCCATGAGGAGGATAGGGTGAGGGTTGAGGGTGGGGAGAGGTGTAACTTACCTATAACTTTCTGGGGACCTGTTCTCTTTGCCTTCTTCAGGGTAATAACTTTGCTGGCCTGGGAGGCTGGGTTGTGTTGGGCTGCCTGTGAGAGTCTTACCCTGCATAATTAACTTGGGGAAGATTTTAGTGACAATTTCTCCTTTTCCTTAGTACCGAGAGGTCAAGATGTGCACTTTATATCAGTGGAAGGGGAAGAAAATGATAAAGGAAGAGAAGTGGTGAAATAATAAAAGGAATATGTTGGGGGAATTTGGGGTTTGAAGGAGAGATGAGCAGCTGAGCAAGAGGTGACTGTGGGAGGGGGATGTGGGGAGTATGATGGGAGAATCTGGCAAAACTACTAAGGCGTCTGAGGCTCAGTCCAGATGGGCAGGAAGGGAAGAATGGCAGAAAAGCATGCAAGCAAGTCGAAGTACTGCCCAAAGTGTTCTGTCCCTGGAGACACAGCCAGGACAAAGCAGGATTCTCGTGCTTGGTGACTCTTCCCCATTGGCCACTAGGAAGCGCTATGGTTCCATGGAAAATGCAGAGGGGACTGGAAGTGTTCCCTAGGGAAGACAGTCTGAGGGGATACAGGGAGATTAGATAGGGGAGAGGGATTTTTTTTAAAGAGCCCCTAGTAGTAAAGGCTAATTCGTGTTTCAGGAACTCTAAAGTCAATTCAAGGAATGAGAAGAATAAATAAAATCAATACAAAGTACAAGCACCAGTCCCATGGTTGCTGTCCCATAACTGATGATCCAAACCTGAAGGAGGCTGGCAGAGAACAGCAAATGACCCTGTGGGGGATAAAGTGAATGGTGGGAAGGAGAATGAGCTGAGTAGTGATAAAACTAGTCAAAATAGAGATAGTAGAATCCCACTTGCCTCTAGAATTCAGAGGATTCTCAGTAAGAGCAAGGGGATCTGCTTTGGATAGTGAAGGAGAAACAGATGAATATCTGGTGATGGGGTGTCTTGTCCCTGCAAGCAGCCCTAAACTTCAGTCATGGATGACAAGGGTGTCCATGGAATCTATGTAGAATCCTGATTGAGAAAGTACATGATAAGGGAAGGTCTGTTTGAGTACATTTTAGATGGGATTAATTATGGCATATGATGAACTACTAAGCAATCCTAGATAAAACATTGAGTTCAGAAAATCTTGTGTTCAGTAGAGAAGATGAACAAAGATGCTTGAAAAAAGATACAAGTCATGTCAAACCATGCAGACATATCCATGTGTCATGATGCAGGTAGATGGAGTTAACCCCATTCTGTATTTAGGAATGGGACCTTTCTCACACTGAACACAACTCTGTCCAAATTGGATGCCTGTAATTCCCAATTAAAATCTCATCTTTTTCAGGAAGTCTTTCCTAATCCCTCTTGGTTATAGTGACTTCCCTCTCCTAATTATTTCCTATTCATCCCATCTAGAGATTGTTTGTATATCTTCGTTTGTATGCATTCTTTCCCTTTCCACTTTGAGCTCCTTGAGAGCAGAGGTCTTTTGCCTCTTTTTGTTCCCACAGTGATTAACACAGTGCCTGACATATAGGTACTTAAATTGTGTTTGTTGATTGACTAACCAATCAGTCAACAATTATTTAATTGAGCTCTTACTATGTGGCAGATGCTCTAAAGACCAATTTAGCTCCATGCTGTTCTGTAAAAGGCTAGGAAGAGAATGACACAAGGAAGAGGGGGGGGGACACTTAATACATTTCCAAGTATTGTTTGAGTGGCTGGGGTTCGGGGAGGGGAGAATAACAAACCTAGTGATGTCATATGCAGATACTATCCAATGGATATTCCTAGTGCCCCAGCCTTCACCTCTAAAATGTCAAATGACCAACTGTTGCCCAAACAAATATGACCCAATTGCAACACTGATCCCACCATGGGCACCAGATTTTTCTCCTGTGGGGTTGTTTGTCTCCTCAGAGTAGGTGAGTCTGAACCAATAAGCAAAAATCTCTGACCTTCATTTGCCAAGACCCAGTTGGAAAGCTTTTCCCCATGGTTTACTGCTGATCTTTTAACTTCTGTCTCCGTCCATCAAAGATTTCACAGATGGCAAAGTAACTCAAACACCCAAATTCCTGGTTACAGCAGCCAGACAGCCTGTGCTATTGAGATGTGAGCAGGATCAGAAAGAAGACAATATGTACCACTACCAACAGGAAATGGGGCAAAACCCAAAGATAATCTTCTTCTATTATAAGAATTATACAACACGAAGAAACAACACTCCTGATACCTTCTTCCATGCCAGTTGATCAAGTGTTTCCCTCTGTTACCTTAACATCACATCCCCAGGTTTGGTGGACTCAACTACATATCTCTGTTCCTGCAACAATGTCACAGCACTGCATTTTCACCCCTTGTCTTGGCACAAACCTTCTGTATCCCCAACAACCAACCTCAAATCTCAGGGACCTTATATGTGGCTTTTAAGGATCATCTACAATGCAGGTTTGTGGCTGCATATGTTAAATGGAGGCAGGGAATGCACTGACCCTCAATGAAACTGGCATGAACATCCTAGCCAGGACTAATGTGGGCTCCATGTTGAGTCGCCAAACAATACTGGATCATAGAGTTCTGTGGATCTGAGTAGAAGATGCAGAAAGTATTTATATAAATATTAAATGAGAGGGTGGTGAATCATTCTGTGGATAATTCCGGAAAATTCAGAGGTCAAAGAGAGGACAACTGAATGAATGGGATGAGAGGATCAGAGATATGATGGTGCTGAATAAATTGAAGCCATCCAGTGACTTTGCAGGTTGGGGTGGGGAGGTAGGAAAGAGTTCTATTTACAGTATTATTTTCTTTAAACCAGAGGAGGATAAAAAAGACTGGATTTCAGGGGCAGCTAGGTGGAACAGTTGATAGAGCACTGGCCCTGGATTCAGGATGACCTGAGTTCAAATCTGGCCTCAGAGACTTGACACTTACTAGCTGTGTAACCCTGGGCAAGTCACTTAACCCCAATTGCCTTACCAAAAAAAAAAAAAGACTGGGTTTCTATGTAGCCAACAGAATCTAGAAAGCATTGCTGGTGATTATGAAAGCTTAGGCAAGAAATGAAAGACCTTAGGTACACTAGGTACCCCCTAATGATTTCTCTCTCCTTCTAGATTTCTTTTATGTCTTGTTTTTCACAATCAGATTATAAGTTTCTTGAGGGTAGGGACATTTCTTTTTCCTTATTTGTATCTCTAGCACTTACCAAGGTTTCTGGCACATAGGGGGCACTAAGTAAATGTTTACTGACTTGAGTTGAATTGGTAGTTCCAGTTTGAATTTTTCAGGATGGGGAAATTTGGAAGAGGTCCCTTTAGTTTCCCTATGCTCTTCATTCCAGACTTCCTGTTTTTTTTTCTCACATATGCCTCTCTTCTATCTCATATGCCAGTGCTTCCAACAACACCCACTGATCCAATCCCATCGCTTAAAGTATAACCTTCATACTTACTCCCTCTCTCTGAACTCTTACAAATGTCCTCTCACGCATTCCCATCCCACACCTGTACTTCCTGTCATGCCTTCATCTTTCTCATAGTGCTTCTTTCTTTGTGGCATACTACAGTTTTGGTTTCATCATATTTTGTGGGCAAACTGCTGTATATCTTGATTCAATTTCTCTTATTTTCTTTCTACTGATACTTCCTTGCTATAATTGAAATCTGGTTCTATGAGGAACTCAACACATCTTTGGCTATTACTTTTCGAAGTTTTACTTTCTCCCTCTCACCTAGACTTTTTGAAAAAGGACAGGGTATGGGCCTCCTTGTGATATCCCATTGCATGTTCTGGATTCTCTCCTTTGTCCTCATCATTTTAATCCTAGGCTCTTTCTCTGTATCTTCCCCTAAAATGACTGAATCCATTGTCCCCTCCTGACATTGACCCTGGTTTTATTTTCCTAGATGACTTTAACACCAGGTTCATATTCTTCCTCTACATCCTGTCCCCCACCATCATCCTCACTCACTAAAATTTTGTCATTGGTAACCCATTTGATGTCCCAATTTCATCACTCC
Source organism: Dromiciops gliroides (assembly GCF_019393635.1). NCBI lineage: Eukaryota > Metazoa > Chordata > Mammalia > Microbiotheria > Microbiotheriidae > Dromiciops > Dromiciops gliroides. The sequence goes on along the minus strand of NC_057865.1, from coordinate 102,723,051 downwards.
TTGGGTTGCTTATTTTGTTGATTTCATAAAACATCATCTCTACTTCACCTTAGGTGTACTTCAAGATCATCCTACATTGGGCTATGTTACAGGGCACTGCTTCATTTCCAACATTTCAATTCTGTCCCTTCACTACCCTGGGATCTGATCATAGCACCCTAACCTTCCAACTTTCCTTCAACCCCAATAAACCAGTTCTTTATTGCTACTATGACCTTTTAAAGCATTCAGCCTTTTGCAAATTTCTCCACTTGCCAAACTCCTTCTAGCCAGATTTCAATCCTTGTTCTTGTGGATTCCAATTTAAAGGGGCCCTGGCCAACACTTTGATTCCATCACTTATCTTAATTGTCAGCATAGGGGCAGCTAGGTGGTGCAGTGGATAAAGCACTGGCCCTGGATTCAGGAGTACCTGAGTTCAAATCCGGCCTCAGACACTTGACACTTACTAGCTGTGTGACCCTGGGCAAGTCACTTAACCCTCATTGCCCCACCACAAAAAAAGAGTAATTGTCAGCATTATACAGACAATATATATAATAGTATATGCACATAGTAAGTGCTTAATAAATATTTGTGGAATAATAATAATGCATACTTTGAAAAACTAGACCTATGATTTTTATTGAGGTAGGAAGATACCTGTGGAGACTTTCTTGAACAAGGAAGATTGCAACTTTCTATAATGTATGTATATATGTATGTATTTACTTATGTGCATAAATTATAAAGTAGATTAATAATATATGGTATTTATGCATTTATGTCTTAAAATTTTTCATTTTAGTTTTCCATAGTATGCTGCAAATCCCCCCACACACACACACACACACAAGATGCCATTTAATTAATCCATCAATAACCAAAACCAAGAATGTGAAACCTGGGAATGTTGAGGAAGGACTGTGTATGTACCCAAGCACTACTGAAGGAGACTGTCAGAGAACAGCAAATGACTCTGTGGGAGATAAAGTGAATGGTAGGAAGGACAATGAGCTGAATAGTGATACAACTAGTATAGATAGAGATAGTAGAGTTTGTCTCTAGAATCCAGAGCATTCTGAGAAAGAGCAAGGAGATTAGCTTTAGATAGTGAAGAGGAAAGCAGATGCATATCTGGTTCTGGGGTGTAAGGTTGGTGACTTATTGCTACAAGCAACCCAAAACTTCTGTCAGGGATGACAAAGGCGTCCATGAAATCTATGTGGAATCCTGAATGAGAGGGAAAATGATAAGGGTAAGTCTTATTGATCACATTCTACATGGGACTAAAATGGAATCTATGGTGAGCTACTAAACAATACTGAATAAAGTATTGGGATCTGGGAATTCTCCAAGTCCTGAGTAGCGAAGATGACTAAGGATGATGGGAAGATTAAATGGAAGAGTCACATCAAACTATGCAGGCACATCCATGTGTCATGATGCAGGCAGATGGAGTAATCCCATTAGATATTTAGGAATGGAACCTTTCTCATACTGACCACAACTCAGTCCAAATTTGGATCCTTTCATTCCCAATTGAAATCTCATTTTTGCAGAAAATCCTTCCTAATTCCTCTTGGTTATAGTGCCTTTCCTCTCCTAATTATTTCCTATTCATCATGTCTAGAGATTGTTAGTATATCTTAGTTTGTATGTTGTCTCTCCCTTTAGATTTTGAGCTCCTTGAAGGCATGAACTGTCCTTTGCTTCTTTTTGTATCCACAAGGATTATCATAATGCCTGGAACTTAATAAATGTTTGTTGATTGACTAACGACTTAATCAACAATCATTTAACTAAATATTGACTCTGTGCCAGTTACTGTGAAAACCAGTTTAGCTCCATGTTCCTATGTAAAAGACTAGTAAGAAAATGACACAAGGAAGAGGAGTGACACCCATTACAAATGTTGCTTGTCCAAATATTGCTTGGATTGCTGGGGTTTGGGGAGGTGAGACTAACAAGCCCAGTGACATCATAGGCAGATATCATCCAAATGGGACAAGAGATTCCCAGTGCTCCAACCTTCACCCCTGAAATATCAAATTATTAACTATTTCCCACACAAGCACGCCCCAATTGCATGACCCATCCCACCATGGGGACCAGAGTTTTAATCTGTGCCATTGTTTGTCTTTTTAGAATAGGTGAGTCTGGGTCAATGAGAGAAAATCCCTAAGCTTCATTTGTCAGAACCCAGATTGAAAGATTTTCCTCATCATTTACTGTTGATCTTTCGCTTCTGTCTCCTTCCATCACAGATTTCACAGATAGCAAAGTTACCCAACCCCCCAGATACATAGTTACAGTGGCCATGCAGCCTGTGGTTCTGAGATGTGAGCAGGATCAAGAAGACAATATGGAGCATCTAGGTAGTGCAGTGGATAAAGCATGGGCCCTGGATTCAAGAGAACCTAAGTTCAAATCTGGCCTCAGACACTTGACATTTACTAGCTGTGTGACCCTGGGCAAGTCATTTAAGCCTCATTTCCCTGCGCCCCCCCCCAAGAAGACAATATGTACTGATACCAACAGGAAATGGGACAAGAATTGAAGTTAATGCTGTTCTATCATAACAAGTATATGGCACAGATTAACAACACGCCTGATAACTTCCAAGGCAGTCAACCAAGTATTTCTCTCTGTTACCTTTTTTTTTTTTTTTTTAGGTCAGGCAATTGGGGTTAAGTGACTTGTCCAGGGTCACACAGCTAGTAAGTGTTGTGTCTGAGGCCAGATTTGAACTCAGGTACTCCTGACTCCAGGGCCGGTGCTTATCCACTGTGCCACCTAGCTGCCCCTCTCTGTTACCTTAACATCATGTCCCCAGGTCTGGGGGATTCAGTCACATATCTCTGTGCCTGCAGCAACATAACACAAGACTGCAGAATCACACCTTGCCTTGGCATCCCAAACACTAACCTGTACTCTCAGGGACCTTGTATGTGGCTTTTAAGTTGCTGAACCCATCTCCAGGGCAGGTTTGTGGCTGCAGAAAGAACAGAAAGAGACTGAAACAGAGACAGAGACAGACAGAAAGAGACAGAGGGAAAGACAGAGACTAGATAAAATATTGATTTCAGGAAATTCTCTAAGTCTTGAATAGGAATCTTCACAGTAACTGGCAAGAGAGATTGGGGTTGTTTTTGTTTGTCCTTCATTCTCAAATAGGACCATGACATCAAGGTGATATCATGTCTTGCTCTGAATTAGATTTAAGTGAGGAAGGGCTGTGCAGTATCACCAACCTCACTCTCTCCTCTGAAGCCATCTGGGTCCAGTGGCAAGATATATATCAGGACAATTAGAGATGACCCAGGATGTTTAAGGCAATTGGAGTTAAATAACTTGCCCAGGGTCACACAGCTAGTAAGTGTCTGGGGTTAGATTTGAACTCAGGTCCTCTTGACTCCAGGGATGCTGCTTTATTCACTGTAACACCTAGGTGCCTCACAGAGAAAAAGAGAGACAGAGACAGAGACAAAAAGCTAGACAGATGACGAAGATGATGAGGACGACAGTGATGATGATGATGGGCATTAGACTCATTAACCCATAATGAATTCCCGTGAGTACGATGGGCACATAGTAGGCTCTTAATGCATGCTTATTCCCTCCCTCCAAAGAACTTTATTTAAAGAATAGGGGAGACATAATTTCATTAGGAGACCACCAGGGAAGAAGTAGTAGATAAGAATGACAGATTAGAGAGAGAGTAGGGGAAGATAGAGGAGGCGGTGTTGTGTAGAAAATGAAGGGTACCTGAGTTTATAGTTTATAGTTTTTAACTAGTTTATAGTTTAGAGCTCCAATTTTATTTCCCTTCTGAGGTTGCAGGAGACATTTCATAGAGAGCCCCAGCCTTAACAACTGGATTCTCAATCAGTTGAAACCTGATTACTTTAGCCTGATTGTATTAGACTGTTTCCTCCACATTTTAAGAAACAATTGAAGTGTCCATACAAGTTCCAAAGCACAATAAGCCTTTGTAGAGAATGTTCTCATAACGTGTCCTCTGCCATGAATGAAGGCAAAAATCTATCTCTTTGGTCAGGGAAATTTTCATTCATGATGTTCCTGAGCTAGAGGACTTTCCACATAAGCTTTTTATAAACTCCACTCTCTGAATTTGAATCCTTATCAAGAATAGCTTGTTTTGTTACTGTTATTGTTGTTGATTTTAAACCTTTAATTACATAACATTTTTTTATCTTTCTTTTTCCCCATCTTTTTGGTTCTGTGTTGTGATAAAGGAAATTTCTGATGAGAAAATTTCTGTCAATTCAGTTAGCACCTGATCTGATTTTCATAGTGTTGGAGAATTGTTTGGAAATACCACGTAGTAAAATATCTTGTGAAGGGAGATAGAGGGAAGTATGTCAGAGGCTAGATTTGAACCCAGGGCTTCCTGACTCCAAGATGACCTCTCTAACCACTAAAAGACGATGCCTTTCTTCTTCCTCCATGGAGGCAGAAAATATATTTTGTTTTTTTGTTTTTTGCTTTCCCCACCTGTCTCTGCTTATCTTGAGTTTTAGTTATGTTATTCTGTACAAGGCCCAAAGATATCCCCATTACATGTTATTTCTTCAGGAAGCCTCGGTATTGGTAAATTGTAAAGAATAGAGGCATGGCACCTCTCCCCACTCCTTTGCCTAAGCTTGTGTATTGGGGTAGTGATGGGGTAAAACAATGCAGATAGTGTCACATTTTTGAGTGAGTATTGTTTAGATTTACTGATTTATTTTTTCTGATTTCTCTTGCTTTGTCATAAGGGAAGGCACTCTGGGAGCAGGAAGAAAATGGATACAGAAGGAAATTTAGATGTCAATAGATATCCACAAAAGGCTTTGAATATTGTCACCAGTATTTCTACAAAGTAGCTGGGTGGTGCAGTGAATAGAGTGTCAAGCCTGTAGTCAAGAAGAGATCAGTTCAAATTTGACCTTAGACATTTTCTAGCTGTGTGACCCTGGGCAAGTCACTTAACATTATTTGCTTCAGTATCCTCATCTGTAACATGAGTTGGAGAAGGAAATGGCAAACCACTCCAGAATCTTTGCCAAGAAGACCCCAAATGAGGTCACAAACTGAACAAGAGCAAATTTGTACCAAAAAACCCAAACAAACAAAACAAGTGATACATATATAAACTCATCCACAAAACCTTTGTTCAAAGATCTAAAGTTAAGGAGGACCTCAGAAGGAAGGAAGGAAACACATAGTAATTAAGTGCTCACTGTGTGCCCAGCACTTAAAAGCCAAGCAAAAGAAAATCATCCCCTGACCTCAAAGAGCTAATATTCTAATGGGGAAAGGACAGTACAGAAAAGGGGTCATAGAAATAGGAGCGGGATGGGGAATAGTTTGTCTAGAAGGCAGGAACAGGGCTTAAAGAAGATCACTGACTGACCAGACAGATCCCTCCTCAAAAGAAAGCTTCAGAAGGAACTGCCTGGAAGCTTTACTAAGGGGACCTCAGAGTTCACTCAATCCAACCCCCCATTCTTCATATGAGGAAGCTTAGCAAGGATAAATGACTTTTCCAAGGTCATACAGAGAGAAAACATCACAGGCAGGGTTTGAACCCAGGTCCTCCGATCCCAAGGGCAGAACTCAACTATACAGGATGATGATAGCCCTGATTTTGTTGTTGGCTGAGTATGTCCAATAAATGTGACCACATACATACAAGGATGATTGAAAGGATTGTTCCCATTGATATCTCAGATGCTTCACCATTGTACTGAGTAGCAGGTCAGCCCCTCCCTCTATCCTGAGTTGGAGAGAGACCCTAGGTGTCTCTCAACAGTCAAGCAACATCTAATGTGCAGGAGGAACCCTAGAGCTCTGAGTCTCACAGAGGCTCCACCCCAACAAACCAGAGCCCTGGCCTCCAGAGATGCCTCACTCCCACTCTGATGCCACCATGGAAACCAGACTTCTCAGCTGTGTGGCCATTTGCCTCCTGGGAGCAGGTGAGTGCTCTGCCCAGAAAAACAGGTCAGGCCTGAGTTTGGAACCTTGCCCTTTTGGCTGCAATGTCAGATGCATGTGCTGAACTCAGCCTCCCAACTTCCCTCTTCTCCCCTCACAGGCCTGACAGATGGCATTGTTCTCCAGAGCCCAAGATACCTGGTCACGGGCACAGGACAAGATGTGGCACTGAGATGTGACCAGGACCAGAATTATGATTTTATGTATTGGTACCAACAGAAAATAGGAGAAGGGCCAAAGAAACTTCTCCATTACAATAAGCTGTTCGATGTTACCAAGGAAAAGGGCATCTCTGACAACTTCCAAGCCCACCGGCCAAAGATGAACCTCATTTACCTTAACATCAGTGCCCTGAGTGTGGGAGACTCAGCTATATACCTCTGTGCTATCAGCATACACAGTGCTTAAGTTACACCTCCTCTCTGTGAATAAACCTCACTCTTAATTCACCCCCAATAACCCAGTCTTCTAAGGAGTCTTCTCCAGGTTAGCTGAATAGGAAGTTGGTTTGTGGCTTAAGCATCCTCCTTTACAGAGATACTTTGGGCATTAACCCCTAAAAGCATGGGTGAGTCATGTGGACCATAATTAGTAGAGGACAAGGCAATGAGTCAAAAGTGGCTATTGCTAAGGTCACTCTGAGCTTTGGTATCCATGACTATGGTGATCAAAATTGTTGTGCGTCTGGACTGGGCAGCTAAGTGGTACAGTGGATAGAATTCCAAGTCTGGAGTCAAGAAGACTCATCTTCATGAACTCAAATCTGTCCTCAGACACTAGTTGTGTGTTCCTGGGTAAGTCACTTAACCCTATTTGCCTCACTTTCCTCATCTGTCAAATGAGCTGGAGAAGGAAATGCCAAACCAATCCAACATCTTTAAAAAAGAAAACTTGAAATGGTGTCATGAAGAGTAAAACATGACTGAATGAATTGGATAGATAGATAAAGATTGGGCAAAAGTGCTGAGGCAGGGTCAAAATCTGATATCAAGTCAAGCAAACCAGAAGGGCAGAGCAAGGTAAGTTTGGTTATGAGTTTGTGAATCTCAGAATTATAGAACATCAGAGACAAAAGAACCCTATCAGATCATAGGATCATACATTTAGAGCTGTGTGAGACCTTAAATGTTATCCATCTATTGCAACCTATTGATTTTACAAAGGGGAAAAAATGTAAGGCCTCAAAGTTAGTAAAATGTCTATGATCACGAATGAGGCTGGACTATTGTAAGGACCTCCATGTTCTGATTCACAATGGAGAGGGATCTTTCCACTCCACCTCTTTGGAGGACAGAGTTAAGAACTTGGAATGGGGCAGGGAGAGAAACAGAGGGGAGCAGAGTTCTAGTCTTTCTCTGAAAAGGAAGCCACGGAAGAGAAATGGGAACCTTAGAAGAAGCACCTATAGGAAAATGTTTCTCAGTTAAACCTTTTCAGGAAACTGTAGGGAGAGCCCTCTCCCACTTGTCCAATATTCCATGGACAAAGTTGTGCATAATATGGAGAATGTGAGGGCGGGGAAATAAAGGTCAGGAAACTAAGTCTGGTGTAGAGATGGAGAAGCAGGTTGGGACCAACTCTGGGGAGAGATAACTTCCTGGGTTTTGTTTGTTTGTTTGTAAAATAATAACATATTTGTAATTTTGTATAAGAAAACTTAAATAAAAGAAAAAAAAAGAAAAATAACAAGATTCCATCAGTGTCCAATCAACATCAGTTCTTTCTTTGATAGAATGCTCCATCATTAATCCTTTGGGATTGTCTTAGATCATTGTATCAATGAGAATAGTTAAGTCATTCACAGTTCTTCATCAAACAGTATTACTGTTGCTGTGCACAGCTCCTGGTTCTGTTCACTTTACTATACATCAGTTTATAGAAATCTTTCCAGGGCTTTCTGAAATCATCCTGTTTGTCATTTCTCATACCACAATAACATTCCATCACAATCATATACCACAGATTGTTCAGCCATTCCCCAATTGATGGGCATTCCTTTGTTTTCAAATTCTTGGTCATCAAAAAAAGAACTGTTATAAATATGTTTGTACAAATAGATCTTTTTCTCTTTTTTGGGATATCTTTGGGATACAAACCTAGCAGTGGTATTGCTGGATCAAAGGCTATGCACAACTTGATAACCCTTTCGGAAAAGTTCCAAATTGCTTTCCAGAATAGTTGGATCTCTTCACAACACCCCAGCAGTGGATTCAAACCCCAGTTTTCCCACATCCTCTCCAACATCCAACATTTTCATTTTTTGTTATATTTTCTACTCTGATAGGTGTGAGGTGATACCTCAGAGTTGTTTTAATTTGCATTCCTCTGATCAATAGTGATTTAAAGCATTTTTTCATATGACTACCAATAGCTTCGGTTTCTGCCTGCTTACATCATTTGACCATTTCTTGATTGGGGAATGACTTCTATTTTTTTTATAAATTTGACTCAGTTCCCTATCTATTTAAGAAATGAGATATTTCAGATAACTTCCTATTAAGGAGTTTAAAGTTTATTCTCCTAGCCACTGGAAAGCCACACTAGTATTTATTAGGACAGAAAAGGAGGGTGGTGCCTCAGGGAGAGGAGCATTTCACAAAAGGTGAGAAGATGTCAAGCCCTTAGTTTCAGTCTGTCTCCCTACCAAACATAAGAACCAATAAGAACTCTTATAATGTGTGTTTTAGCTGGGAAACTACCTCTTCTGATTTCCCTGGTTGATTCAAAGCATGTAAATGGACAGGGCAGTCTTTGAGCAGTGTCAAGTCACAGAGAGACACAACCAAGAGGAGACTAGGAAGCATCAGCTAATAGCTATGTGCTGGAGTCTGAGAGTTGCCTCACTCCTTTCTTGTCACCACTATGGACACTAAGCTCTTTTACTGTGTGGTCATTTGTGTCCTGGGGATAGGTGAGTCTTGGGCAGAAGTGGGAAACTGTTGTCTTGCACTTGCTGGACCTGGCTCCGAACTTTCCTCCTTTAGGTCAAATCTACCAATATTTTTCTCCATACTTCACAGGTCTTGGAGATGCTAAAGTCTTCCAGACCCCAAGAAGCCTGGTCATTGAGAAAAAACAAGAGGTGATGCTGAGATGTGACCCAATCAAAGGACATACTTATGTTTACTGGTACCAACAGCTCCCAGGACAAGAATTGATGTTGTTGGAATATCGTGAAAATAATCATGCCATCCACAGTTTAGGAAAGTCCAAGCCTCTCTTCTCTACTGACTGGCCCAGGGGCTCACCCTGCAGCCTCAAAATCCAAGCTGTAGAATTAGATGATTCAGCTATGTATTTCTGTGCCAGCAGCCTAACCACAGTGCTGCAAATTAACCCTCTCTATGTGCAAATCTTCCCCAGCTCAGAAAACACAAAAGCATGCATTGACTATATGGATAGGGATGAATCATTAAGAAAAAATTCTAGGTATCTAAACTAGGCTTGGGCTACTGGGTCCCAGGGAAGATAAAGTGGGAAGTTGAGGAAATGGGAAGGTTTGAGATTCAGTAGAGTTTGGCAGTGAGTGTTGTTAGTGGGGCCCGAGGTGGTGCCATAATGCACCTGGGCCTGGAGTTAGGAAGACTCATCTTGCTGACTTAAAATCTGATCTCCGATCCTAGCTAGGTGACCTTGTGTAAATCACTTAACCCTATTTGCCTCAGCTTCCTCATCTGTAAAATGAATTGGAGAAGGAAATGCAAAAGCATTCCAGCATCTTGGCCAAGAAGACCCCAAATGAGGTCACAAAGAGTCAGGCTAAAATGAACAGCAAATTCATACAAAAAACAAAACAAAACAAGTCATACAGATATATATTCACCCATAAAACCTCTGTTCAAAGATCTAAAAATAACGAGGACCTCAGAAGGATGGAGGGAAACACATAATAATTAAGAGCTCCCTGTGTGCCAGGCACTTAAAATCCAAGTAAAAGAAAATCATCCCATAACTTCAAAGAGTTTACATTCGAATGGGGAAAGGGCAATACCAAAAAGGGGTCAGAGAAGTGGGAGAGGGATGAGGGATGGTTTGTCTAGAGGCCAGGAAGAGGGTTTAAGGAGATCACTGACCAGACAGATCCCTCCTCAAAAGAAAGCTTCAGAAGGAACCTCCTAGAAGCTTTACTAAGGGGACCTCAGAGCACACTCAATCCAACCCCCCATTCTTCATATGAGGAAGCTTAGGAAGGATAAGTGACTTTTCCAAGGTCATACAGAGAGAAAACATCACAGGCAGGGTTTGAACCCAGGTCCTCCGATCCCAAGGGCAGAACTCTATTATATAGGATGGTGATAGCCCTGAATTTGTTGTTTGCTAAGTGTGTCCAATAAATGCAACCGGATACAGCCAAGGCCGATTGAAGGGATTTTCCCATTCATATCTCAGATGTTTCACCATTGTGCTGAGTAGCAGGTGAACTCCTCCCTGTGTCCTGAGGTGGAGAGAGACCCTAGGTGTCTCTCAACAGTCAAGCAACATCTAATGTGCAGGAGGAACCCTAGAGCTCTGAGTCTCACAGAGGCTCCACCCCAACAAACCAGAGCCCTGGCCTCCAGAGATGCCTCACTCCCACTCTGATGCCACCATGGAAACCAGACTTCTCAGCTGTGTGGCCATTTGCCTCCTGGGAGCAGGTGAGTGCTCTGCCCAGAAAAACAGGTCAGGCCTGAGTTTGGAACCTTGCCCTTTTGGCTGCAATGTCAGATGCATGTGCTGAACTCAGCCTCCCAACTTCCCTCTTCTCCCCTCACAGGCCTGACAGATGGCATTGTTCTCCAGAGCCCAAGATACCTGGTCACGGGCACAGGACAAGATGTGGCACTGAGATGTGACCAGGACCAGAATTATGATTTTATGTATTGGTACCAACAGAAAATAGGAGAAGGGCCAAAGAAACTTCTCCATTACAATAAGCTGTTCGATGTTACCAAGGAAAAGGGCATCTCTGACAACTTCCAAGCCCACCGGCCAAAGATGAACCTCATTTACCTTAACATCAGTGCCCTGAGTGTGGGAGACTCAGCTATATACCTCTGTGCTCTCAGTATACACAATGCTTAAGTTACACCTCCTCTCTGTGGATAAACCTCACTCTTAATTCACCCCCAATAACCCAGTTTTCTAAGGAGTCTTCTCCAGGTTAGCTGAATAGGAAGTTGGTTTGTGGATACATCAACTTCCTTTATAGAAAGACTTTGGGCATTGATCCCTAAAAGCATGGTTGAGTCAGGTGGTGCTTAATTAGTAGAGTACAAGGCAAAGAGTCAAAAGTGGCTATTTCTGAGGTCACTCTGAGCTTTGTTATCCATGTGTACAGTGATCAGGAATTGCTGTGGGTCTGGGCTGTGCAGCTATTGGTTTATTGGATACAATACCAATCCTGGAGTCACAAAGACTCATCTTTAAAAACTTAAACCTGGCTTCAGACACTAGCTGTATGAACCTAGACAAGTCACTTAACACAGTTTGCCTCTTTTCCCTCATTTGTCAAATGAGCTGGAGAAGTAAATGCCAAACCACTCCAGCATCTTTGCCCAGAAAACCCTAAATGGGGTCAGACAAGTCACGCAAACCAGAAGGGCAGCACAAGGTAAGCTTGGTTTTGAGTTTGTGACTCTTAGAACTATAAAACTATAGAACATAAGAGACAAAAGGACCCAATCAGATCATAGGATCATAGCTTTAGAGCCATGTAGAATCTTAAATGTCATCCATCTATTGAAACCTTTTCCTTTTATAAACATGAAAAATTAAAACCCCAAAAGATAGTAAAATTTCTAAGATCACAAAGGACATTCTTAGTTCTTCCAAGGTGATATGATTTAAGGAGAGGTATATTCACAACTCTCCTGCCCTGTGCTCTGGTCTGCAAGCAATGACAGGCCTGCTTTTCTGCCCTGGAGCTAAGAACAGAATCCTGCTCTGCTGTGGCTGCAAGCTCTGGTTTGTTTGTGCTTCTCCCCTGCCTGGGACCTCCACCCAAGGCTATTGCCTTGATCTGAGTATGGGCAGAACAACAGAGTCCTCCCTCAATGCTACTTTTCTACATCTTTACCATCAATGGAACTCAGTGTCTGGAGCTCAGCCCTTATATTTTAAGGGTTTAGAAAAGCAGGCCAGAAGGAGAGTGTAGGGATCTCTTTGCTAAAGGAGACGCAAAACATGCTGAAGAAAATAACACCTTAAAAAACAGACTAGGACATATGATAAAAGAGCTAGACAAAGTCAACGAGGAAAAGAATACCTTGAAATTCCAAATTGGCCAAATGGAAAATGAGGTGCAAAAGCCCTCTGAAGAAAATAACTCTTTACAAATTAGGATTGAGCAAATGGAAGCTAATGACTTTATGAGAAATCAAGAAAAAAAATCAAAACCAAAAGCATGAAAAATTAGAAGGCAATGTGAAATATCTCCTGGGAATAACAACTGACTTGGAAAAAAGATCCAAGGGAGATAATTTGAAAATTATTGGACTACCTGAAAGCCATGATCAAAAATAGAGCATAGACATCATCTTTCAATAAATTGTCAGAGAAAATTGTCCTGGTATTCTAGAACCAGAAGGTAAAATAGAAATTGAAAGAATCCACAGATCACCTCCTGAAAGAGATCCCCAAATGAAAACTCCAAGTCAAATTCCAGAGCTGCCAGGTCAAGGAAAAAAAATTACAAGCAGCCAGAAAGAAACAGTTCAAGTATTGTAGAGCCACAGTCAAGATAACACAAGATCTAGCAGTGTCTACCTTAAAGGATTGGCAAGCTTGGAATATGATATTCCAGAAGGAAAAGGAACTGGGATTACAAGCAAGAATCACCTACCCAGAAAAACAGTATAATCCTTTAGGGGAAAAAATAGGAATTTAATGAAAGAGAGGACTTTCAAGCATTCTTGATGAAAAGGCCTGAACTGAATACAAAATTTGACTTTCAAATACAAGACTCTAGAGAAGCATAAGCAGGTTAACAGGAAAAAACCCAAAAGAGATGTTAAAGGGTTAAACTGTCTACATTCCTACAGGGGAAGATGATACTCATAAGAACTTTCTCATTATTAGGGCAGCTCTATGGAGTATATTTAGACAGAGGGCACAGATGTGAGTTGAATATGAAGGGATGATATTTTTAAATAATAAAATTAAGGTGTGAGAGAGGAATACATTGAGAGAAAGGGAAAGGGAGAGGTGAAATGGGGTAAAGTATCTCACATAAAAGAAATATGAAAAAGCTTATACAGTGGAGGGAAAGGTGGTAGTGGTGCTGGCGATTGAGTGAACCTTACTCTCATCAGAATTGCCTCAAAGAGGGACTAACATACACACTCAATTGGTTATAGTAATCTATTTTACCTTGCAGGAAAGTAAAAGGGGAAGGGGATAAAGGAGTATGGTTGAAGGGAAGGCAGATTGGGGGAAGGGACAGTCAGAAGCAAAAGCCTTTTGAGGAAGGACAGGATGAAAAAAGATAGAAAATAGAGTAAATGTCATGGGGAGGGAATAGGATGGAGAGAAATACAATTAGCAATAGTTACTGTGAAAAAAATTTTAAGCAAGTTTGTCTGACAGGCCTCATTTATCTAACACAAAGAGAACTGAGTCAAATTTGTTAAGAGCTATTTCCCAACTGATAGATGATCAAAAGATATGAAGTTTTCAGATGAAATAATCAAAGCTACCTATAGCCATATGAAAAAAATGTTCTAACTCACTATTGATTGGAGAGATGAAGGTCAAAATTCTTGGGTACTACCTCATACCTATTGGATTGAATAATAGTATAGCAGAGGTAAATAACAAATATTGTATGGGATATGGGTAAAATGAGACATTAATGCAGTCTTGGTGAAGTTGTAAACTGATTCAAACATTCTGTAGAGCAGTTTGGAACTATAGCCAAAGGGCTACCATTACCAGGTTGGTATCCAAAAAGAAATAAAAAGCAAAAAGTTGAAAATGAAACTGAGTAGATGTCCATAAATTGGGGAATGACTGAACAAATTATGGTAAGAGATTATGATGGAACAGTATTGTGCTATAGGAAATGATAAGTGGGATGCTATCATAAAAACCTGGAAAGACTTACATGAGCTGATGCAAAGTGAAATTTACTGTATACAAAGTAACAGCAATATTGTAAGATGATCAGCTGTGAATGATTTATCTAGTTTCAGCAATACAATGATCCAAGACAATTTTGAAGGACTTACAAAAATTCAATCCATCTCCAGAGAAAGAATTGCTGGTGTCTGAATACAGATTAAAGCATAATTTTAGCTCCTTTTTCTTTTTCTTTTTGGTGAGGCAATTGGTGTTAAGTGACTTGCCCAGGGTCACACAGCTAGCAAGTGTCAAGTGTCTGAGGCCAGGTTTGAACTCAGGTCCTCCTAACTCCAGGGCCAGTGCTCTATCCACTGTGCCATCTAGCTGCCCCAGCTCCTTTTTCTTAAGATTGATTGTCCATTTTCTTTTACAGCCTGACTAATGTGGAAATGTTTTACATGACTACACATGTATAAATTATACTGAATTGCTTGTGTTCTTAAGGGGGGGAGTTGGGAGGAAAGGGGGAAGAGAATTTGAAACACAAAATTTTTAAATGGATATTAAAATCTGTTTTTACATGTAATTGGGGAAAAATAAAATTCTAAATGTCTTGGTTTTTTAAAAAATCTAGCTATCTAAACTAGGCTGGGGCTACTGGGGCCCAGGGAAGATAGAGTGGGAAGTGTAAGAAATGGGAAGGTATGAGAGTCAGTCGAGTTACACAGTGAGTGATGTCTTTGGGGCAGTGAGGTGGTGCCACAATGAACAGAGTTCTGGGCCTGGGGTTAGGAAGACTCATCTTCCTGACTTAAAATCTGACCTAAGACACTAGCTAAGTGACCTTGGGTAAGTAACTTAACCCTGTTTGCCTCACTTTTCTCATTTGTACAATGAGTTGGAGAAGGAAATGGCAAACCTCTAACAGCATCTATGCCAAGAAAACCCCAAAACAGGTCATGATGAAATAGACACAACTGAAAATTGACCAAACAACAAAGAGTGTTATGCTCAGGGAGAGATGACTCTCAATAAAATCATAGATTTAGAATTGGAAGGTACATTAGCAATCAGATAGTCCAGCTCTCTCTTTTTACATGTAAGTAAATTGAGGCTCAGAGAGGTGAAGTGATTTGCCTAATATCTGTTCAATAGTAAGTTTGCAAGTCAAGATTTGATCTCTGGCCCTAGATCGCCAAATCTTAAGAAATATGTTTATCACCCCAAATCACAATCCTAGTGGTCACTAGTTTGATCTCCATTTTCATGAGGCAGAAAGAGGTTGTTCAGTATGGCCTTCACACAATGGGGAGGATGAGAAGGCTGTGGGACAAGAGTTGTGGTTTGATTCAAATGGTGCTGGTGATAGAAGAAAGGTGATCCTCTTTCTTCCATCTTTGGATGTGGGAACTACCAGTAACTGTGGGAAATCACTTGGCTCACTGCCTCTACCAGAGGCACCAAGATACTTGGAGTTTCTTCTTATGGTTATGCTCTTTAGGACCGAGCCTCCATTTATCTCCTCTGTGTCTTCTCCTAATAGCCTGACAGAAACTCAGATTCTCCAACTATTGTCACAGAGGGCATCACAAGCTACAAAGAGGCATATAACCCAATGACCAAAGAGAATCCTAATGTAATTATCCCTAAAGGACACTGGGTGGTCTTTCACCCCAGATGCTTGGCTTCTGCCTTTTATCCCTTATTCTCCTGGAGTGTTTTTGGTCTCTTGTGAATGACTAGAGTCACACAAAAACATACTATTTATGAATATTTATGACTTGATTAAATCAATTAACCAATCTGAACTTCAGTTTTTTCATCTATAAATTAGAGCCATAGTCATAGAATCATAAAATCATAGACTTATAGTCAAAGAATCCTCAGAAAAGTATAGTACTAGAGGCTACAGAATATTAGAGGCAGCTAAGTGTCTAGAAAAATGAACTAGGAATCAGAAGGACCTGAGTCCAAATCCTGCCTCAGACACTTACTAGCTATAGGACCCCGGGCAAGTTCCTTAACTTCTGTCTATACTTCGGTTTCCTTATGCCTAAAATGAGCATAATAATACCTAATTCCCAGTGTTGTATGGATAAAATGTGATAATATATGTAAAATGCTTTGCAAACCTTAAAGTGCTATTTAAAAGCTAGTAATTATTATGACAGCGCATCTAGGTAGTATAATGAATAGAGTACCATAACTAGAGTTAGGAAGAGTTATCTTACTGAGTTCAAATCTGCCCTCAGACACTTACTAGCTGTGTGACCCTGAGCTAGCCACTTAACTCTATTTGCCTCAGTTTCATCATTTATAAAATGAGCTAGAGAAAGAAATGACAAACCACTCCAGTATCTTTCCTAAGAAAACTCCAAATTGAGTGAACAATAGACTAAACAATAATAATTATTATCATTATTATGACAAAAGAATGAATACTGGGGTTCAAATAAAAGTTGATACTTACTACCTGTGACCTTGGAGAAGTCCTTTAGCCTCTCTGAGATGCAATTTCATTCTGTAAAATAAGAGGTTCAAGTAGATGACGTTTGAGTTCCATTTCAAATGTAAGAGCTGTCTGCCAGCAACAGGATGAAGCAATACCAATGACCATGACTGTTATTAGGAGGTCTGCACCAAAGATTTGCAGTTTTCACATTGATGAGAAAGCCCCAGGTGTCTTCATCCTCACATGCCTGAAAGCATGTCATCCAAGCAAACAGACATTTCTCTTCTGTTGCTGTTTACTAGAGTGAAAGGCTCTCCTTTGGATAACTGGACAAAGCCAGTTCCCTGGCTCGGACAAGAGAGGCAATCTCTTCAGTGACTTAACTTCTTTCACCATATGGAGGAAGTGAAACATTTTCAAATGAATTGATTGTTTCAGATTCTGTCTATCTAAGTCCTTCTTTTTTTTACAGATTGTGTACTATTTAGAACTAAAAGGAATGTCAGAGACCATCCAGTACAACTCTTTAATTTTACAGATGAAGAAACTGAAACCTTGACATCTAGTGACTACAGCCTCTTGCTTCCAAATAGTCTTCTCTACTATTCAAGATGGGCATTTTTGTGTGTCTCATCCTTAAGAAACTCCCTAGAGGATCATTCTGGTTGGGCAATTGTTTTTTTTGATCAAATCATCTCTCCTTCTGTAGAGCCCAAACCAATTTTATTTCATTTGAAGTCTACTTCCTTACAGGCTTGGTCTTCAGTTAAAGACATCTCTTTGTTGGGCAGATTCTCCTGAATTGTTTGCCAACAAGTAAAGAAAGACAATAAATTCTTTACCATTCTTCCTCCTAGTTCTACTATGGGACTATCATGGCCTTGGGTTCTGGAATTTCATAATATTTCTGTCAATCAATCAATAAACATTTGTAGTAGTCACTATGCTAAATGCTAAAATTAAAAGTAGAAGAATGATATATTTGAACACAATGATTCTCCATTTAATCAGGGGAGACAAAACAAATTAATATATGATCATTGCAAAATGGGCACTAAGCAACTTGGGGGAATTATCTGAAAACTTTAGCTTATATGACAGATGCCTTACATGTGTATTTGCATGGCCATAGAAAGTAGAAGTAGGAGCAATGGATGGAAATTGAGAATATGCAGATTGATTGCTCACTTATATTTAAAGACTGAGGATGGGTAGGGGGTGACAAGGGCATACTTCAAATACTCTCATGAACTATGTGACTCTTGGCAAAAGTAACTTTCTCACTCTTGGCCTGAATTCCCACCTCTATAAAATGGGTGGTGGTGATGGTAGTCTTGAATTAGGTGATCTTGTAGGTGTCTTTAGGGTTTAAATTTTGTGATCTTCTTGAGCATTCTACTAACACTGTTGGTTATGGCAGAGAGACAGAGGCAATAATGCTACTGACATACCATCTTTAGTGGAGCCAAGAATTTCACTCCCTAATATTAGTGCCCTGATCTGGTGAGATAGACTATTCCAGTCTTTATCAGACATCAGATTCTTCTGGGTGTCCCTCTGCCTCCTAGATACAGGTGTACCAAATTGGTACACCTCCCATTTGAAATCTCCAATTTGGGCTTGCTAAATATAACACATCCCTCAGATTCTCTCTCCTTCCATAGTCCTTACCAATACTGGGATCACTGAGTTGCTCAGACATTTGGCCACAGAGATGGTATAGGCAATGGTACTGAAATGTGACCCCTCACTTTTGAACATCTTTGTCCCTTCTGGCCAAAGGGAAGGGGAGAGTTTCTGATTTACCTCTGGAGCAGTAAAGCTCTAAATGAGATTGGATTGTCCCCAGATCTATTCTCAGTTGAATGTCTTGAAGGATCATATTCTATTCTCAGTTTCCTTATCTGTAAAGTGAGCTGGAGAAGAACTTGGAAAACTCCTGAAATACTTTTGCCAAGAAAACCCCAAATGAGGTCATGAAGAATCAGCATGACTGAAATGACTGAACAACAAGAAGAAACCAGCTAAATATAAATATTAAAGATTAATACACCATAAGGACTTTGAAGGCACAGACTCTGTCATATTTTATCTTTGTATTCTCAATCCTTTGGATGAAATAGTCACTTAATAAATATGTGTTGCATGCAATTGGGTTAAATTGAAAAAGGTGATTTATATAGAGTAAAACTTAAGGATACAAACATGCATTCCCATATGTATAGATCTTTATAAATTATAAGCATTTTTCTGATTACAATTAGGTATGTTAGTATTCAACAACCTAAATTCAATTACTTCTTTATTATTCCATTAATCACTTTAGGGATGAATACTTCCCTCTCTTTGCTTAAAATCCCACAGAGTCTGAGACACTAACTCCTCTCTGATTTTTGAATTTAGTCTCTGTAGCTTCCTTCATAGTAGCTATTGTTAGAGTTCAGTCTTGATGAAGTGCTTAGGACTCTTTATCTCTTCATACAATCACAGAGCCCAGAGGCTGATGCTATTTGAGTTTGCACAGGGTCTGAAGTTTCCATACCTTGCTCTATGGTGTGTGTGCTCTTCTCTGGAGGTGTTTATAAGAGTGTGGGTATAGACAGAGATAGAGACATAAAAAATAGATAATGCTTATTGAGGCCAGGTAATCTCAGATCTCTACTTCCTGATACCAGGGCCCTGAGCTGGTGAGATGATCCATTCCCACCTTGTCCCTAATATAGGTATCAGATTCCTTCAGTGGGTTTCCACTTTTGTACTGGTATCAGGTGAGTTACAAAACCACTGGAAATCCTATAATTGTCAGGCATTGTCTCTGCATTCCTTGACCCTAATGCTTCCATCTCCTTTTCATGCAGGACTTGCAGATTCTGGGGTCATCCAGGTCCCCAAGTAGCTTATCACAGAAACAAGAAAGACAGTTACACTCATGTGTAATCCCATTTCTGGACATGTCAATCTTTACTGGTACCGACAGATCACAAGGAAGGGAAGAGACATTGGCATACTTCCAGAACAATCAGCCTTTTGGTGTCAGTGGATTGTTAAAGGAGAGATTCTTTGTTGAATGGTTTAAAGATTTACCCTCAACCCTGAAGATGCAATCCACAGAGCTCAGGACTTTGCTGTGTATCTCTGTGCTAGCAATCCGGCCACAGAATTGCCCAGTCATCCCCTATCTGTACACAAGTCTTCTTTCCTTTCCCTAGCCCCATGTAGGGCTCCTCCCAGTTCCTTTCTCCCTGGGAAAGGAAGTGGGGTTGTAGCTTCAGGTGTCCCCCAGATACTTGTAGAGCTAGGGAGAGCATTAACTTTTTTTTTCTTTTTAGGTGTTTATTGAATATTATTTTCCCCCAATTACATGTAAAAACAATTTTAACATTCATTTAAAAAACTGTGTTCTAAATTCTCTTCCTCCCTCCCTGCCCACCCCCACCCTTAAGAACAAAAGCAATTAAATATAAGTCATACATGTCTAGTCATGCAAAACATTTCCACATTGGTCAGGTAATAAAAGAAAACAGACCAAAAAAAGTAAGAAAAGAAAAAAAATATATTATATTATATAAATTATAATATATATATATATATGCATCAATCTGTAATCACACACGATCAGTTCTTTCTTTGGAGATGGATTGCATTTTTTTCTGGATTTGGAGAGCATTTTCCATCATGAGTCCTTTGGAGCTATCTTGGACCATTGTATTGCTGAGAAGAATCTAGTCTATCACAGTTGATCAACACATAATGTTGATGATACTGTGAACAATGTTCTCCTGGTTCTGCTCATCTCACTCATCATCAGTTCATGCAAGTCCTTCCAGGTTTCTCTAAACTCCTCCTGCTCATCGTTTCTTACAGCACAATAATATTCCATTACATTCATATACCACAACTTGTTCAGCCATTCCACAATTGATGGGCATCCCCTCAATTTCCAATTCCTTGTCACCACAAAAAGAGCAGCTATAAATATTTTTGTACATGTGGGTCCTTTTCCCTTTTCCATGATCTCTTTGGGAAAAAGACTCAAAAGTGGTATTGCTGGGTCAAAGGGTATGCACAGCTTTATAGCCCTTTGGGCATAATTCCAAATTGCTCTCCAGAATGGTTGGATCAGTTCACAGCTCCACCAACAATGCATTAGTGTTGATGGATTGAATTTTTCACAAGTCTTTCAGAGTTGTCTTGGATTATTGCAATGCTGAGAATAGCCAAGTCATTCTCAGCTGATTATCTTGCAATATTGCTGTTATTTGTATACAGTACATCTCATTTTGCATCAACTCATGTAAGTCTTACCAGGTTTTTCTGAGAGCATCATGCTCATTATTTCTTATAGCACAATAGTGTTCCATCATAATCTCATCCCACAATTTGGGCATCTCCTCATTTTCAAATTCTTTATACCAGAAAAGGGCTGCCATAAATATTTTATGTACATATAGGTACTTTAACTTTTTGGTTTTTATCTCTTTTTAGATACTGATATAGTAGTGGTATTACTAGGTCAAAGAATATGCAGGATGTTATAGCCCTTTGGCCATAGTTCCAAATAGCTCTACACAATGTTTGAATCAATTTACAAATCCACCAGTGGTGTGTTAATGTCTCATTTTCCCCATATAACCTACGACATTTGTCATTTTCCACTGCTGTCCTATTTTCCAACTTAATACATATTAGGTAGTACCCCAGAATTATTTTAACTTACATCTTTCTAATTAATAGTAAGTTAGAGCATTTGTTCCATATGGCTGTAGATAGCTTTGATTATTTCATTTGAAAACTGTTCATATCTTTTGATCATTTATCAATTGGGGAATGGCTCTAATTTTAGGAAATTTAACTCAGTTCTCTATGTGTTTGAAAAGTGAGGCTATAAGGGGCAGCTAGATGGCACAGTGGATAGAGCACTGGCCCTGGAGTCAGGAGTACCTGAGTTCAAATCTGGCCTCAGAAACAACACTCACTACCTGTGTGACCTTGGGCAAGTCACTTAACCCCAATTGCCTCACTAAAAAACAAACAAACAAACAAACAAATGAAAAAAAAAAGTGAGGCTGTGAGAATTGGAATTGCAGCCCCTACTGGAGAGATACTGTAGGGAAGCTCCACCATGAGGATGAGCCATGTGATTTATAAGCCATGTGGCTTTAGTGCCTGGAAGTTGGCCGGCATCTGGAAACTTGCATCATGTAGAGCTGCCTGTTAGTTTTGTTAATCAGGGCTACCAACCAATTAGCTTAGAGCTGTGTGTGTGTGTGTGTGTGTGTGTGTGTGTGTGTGTGTGTGTGGACGGCCCCTGTTTCCTGTTGGAGAAGAGGCTTCTGGGAGGAGAAAGGAGTAAGGGGGCTCAGTTTTCACCTGGGACCCCGGCTTGCCCGGAGCAGAGATGCTGGGTCCCTTAGATAGATAGATAGATGAAGGAATCTTGTCTTCTTTCTCTCTGATCACTAGATTCTAATGCACCTTAACAAAATGAATAAAAGTCTAATCTTTTGCTAAAGCTTCTAATATACGGTGACCACTCAATAGATTTTTAGACAGTTTAGCTAGAATTTTAGCCCCATACAGATAGCAACTTTACATCAAACAAATTTGCTTCAATTTTTTTTCATAGTTACTATTGTTTACTGAATTTCCCTCCATTCTACTCCCTCTCCATGTAATTTACTTTATTTTCTTTCTCCTTTTACCCTGTCCCTCCTTGAAAGTGTTTTGATTCTGACTGTCCCTTCCCCAAATCTGCCCACCCTTGTATCATCTGCCCCCCCTTATCCCCTTCCCCTCCTACCTTCCTACAAGGTAAGTTAGATTACTATACCCAATTGAGTGTGTATGTTATTCCCTCTTTGAGCCAATTCTTATGAAAGTAAAGTTCACTCACTTGCCAGCACCTCCTCCATCTTCATCTCTACTGTACAAGATTTTTCCTGTTTCTATTATGTGAGATACTTTACCCCATTTCACCTCTCCCTTTCCCCTTCTCCAAGTGCATTCCTCTCTCACCCCTCAATTTTAATTTTAAAGATATCATCCCTTCATATTCAACACAGATCTGTGCCTCTGTCTAAATATACTCCATCCAGCTGCCCTAATAATGAGAAAGGTCTCATGAGTTATAAGTATCATCTTCCCATGTAGGAATGTAAACAGTTTAACATTTTAATATCCCTTATGATTTCTTTTTCATATTTACCTTTTTTTATGCTTTGCTAGATTTTTGTATTTGAAAGTCAAATTTTCTATTCAGCTCAGGTTTTTTCATCAAGAATATTTGAAAGTCCTCTCTTTCATTTAATTCTGATTTCCCCCCGAAAGATTATGCTAAGTTTTGATGGCCAGGTGATTTTTGGTTGTAATCCCAGTTCCTTTGCCTTCTGGAATATCATATTCCAAGTCCTTCAGTTGTATAATGAAGAAGCTTCCAGATCTTGTGTTCTCCTGACTGTGGCTCCATAATACTTGAATTGTTTCATTCTTGCTGCTTGCAATATTTTCTCCTTTACCTGGGAGCTCTGGAATTTGGCTATAATATTCCTGGGAGTTTGCATTTTGGGATCTCTTTCAGGAAGTGATCTGTGGATTCTTTCAATTCCTATTTTACCTTCTGGTTCTAGAAAATCAGGTCAATTTACCCAATTTATTGGAAGATGATATCTAGGGTCCTTTTTTTGACCATGGCTTTCAGGGAGCCCAATACTTTTCAAAATATCTCTCTTGGATCTATTTTCCAGGTCAGTTGTTTTTCCTAGGAAATATTTCACACTGCCTTCTACCTTTTCATGCTTTTGGTTTTGCTTTATTTTTTCTTGATTTTTCATGAAGTCATTACCTTACATTTGCTTAATCCTAATTTTTAAGGAGTTAATTTCTTCAGAGAGATTTGTACCTCCTTTTCCATTTGACCAATTTGGCTTTTCAAGTCATTCTTTTCCTCATTGGCTCTTTGCACCTCTATTTATTTGTCCATTTATTTATTTAATTATTCATTCATTTATTTGTTTGTTTATCTATCTATCTATCCATCTATTTATTTATTTGTTTGTTTATTTATTTATTGGGGACAATGAGCATTAAGTAACATGCCCAGGGTCACACAGCTAGTAAGTGTCAAGTGTCTGAGGCCAGATTTTAACTCAGATCCTCCTGAAACCAGTGCCAGTATTCTATCCACTGTGCCACCTAGCTGCCCCCTTTTTGTACCACTTTTACCATTTGGCATAGTCTGTTTTTTAAGGTATTATTTTCTTCAGTATTTTTGTGTGTGTCTCCTTTACTAAGATGTTGACTATTATTTTTCATGATTTTCTTGCATCACTCTCATTTCTTTACATTTTTTTCTTCTACCTCTCTTACTTTATTTTCAAAGTCCTTTTTAGTACTTCTATAACCTGAGACCAATTCATATTTTTCTTGGAAGCTTTGAATGTAGGAACTTTGACTTTGTCATCTTCTTCTGAGTGTGTGTTTTGATCTTCCTTGTCACCCCACAGAAACTTTCTAGGGTCAGCATTTTTTTCTGTTTGCTCATTTTCCCAGCCTATTTCTTGACTTTTAACTCTTTGAGGCACTGCTTCCAGGTTGGAGGGGTGTACTATCACAACTTTCACATGGTTTGTGCAGCTTTTTTCAGAGATACTTCTAGGATTCTCCAAAGTTGTATGATTTAAGGATAGGTATGTTTCCTCCTCTCCTGCCCTGTGATGTGGTTTGCAAGTAACCACACGTCAGCCTTTCTATCCTGGGACTATTAACAGAAACCCATTCCACTGTGGCTGCAAGCTCTTATGTGCTTGTGCCCCCACCCACCCCAAGACTACCACCCAAGACTGTGACCTGGATCTGAGTATCTGAGTATGGGCAAAAGAACAGAATCATACCTTAGTGTTGGCAAAGAGATCCCTATAATCTCCTACTGGCCAGTTGTTTGACCTCCTTACCATGTATGGGCTGAGTTTCAGAATCAATTGCTGCCTATCCTGGTGTGCTGTGGCTGGGACTGTGGCCACGCTGGCATGGCCTGTGCTGGGCTGGGCTGTCCTGCACTATCAAACCAGTCCAATAGATCTTTTCTGCTTACCTTCTAAGCTGTATTTGGTTGGAAAATGAATTCACTCTATCTTTTTGAGGGTTCTGCTGATCCAGGAATTGTATTATGGCATTATTTGAAGGTATTTGGAGGGGTCTTTGGAAGAGCTCAGGCAAGTCACTGCCTTTCCTCTGCCATAACTCTTTTTACTTTTCAAGCCAATGAGGATTAAGTGAGTTGCACAGGGTCAAACAGCTAGTAAGTGTCAAGTGTCTGAGGCCGGATTTTAACTTAGGTGCTCCTGAATCTAGGGCCAGTGCTTTATCCAGCTCTGCAATAACTCTTTTTTAAAAAAATTTTTTAAGTGAGGAAATTGGAGTTAAGTGACTTGCCCAGGTTCACACAGCTAGTAAGTGTTAAGTGTTTGAGGCCGGATTTGAACTCGGATACTCCTGACTCCAGAGCCAGTGCTCTATCCACTATTAAGAACTTTTGTTTGTTTGCTTGTTTGTTTGTTTTGTGGGGCAATGGGGGTTAAGTGACTTGCCCAGGGTCACACAGCTAGTAAGTGTCAAGTGTCTGAGGCCAGATTTGAACTCAGGTAGTCCTGAATCCAGGGCCTGTACTTGATCCACTGCTCCACCTAGCTGCCCCTCTGCCATAACTCTTAAAGAGTTTTTCATCTGTAAAATTAGGAAGGTGTACTGTTTGGTACATGGCAACTGAGGTGCTGACCAGATCTAAATCTTTGATCTCATGAAGACAGCATCATCCTCTACAAAAGGAATTCAGAGCTTTTAGGTGTTGAAACTGTAGGTTTACCGTGGCTGGGGTGGCACAGCCTCCTTTCAGTTGTAAAGAGTTGATTGTTATTTGAGGTTTTTATGGCCCCATCTTTTGGCTGGAGTTTGAGGAGACCTCGGCTGTACACACTTGCCCACTCCACGGGCAGCATGGTGCTCCGCCCACTGGTTGTAGCCGTTGCCATGGTGCTGGCACCTCACGTCATCACCACTTGCCGATGCCTACTTGGAAAAATTATAATGATTGGAAGCCCAGTGAGGACAGTCATGTGACTGTCAGAGCGGCCAGCCAATTGGCTGGGGGCTGTGTGTGTGGTCAGCCTAGGGTCTGCTGGGAAGAAGGGAGGTTTTTTTGCCATTCTAGCTGGTAGCTGGAAGGTGACAGGATGCAGCTGTGTGTTCTCAGCCGATTCCTGGGCGGTGGTGTTGTTCAGGTTGTATAATTTCCCTTTTCCCATTTTATTTCCTTTCCCTTAATCCTACTGATCCCGTTTGTGTTTTTTTAAGTGCGTTCTTGTTAAATAAATCCTACTCTGTTTTGAGGAAGGCTGTTGGTCTCCTTCCTTGCCCCAATATTGAGGTGAGTCACCTAGCTAACACTCCCCAATCAAAAATTGGTCCCTACACAGTATTTATTAAAAGGCCCATTAGCCCTTTTTATATATGATTAGGCTTAAAGAACATCCCTTCCTACACCTTTCCCTCCATCCCAACCTCTTTATTGGTGGCATATCCTCAGGTCAATCTTCCTGAGGCTACTGAGTAAATGTCCATCACCACATGCAGAAGCACAGTTAGGGCAGAGTGGCCCTTATCTTTGAGCTAGTGGGGGATATTTAAAAGACACCTGAGAGCACTGCCCATTGCTTTGACTACCTAGTCCATCTATGTGTCATTGGCAACAGGTGGACTTACTCTTCATTAGCAGTTAAGGAACCTGGATAGGCTTCATCCTCCTCATGGCCAAACCCCAGGTAAGTCTTCATCCTCACCCAACTCCACCAACCACTGCTACTTGCATTAAATGCAGTAAAGGTCTGACTATGGATTATTAACTAGGATTATTCAGTTAACACATGATAAATAAGTGCTTGTTATGAACAAAAAAAGCTGGGCATTCTAATGCCACAAATAACTAGAGGTAGGAATAATGGAAGATAGAAAAGTGGCTAGGTGGCATGGTGGATAGAGCATTGGACCTAGTTCAAATCCAGTCTTAGACTATGACTGGCTATGTAATGCTGGGCATGTCACTTAACCTTTATCTACCTCAGTTTCCTTATTTGTAAGCTGAGGGTAATGATAGCCTCTGACACCCAGGGTAGTAGTGTGGATAAAATTACTTAGTATTTATAAAGTACTCATAACTTAAAGTACCATATAAATGCTAGTATATAATGAATCCAGATTCCTCCCCCAACCCCCCCCCCTCTCTTTAGGTAGGGAGAGTTCTCTAACAGATGGACATGACCACATTATGATGATCAAATCAGTTGACATACACTTACTGTGTGCACTGGGAATACAAAGGTCAGGATAAAACAACTCCTGTTTGGGGGCAGCTAGGTGGTGCAGTAGATAAAGCCCTGTCCCTGGATTCAGGAGATCCTGAGTTAAAATCTGGCCTCAGATGCTTGACACTAACTAGCTGTGTGATCCTGGGCAAGTCACTTAACCCTCATTGCCCTGCAAAAAACAAAACAAAACAAAACAAAAAAGAACAAAAAAAAAAAAAACCCAACTCCTGTCCTCAAAAACCTATTTTGTAAAAGTGTGAAAAAATGTGACATTTATATTGGACTTTATAGTAACAAAAAGATTCAGGAATACTGTGTCATTTCATTGCCATGATGATTCAATAAGATGTGTAGTGTTTGAAGCAGAGGGAGTGCTTTTAGATTTGTGGAGAAGATACTAACCTTCTGGACCCTGAAAAACTTCAATAAGGGGAAGAGCTGGTAGAGTTATAATGGCAACACTAAGTGAAGTGACAGAGCTCCACCAGAGGGAAGAAGGGAGACTCTTTAGCAACCTGTATAATCTACCAAGAGAAAAGAGTTGGTATTTCACCTGATCCTCAGTCTCTCCTTTGAGTACCAGAAGATGCTGAGTCTTCTCTTACATCTGGGACCCAGTACGTGCCAGAAATCTTGGGGAACTTGGGAAGAAAGCAGGATGGTGTGGAGCAAATGCTCTGTATGAGAGTGAGAGAGCACTGAGGGAGGGGAATTATGTGGTAAGGGAAATTTAGATATCCAGGCAAACAGTAAGAGGGAGAAATGGGGTCTGAGGGAGATTAGAGAAAAGAGAAGGATGGTTAAATGAAAAAATCCTATTAGATCTATTTTTCTGACTGCTTACTTTTCTGCTCCTGTTCACTAATGTTGGTCTTTACCTCTCCAGGTTCTGGGCTTGGGGCTCTCCTCTCTCAGCAACCTACCAGAGGTATCTGGAAGAAAGGATCATCTGCGCTGATCTACTGTCACCTAATTGACAGCCAATTAGCCTTCATGCCCTGGTATCATCAGCTTCACCAAGAAAGCTTGGTGCTGATTGCTACTGTAAATCAGGGTACCTCAGCCAACTATGAGAAAGGTTTTGATGAAGCCCAGTTCCTCATCAAACATCCAGATTACCTCTATTCTGGAGGTAACTGATTTGGGTCCTAAATATAGTGGCATCTATTTCTGCCGTGCCACTGACACAGAATGTGACTTGAATCAGTCTAGAACAAAAACCACTCCTCTTTCTCTTCCCACACCTGGCCTATCTGGGGGCCCTGAAGAAGGAGGCAAGCTGCAGTTTTTGTTGAGACAACAGAGCATATTGGAGAATTAGCAGACAAGGTGGGGGTAGGCAATCTTAATTAATCTAGTGAAAAGAGGAATAGGTAGGGTAACATTTTGCAAAAGACTCTCAGGAAGACCACAAGGTACTCCTAGGAATTTGAGATAAATATACTCCCCAGAAGAAGGCTTAGGAACAAACACTATACATTTTCCCAATAAACAAATGGACAAAAGCTCTGAACAATGTCCAAAAGAATAATTGCAACCTAACAAGAACCTGATGAAATATTTCTCCAAAACTATAATAATGGAATAAATGCAAGATTAAACAACTCTGAGATTCTACCTTACACCCAACAAAGTTAGTAAAAGCCAGAAATAGTGTTCAAGGTGCTATAGGAACAAGATGCATGAATACACTGTTGGTAGATGTGTAAATTAGTCCATGTCTTCTAAAAAATAATTTGGGATTTTTATGAGAAAAGTCAAGAAATTTCCTATACTCTGACCCAGAAACCCATTATTGGATATATACCCCCAAGGGAGACAGAGACAGAGCTATCAGTTACATATATACCTAAATATTCATAACAGAATATATATTAGCACAAAAATCTGAAGCCAAGTGATTATACATCAATCAGGGAATGGCTAAATGAGTTTTGCTGTTTGGATATAATGAAATGTTACCACAGCAAAAGAAACTGAGGAATTCCAAGACATATGGAAAGATATAGAGGAGCTGATTAATAGTGAAGAAAACAGAACCAGGAAAATAATATAAATGCAAAGAGTATCAAAATGAAGTCAGCTCTGAGTAATTATAATGATCAATGTTGGCCCTTGTGTATAGATGATGAAAGACATTTTCAGAGATTTAGAGGGACTCTAAGTACAGAATGGTTTATACATGGTCACAATTCATTTCACTATTGGTGGGTTTTGCTGAATTTTTGTTGCTGTTGCTTTTACAAGGGGCATGGGCTTTCTAAGTATGTGTGTGAAGGAATGAAGGAGAACATATCTACCTACCTTGCTTGGGTATGATAGATGCTTACCTTGGACAGAGTAAGGAATTTTTTTCGGGGGGGGGAGGGGTAATGAGGGTTAAGTGACTTGCCCAGGGTCACACAGCTAGGAATTGTCAAGTGTCTGAAGTCAGATTTGCACTCAGGTCCTCCTGACTCCAGGGCCGGTGCTCCATCCACTGTGCCACCTAGCTGGCCCCAGGAATTTTTTTAAAAAAGAAAAATACTAAAAGTACTCGGGGGGGGGGGAGGGAGTGGGTTGGTGGACTGAGATCATAGCAGAGATAGGAAGGCCTAGGATTCAGAGTTCTGATAGAATGGTTAGCTTTCTCATTCTATGAAAATAGAAGAAGGAAATTATGTATGAGGGGATAAGAAGATAAAATAGGTTAAGGCAATCCAGACCAAATGTTCTAAATCTCAGTAAAATAGAAACTGACTTAATCTTCTAAGATGAAGGGCTAGGAGTGGAGAGAGTTGAGGTTTGAGTAAAGAATTTAGAGGAGCAGTCTTGAGGAATGTAATAGAAAACTAATGAGGAATTATTTGGAAAAATAGGTGGAGAAGGAGTTCTACCAAATTCCTTTTATGACACAAATGTGGTTTTGATACCTAAACCAGGCAGAACCAAAACAGAGAAAGAAAATTACAGAACATTTTCCCTAATGAATATTGATGAAAAAATCTTAAATAAAATAATAGCAAGGAGATTACAGGGAGTGATCACCAGGATCACACACTATGAGCAGGTGGGATTTATACCAGAAATGGAAGACTAGTTCAACATTAGGAAAACTATCAACATAATCAAACACATCAATAAGAAAACTAACCAAAATCCTATGATTATCTCAATAGATTCAGAGAAAGATTTGACAAAATACAATACCCATTCCTAGTAAAAATACTAGAGAGCATGGGAATAGGTGCAGCTTTCCTTAAAATAATAAGCAGTATCTACCTAAAACAATTAGCAAATATTATATGTAACAGGGATAAGTTAGAGGCATTCCCAATAATATCAGGGGTGAAGCAGGAATGTACATTGCCCCCTCAATTATTTAATATTGTACTAGAAATGTTAGCTTTAGCAATAAGAGAAGAAAGAGGAATTAGAATAGGCAAGGAGGAAAAAACATTCTTTGCAGATTATATGATGGTATACTTGGAGAATCCTAAA
This sequence comes from Dromiciops gliroides, assembly GCF_019393635.1. Lineage (NCBI taxonomy): Eukaryota > Metazoa > Chordata > Mammalia > Microbiotheria > Microbiotheriidae > Dromiciops > Dromiciops gliroides. The sequence goes on along the minus strand of NC_057865.1, from coordinate 102,692,739 downwards.
GAATTAAATAAAAAACTAAATGAGATGATTAAAAACTTTAGCAAAGTTTCTGGATATAAAATAAAGCCACATAAATCATCCGCATTTCCATACATGACCAATAAAGCTCAGCAACAAGAGATAGAAAGAGAAATTCCACTTAAAGTACCTGTAGACAATATAAAATACTTGGGAGTCTACTTGCTAATACAATCCCAGGAACTCTATGAACACAATGACAAAACACTTTTCACACAAATAAAATCAGATCTATATAATTAGAAAAATATCAATTGCTCATGGATAGGCCAAGCTAATATAATAAAATGAGGAGGTGAGCTGAAAGTTTCTCCTGCTGAGAACATTGCTTGATCATGAGACTTGGGCACCTCTAGCAATCTAGACAAAAGAATCCATCTCTACTTAGACCAATCTGGTTGGTTTTCAGCGCCTGCTGCTGAGAATACAGCTTGACCATGAGACTCGGGTACCTCAAAAATCTGGACAAAAGAATCCATCTCTACCCAGACCAATCTGGTTGGTTTTTCCTTTCATTAGCTGGGTTACTCTAAACCCCAATGGAGTGGTGCAAAGACTTGGCCTTAATGCTTTAGGGCTAGAATGTACATAGGTTAGACTATTTACACTATAAAAAAGTAGGGTCACCTAGTTGAGTGGTATCTTGCCCAAGATCAGGAACCATGTACCCTGAGGTATTACCCTTCTTCAGGGATCAACTGAATAATCAGTAAGGACTGGTCCCTGGTGTTTTTTCTCCCTTTGTACAGTCCTCATGAAGTTCTCCTTTGTTGAGTTTTGGTCTCTGCTGGGCTTTAAGGGTCTTTACATGACTGCTCTCCACCATGCTTTCTCCCTCTAATCCATAGTACCTGAATTTCTGCATATGTTTTCTTCTTAAAATGCAGTGCCAGGGAGGACTTCAAGTTGGGATGGAAGTATAGAGGTAGTTTAGTAGGTAGAGATAGACATGAAAAAAGCATTGATAAATCATTTTAATACTCAGAAATAAAGCATATCTTAATGTGGACAAAAAATAAATTCATAGGCATCATGAAATGTGATGAGATGAGATACATGTCTAGGTTGTGAAGGACAGAAGGATGTATTTGATTCAAAGGGAGTATAGTAGCATTGCATTGTTTTCATTTTTGAAGAAAGATATGTCTAACAAGGTAGTAGCAAAACTATTCTATTTAGATACCTTTTCTGATCTCCAGCACCCCAAGAAGCATGGTTGAAGCAAGGGAAAGTCCTAATGACTGTGCCATATGAGCCACTAGGAGGCACTGTGCTTCTATGCATCTCCAGGTTGATGTGAAGAGGAATAAGATGATACTGGCTCTGCACTAAGCAAAAGTCAGATTCCACTTAACTGGACCTTGTATTCATATATCTGCATTCAGCTACTCATTCAAATAGAAAGGTGTCTGAGAACTTTACACCTTCCTACCTACGAAAACACTTCTCTGTTTCATAAGAAGAATCAATGTCCACAACTGGTTCTCCAATCAGATATTTGAGAGCTAGTGGATAATAAAAAATGAACATAGTAGATAATTTATTTGTTAAATCTTCCACTTCCAAATGCCAAACACATTTTTCTTTTTTTGCAACAGAAATGAATTTAGAGAAAGAATCAATGCTTTTTATAAAATGACACAGGGCAAAAAGAAGCAGAGCCAAGACAATAATATGTACATTGACTACCAAAATACACGATGACCCAAAAAGTCAGGAATGGCTTTTTATTTTTTAATATCATAGTGTCAAACATAGAATATGACATAGATCTCTAAGGTATTCTTTTTAAAATCTATAAAGAAAAATAAAGAAAAGAATTTTCAAAAAGTTTTTAAAACATCAGAACCCTTCATGATTTTGGTGCACCATATATAAATTAAATAATCAGTAAAAGGATTTTGATCTCTGGGTAATTGAAAATCCAGTGACAATATCACAAATATTGAAACATCCCCTTTAAAGGCCAAAAAGTTGTGGTCCACAATTACAATATAAAGCAACTACTATGGTGTAGGATAGACTATTAAAAACATCAGATTTGATTGATTCATTCAGTATTTTTGTTCAATTTTTTTGTGTGTTCTCTTTTACATAGGAGTGCTTAAACTAAATCCAGATATGAATGGCTTCAAATGGCTTTAAAATGGCTATAACATTTAGAGAAAGGATTCCAAAGAAATTATTATTTTTTTAAGTAATTTTTTTTTCATTTTTTAGTGAGGCAATTGGGGTTAAGTAACTTGCCCAGGGTCACACAGCTAGTAAGAGTTAAGTGTCTGAGGCTGGATTTGAACTCAGGTACTCGTGACTGAAGGACTGGTGCTCTATCCACTGTGCCACCTAGCTGCCCCTAGAAATTATTTTTAAAAGAGACAATGGATTCATTTTGCCAGGACCCAGAGGATAGAATTAGGATTACTAGATATAAACTGTAAGGAACTGAATTTGCATTTGACTTATCCAAAAGAGGAATGTGTTACCTCTGAAGCCCTTCGCTCACCCCCAACCCCCCAAAGAGACTTCTGAGCAAAATCTGAAGAGCTACTTGTCACACATAGAGAAGAATTTTGTTGTTGTTTGATATGGGTTGGTCTAGTTACTGGCTTCTTCACACTGTGGGGTCACAACCACATAGTATCACATACCTAAATGTGGGGATTGCTGCAGCCTCAACATGTGCACTTTACACTGGGCGTGCCATTTTGGGGATACATAAAATTTCTCTAGTGAAAAGGGGTTGGTGTAGTAAGTGGGAAAAGTGTAAGAAGCCCTGGTCTGGATGACCTCTGATAGACCTTTCAAGTTTTTCATTCAGTGACTCTGTGACACACTCAAGACAGTTAAAACAAATTTCCTGGGGCAGCTAGGTGATGCAGTGGATAAAGCACCAACGCTGGATTCAGGAGGACCTGAGTTCAAATTTGACCTCAGACGCTTGACACTTACTAGCTGTGTGACCCTGGGCAGGTCACTTAACCCCCATTGGAGCTCCTTCTCTGGGTGCAGAAGTCTTGGTGCTAGAAATCTCCCCTCATTCTGCTACTTCCTTTCTACTAATTCTGGCTTGGGGTCCCAACACTCCTAGATTGCCCCAAGAACTCCTTGTTGCCCCATTTCCCCCTCTATCTTCTGCTGTCTCTTCTCAGAGGCTTTCCCTTTGGGGATCCTGAGGTTGTTTTTTTGTGTGTGTGTCTAAACACATTCTCTGGCCTGTCAGTTCTGAATTTCCTCATTTGTTCTTTCATTTGTTCACAGTGCCAAGGATTCAGGGCAAGTTTTCCCTTTATCAGCAGTGCTATGTTAAAGGGCAGGGGAGTCTCCAGGAGCAGGTGACTCTGTAGTTTATCTGAAAGCTAAACTTGTCAGGGTAATTCAACATCTTTTTTAAGCAGATGATTTGAAAGAGGACTCAGTGGAGTTATCCTAGTGAGCCATTAAAATAAGGAGACCCAAAAGGTTTCTTCCTGTAGAGGAAGGCAGAGAGACAGTTTGAAAGATAGTTTCCTCTTGGAATGGCCTCTATCCCCAGAGGGGTCTTTGTGGGCTAGTCAATGAAATTCAAGATTCAGAAAAAACTTAAAAGCCTAAGACAGATTGTGATTGGAGAAAACCTTAAGGTCAGAAAGAAATATTTTTGTGTTTAATAGATAAGTTCACATCCATGGGTCTGAGCAGGGAAGACTATCTCTGGGGATAGGTCTGTTTTAAGCCACTCCCTTATGCTATGGAGGGCACACCCCCTTCTACTCAGGGTATTCATTGAGAACTTTCAGGAGCAGTGACATCACAGACAGGCTATGTATCTAACTCCACATAGTCCCAGGCCATTAACATGCCCTGCCCTAAAGGACAAAGAGGTCTGAGCTAGGAAGATGTCCAATTCCTGGCATGATTCCAAAGTGGGCACTGGGCTTCTCTGCTGTGTGGCCATTTGTCTCATGGGTGTAGGTGAGTCCCAGATACAGATGGGCAAATATGTTTTGAATTTTCTGTATATTAAGGGCAAAACTTTTTCCTCATGTCTACAACAGTTGCTGTCTTATCTTCTTATCTTGTCTCCTTTCCCCACAGGTCAGATGGATACTGGAGTCATCCAGAACCCAAATTTCTTAGTCAAGGGAAGTGGAGAAACTGTGGAAATGAGCTGTGACCCCATCAAAGGACACAGCTATATTTACTGGTATCAACAGCTCCTGAATAAAGAATTCAGGTTCCTAATTGTATGTCTATATACACAAACACATGTATCACACATATATAACTATATATGCATACAGATATAAACACACATATAAACATATACATAAATGCCCATATATCCACATATAAATATGTATATAAACACAGTATATGCACATATATATATATATATGTACATATACATATACACATAGAAAAATTTCAGTCTATCTATCTCTCCATCCATCTCCCTAACAACATATTCTCCATTAAGGTGATGTCAGAATCTTTTCCAGGTATTTTCCTCCTCCTCTTTTCTCTACTTCATTTCCTACCCCCCACTATTGTAAGTGGATCCACAGATGCTTGAGTTACCCAGATATCTTGGGTCACATGGAAAGGATTGTTGTTAAAACTAAGATGTGAATATAACTATAATGTACTAGTACCGGCCGGAATCCAGACAGGTAGCCCAGAAAATGCATTTAAGTAATGATAAAGTAGGTATTAAAAATGCAACCATTTTTTATCAATTTGGACCTAAATCTCCAGACAAGATTCAGCTTTACTTTTTGTGACCCCTAAATTAAGGAGAATTGATCAAATATCTGTTTGTTAAGAGAAGACACAACTCAACAGAATAATTTACTTTGCCCGCAAGGCGCTGTGGATGATGTAAGATGGTGAAGTCGAAGACACCAGACAAGTTTCCAGGCATAGGTCCACTACAGTGAAATTGATGTTAGAACTACTGTGTGCTTAGTTATGTCCATTTTGTGAATCAGAAACAGAGCCCAGAGCCTATTGGAGCTCTTAGCTATTGGGGTTCACATATCAGCAATGGGAATAAGGCTTCCCACTCTTAGCACGAGGTTTACTTCTTCAGCTATGGAGGGTGCTCCCAGCTGTGTGTATTGGTAAGATAAAGTGATGTCAGTGACGGATGTTTTCAGTGAGAAAAAGGGAGTCACACATCTTACTTTCTTCCATTCCTGAAGACTAGGTTTCACTTAGTGAGATGGCCCCTTCCTGCCATGATCCTCCTGTGAGCATCAGATTGCTTTACTGGGCAGCCCTTTGCCTAACGGGAGTGGGTGAGTCCCAAGCCATGGGAAATCCTTATCTGAACTTGTCTCTAAGTTGGTTCTAACTGCATGCTATCTCAGTCATTCTGTCTCTTCCCACAGACCTTAAAGCTACAAGAGTCACCCAGATCCCCAGGCATCTGGTCACAGAGATGGGACAGACTGTGACACTGAAATGTGATGCCATTTCTTCACACACTGCCCTGGTCTGGTACTATCAGACCCAAGGGCAAGGGTTGGAGTTTTTGTGTAACTTCCAAAACTATGTAGTACTGGATGAGTCAAAGTTGTTATCCCTGAAGAGATACTCAGCTAATTGGACCAAAGGATCATTCTCTAGCTTAACAATCAAGTCCCTAGAGCCAGGGGACTCAGCCTTGTTCCTCTGTGCCAGCAGTCTATCCACAGCATTACAGAGTCATTTCAATTGTGTGCAGAAATCCTCAGACTTGTTGCTGCTTCTCCAGACTCCCAGTGGTTCTAGACAGGGGCCCTCAACTCCTCTTTCTTTACAGGAAAATATGAGGTTGCACCTGCAGATGCCTACTTTGAATGAGGGAGCTAGTCACTAACTCTATAAAAATATTTATTTTATTTTTACTTTAAGGAATGAAATCAGAATTTCCATAATATATTAAAATAAAAAGATGATTACACGCGAAATTGCAAATATACTATGTGCACCTTCTTATTCTTTTAAAATATATAGTAAAGCAATCATGTAAATTCCTTTTTTCTTTCTTCTTTTAGTCCCACAGTCCACAGAGATGGCTACCAATAGACACAAATATGTGTGTGTATACACACATATATACATGCATATATAACATAATATGTTTATATATATAATTGTATGCATACTTTTATTTATCAGTTGTTTCATTGGATTCAGATGGTATCTTCCTTCATACGTCCTGTGTAGTTAATTTTGGTATTTATAAATTAAAAATGACTTATTTTCTCAAAATTCTTTTTTAATTTTTAAAAGATTTATTTTATCATAAAATTATTTTATCATTTTCCAAGTTACTTTCTGACTCCCTCAATTCCCTTCCCCCTCCCCAAGACAGAAAGAAATGTAATATAGGTTATATATGTACAATCACATTAAACTCATTCCTGCCTTAGTCATGTTCTGAAAGAAGAATAAGAACACAAAGGAAAAACCTCAAAAAAGAAAAAACAAAACAACAACAACCCAAAAGTAGAAACAGTAGTTTAAATCTGCATTCAGAAACCACAGTTCTTTTTTCTGGATGTGGAAAACATTGTCCATCATGAGTTCTTTGAAATTTCTTGGATCATTGAACTACTGAGAAGAGCCAAGTCTATCTTAATTGATCATCACACAATTTTACTATTAGTGTAGACAATGTTCTCCTAGTTCTGCTCACTTCACTCGGCATCAGTCCACTTAAGTCTTTCCAAGTTTTTCTGAAATCAGCCTGCTCTTCATTTATTTTTGTTTTTGATTTTGTGGGGCAATGAGGGTTAAGTGACTTGCCCAGGGTCACACAGCTAATAAATGTCATGTGCCTGAGGCTGGATTTGAACTCAGGTCCTCCTGAATCCAGGGCTGATCCACTGCACCACCTAGCTGCCCCCCTGTTCATCATTTCTTCCAGCATAATAGTATTCCATTACATTCATATACCAAAACTTGTTCAGCCATTCCACTTTTGATGGATATTGCCTCGATTTCCATCAAAGTTGATCTTGCAACATTATTGCTGTTACCTTATACAATGTCCTCTAGGTTCTGTCATTTGGCTCTTCATTATTTCTTGTAAGTTTATTCATTTTTTTCTAAGATCATCAAGCTCATCGTGTCTTAGTGTACAGTAGTATTCAATCAAAATCAAATACCACAACTTTTTCAGACATACCCCAAGTGATGGGCATGCCTGCCATTTTCAGTTCTTTGCCATCACAAAGATGGCTATTGTAAATATTTCAGAGCATAATTGTTCTTTTGCTTTTCCCTAATTATCATTGGAAATAGACCCAGTGGTGGTATTGCTGGGTCAAAGAGTATAGGCACTTTAATTAGTCTTTGGAGATAAGTCCAGATTACTCTCTCAAATGGTTGGATGAGTTCACAATTCCACCAACAGTGAATTAGTGTTTCACCTTTTCCACGTCGTTTCCAAAATTTGTTGCTTTCTCCTTCCATCATTTTAGCCAAACTGATATGTTGAAAATATTATCTGAATGTTGTATTAATTTCCATTTCTCTAATCATTTATGATTTAGAAAAATTTTTCTCACATGACTAAAATAGTTTTGATTTGTTCATCTAAAAACTGACTGAACATGTCCTTTATACATTTCTGAATTGGGAAATGACCCATATTCTTATAGATTTGACAAAGTTCTTTATATATTTGAATTATGAGAACTTTATCTGAGAAAGTATAAACCTTTTCCCAAAATTTTCCCCTTTTCTTCTGATCTTGGCTATATTTATTTTATTTTTACAAAACTTTTTAAAGTCATTAACTCTTACATTTCCAGGATAGAAAATGTTAATGACAATGACTCCTATTCATGGAATGGCTCCAACAGCTCGGGGTATATATGATAACAGCCAGTAATTATTCAGGACTTTGTAGTTTGCAAAGTACTTTAGACTGTTTCATTTAATAATCACAACCATAGGAGATAAGGATTATTATTATGTTTATCTTATAGAAAAGGAAACTGAGGCTGAGAGGAGTTTAAATAGAATTAGTCAGCCAGGAAGTATCTTAAACAGATTTTGAATTCAAATCTTATAGGTTTCATGATCCTTTTACTGAAGCACTATAGCTTGGTACTCAAAGATGTTAGGGGGGAATAAATCTATTCTACAAGTCAAGCTGCAAAGAATTAATAATTTACCTATAACATTATTCATCAATCCTTGATTTAATGAATCAATTTAATTAATCAACCAACCATTCATTAATTTTCATTGGTATTTTCAATTCAATTCAAATTGAAAATCGAATTTTAAAAGTCATATCTTAATTGAATTCTGTTTGCCAACCACAGTGTTGTTAGGAGAAAAATGTTACAGTCTCTATCCTCAAAAAAAAAATTATAATCTACTACAGGAAGGTATAGGGGGTAAATAAGTGAATAAGTATGTACTATACAGCATGGATTATGGTAAATGCAAATAAGAAGTCCTGAGTGTTATAAAGAATTGGATAGGAGATAGATCACATTCAGGGGCAGGTAGGTGGCAGAGTAGCAGGCACAAATCAGGAAGGGTCATTTTCCTAAGTTTCAATATGACCTCAGCCTACCTGTGTGATCCTGAGCAAGTCACTGAAACCTGTTTGCCTCAGTTTCGTCATTGTAAAATGAAATAGAGAATGAAATAGTAAAGCACTCTGTTATCTTTGACAAGAAAACGCCAAATAAGTCAGAAATAGTTGGAACGAGATACTTGGGTTTACACTAAATTTCATTTTGTCTGATGCAGCTTGGTGTACTGACTTTTCAGAATCTTTTAGACCCTTGACTTTGACATCCAATGAGCCAGCTGTTCTTCTTTGTCTTGCATCATCTAATGACTTGATAGAAATCTCATCTACACCTTTATTCAAGGCCTTGAGGAAAAACGTCAAAAAGCATATACTCCGTCTAGGACACCAGAGACCTCTCTCAGTTTCAGCTTCCTCTTCTGTAAAATGGGGATTATCTAACTCACAAAGTTATTGTCAGGGCCAAACGAGATAACAGGTAAGGTAACTGGCAAGCAGTCAAGTAATGTACAGATACTAGAGATTATAACATGGTACCTTTATTTTTTAGATACAGTGGTTGTGCTAGGAACAGAGAGATTCTTGTACCATCCGTCATACTTTCTAGATCATCTTGAAAAGTCCAGCACATGGAATCATCTATTACCTATCAGTCATTAATAGTTTGATGTCCATTCCTGAAAAGGTCTCTGTTGGAATGCCCTGGGTCTCTGTGCTTAGGTCTGTGTGTGTTTGTATGTGTGTTTGAACATTTTCATCAATAACTTGGATAAAGGTATAGATATACTTTTTTTTAAACAATCATCATTATATACTCATACAGTGGGGGTGGGGGTGGCTTGAGGATGATGGAACTTGCAAGACTTTCTCCCTGCAAGGCCTTGTGGATGATGTAGGATGGTAAAGTAGAAGACACCAGATGAGTCTCCAAGCAAAGGTCCACAACAGTGAAATTGATGTTAGAAACACAGTGTTCTCAGTTATGTCCTTTGGGTGAATCAGAAACAGAGCCCAGAGCCTAATGGAGCTCTTAGCTCTTGACATTTACATATCAGCACTGAGAATAAGGTTTCCCACTCTTAGCATGTGGTTTACTTCTTCAGATATGGAAGGTAATGTCCAGGCTGGGGGTGTTGGCAAGATAAAGTGATGCCACTGACATATATTATCAGTGAGAAAAAGTGAGCCACACATCTTACTTTCTTCCATTCCTGAAGACTAGAGGTTTTAGCTGGCGAGATGGTCCCTTCCTGCCACTATCCTCCCGTGAGCATCAGATTGCTTTACTGGGCAGCCCTTTGCCTAACGGGAGTGGGTGAGTCCCAAGCCATGGGAAATCCTTATCTGAACTTGTCTCTAAGTTGGTTCTAACTGCATGCTATCTCAGCCATTCTGTCTCTTCCCACAGGCCTTAAAGCTACAAGAGTCACCCAGATCCCCAGGCATCTGGTCACAGAGAAGAGACAGATTGTGACACTGAGATGTGATCCCATTTCTTCATACACTGCCCTGTTCAGACCCAAGGGCAAGGGTTGGAGCTTCTGTTTTACTTCCAAGACAATGCAGTAATGGATATGTCAGCGTTGTTGTCCCCAAAGAGATACTCAGCTAAATGGCCCATATGTTCATACTCCAGCTTAACAATTGAGTCCCCAGAGCCAGGAACTTGGTTCCTCTGTGCCAGCATTCTATCCATAGCATTACAGAGTCATCTCAATTGTGTGCAGAAAACCTCAGACTTGTTGCTGTTTCCCCAGGCTCCCAGTGGTTCTAGACAGGGGACCTCAACTCCTCTCTTCTTACAGGAAGATGTGAGGTTGTAGCTGCAGATGCCTACTTTGAAAGAGGTAGATAGTCATTAACTTTTAAAGTTCCTGGGTGAAAAATGTGAATGATGGGGGCAGCTAGGTGGAGCAGTGGATAAAGCACTGGTCCTAGATTCAGGAGAACCTGAGTTCAAATCTGACCTCAGACACTTGAGATTTACTAGCTGTGTGATGCTGGGCAAGTCCATTAACCCTCATTTCCCTGCAAAAAAAAAAAAAGAAAAGAAAAGAAAAGAAAAGAAAAGAAAAGAAAGAAAGAAAGAAAGAAAGAAAGAAAGAAAGAAAGAAAGAAAGAAAGAAAGAAAGAAAGAAAGAAAGAAAGAAAGAAAGAAAAGAAAAGAAAAAAGAGAAAAGAAAAAAATGTGAATGACATTGTCTCCTATTCCTGGAATGGCTCAGACTTCTCTGGGTATATGACCACAGTCAGGAATTATTCAGGACTTTACAATTTGCAAAGTATTTTACATAGATTGCAACTCTGAAAGATATGAACTATTATTGTTTTTATCTTACAGAAGAAGAAACTATGGCTGAGAGGAATTTAAAGAAGGTTAGCCAGCTAGGCAGCAAGCATCTGAGGCAGATTTTGAACTCAGAGTTTATGGACTTAATTTCCTTTCCACTGAAGCCCCTAATTATGGTACCCAAAGATCTCAGATCTGTTCCCAAAGTGGATCTTCAAAGAATCATTAATTTCTTATAATATTGTCTATCAATCTCCACTGACATTTTCGATAAAATTAAAATGTGAAATCAAATTTATGAAATCAAATCTTAAGTGCATACTATGTAACAACCATTGTGTTACTCTTAGGAGAAAATGTCACAGTCTCTATCCTCAAAAAGTTTATAATCAGGGACAGCTAGGTGGTGCAGTGGATAGAGCATTGGCTGTGGAGTCAGGTGGACCTGAGTTCAAATCCAACCTTAGACATTTCACACTTAATAGCTGTGTGACCCTGAGCAAGTCACTTAACCCCAGTTGCCTCACCAACCCCCCCCCCCAAAAAAAACCTTTTAATCTACTAGTGGATGGTATGGAGGCGAAAATATATGCAAAAGTTTGTACTATACAAGGCAGTTTATGATAAATGCAAAGAAGAGTTCCTGAGTATTTTGAAGGATTTGATAGAAGATGGATCACTTTCAGAGGCAACTAGGTAGTTCAGTGGATAGAGTGCTGGGCCTGAAACTGGGAAGACTCATCTTCCTAAATTCAGATCTGGTCTCAGAAAATTACTAGTTATGTGACCCTGGGCAAACCATTTAACCCTATTTATCTCAGTTTCCTCCATCTGTCAAATGAGCTAGAGAAGGAAATGGCAAACCACTCAGGTATCTCTATCAAGAAAATACTAAATGGGTTCATGAATAGTTAGATATGACTGAAAAAACAACCAAACAAGATCACTTTCATCTTTGCAGATAAGAGGAAACAGCATGGGGTCATAATTGGGGGTCTGAGCTGAGCCTTAAAGGAAAAGAAGGATTTTACCAAATAAGGGTGCAGATTAAAATCTGTTTCAAGCATGGGAAAAGGATTGTTCAAATTTAGAGAGGTGGGACAGCCCCCAGTAACTGCCAATTCTTCTGTATAGATAGAACAGAATGCATATGAAAGGGACTGTTTTTAAATAAGCCTAGCAAAGTAAGGTGTAATCTGATTTTTGAAGACCTCAAATATTAAAATATCACAGAACCATAAATTTAGCTATCATAGAGATCACCTAATTTAGCTTCTTAATTTTATAGACAAGACTAACATTAAGACGTGGCTGGGACTTGCCCATGGTCACAGAGAATGTAAGTTGCAGAGCTAGGATTAGCACCCAGGTCCTTTGTTTCCAAATGCAGAGTTTTATCTTGCTACACCATGCTAGAAACTATCTTTGATTCTTTTAACCCATAGGGATAGTACCTGTTGAAAGTGGGCATGTGCTCTTCATTAAGAGACATGATATAAAGTTTCAGGAGCCCTAGTCTAAATGGTCAAACCAAATAATTTATGGTGAAAAATGAGAGATGAACAAAGGAAAATACTATTTTCAGTAGAAACTTCAAAACAATATAAGAATGGCAGAGCCAAGATGGCAGAGAGAAGGCAGCAAGTTGTCTGAGCCCTCCTGTGATTCCCTCAAAAAGAACATTAAATAAAACTTCTAAATGGATTCTGAAACTATAGAGCCTACAGAAAGACAGAGTGATACAAACTTCCAACTTGAGATAATTTAGAAGACTTCAGGAAAGGTCAGTCTCACTCAGGCAAAAGGGGAGTGCAGTTCAGCATAGTGCAGCTCAGCAGGAAGGGGGTCCAGGCAAGTCAGCAGGATGATCTTGGACATAGTGGAGCAACTGAGGCCCCTTGATCCTGGCTCAGCAAGCTGTTCATACAGTGGGCCAGTTTTGAGATGATCAGCACCAGCTAAGAGGGCAGGCTGCCAGCTGGAGGGCCACCCACAGACAAGCATGACTGGGCCAAGTCATCCCAGAGCCTGAAGTAAGCAGAGGGAGCAAGCTGAGGGGTTTGACTAATCCACAAGAAACAGAGACCTCATAGTAGAAAGTCAGTGACACAGCCCCTATTCCCCAGCACAAGAAGCTTGAAACAGTGACCCTTGTGCCCAAGAAGCAGACCTCAAATTTTAAAAATAAGCCACAATATGAGTAAGAAACAAAAAAGGGCTCTTACCATTGAGAGCTTCTGTGTCAACAGGGTAGAGCAAAACACAAACTCAGAGGAGTACAATACTCTCGAATTGCCTACATGTGAAGCCTCAAGAGAGAAGTTGAATTGGTCTTAAGACCAAAAAGCCTTCTTGGAAGAGCTCAAAAAGGATTTTAAAAATCAATTGAGGGGGCAGCTAGGTGGTGCAGTGGATAAAGCAATGGCTCTGAATCCAGGAGGACCTGAGTTCAAATCCAGCCTCAGACACTTGACACTTATTAACTGTGTGACCCTGGGCAAGTAACTTAATTCTCATTTCCCTGTAAAATAAAATCAATTGATAGAGGTAGAAGAAAAAATGGGGAAAGAAATTAAAGCAACACAAGAAAATTATGAAAAAGGAATGAACAGCTTGGAAAAAGAAGCACAAAGATTGATAGGAGAAAGCAATTCCTTAAAAAATTCATTTGGCCAAATAGAAACAGAGGTGCAGAAGCTTACTGAATAAAACAATGCCTTAGAAATTTGAATTGGACAGGTGGAAGCTAATGATACCATGAGACCACAGGAATCAGTCAAACAGAATCAAAAGAATGAAAAAATAGAAGAAAATGTAAAATACCTCAGGAAAGACAACTAACCTGGAAAATAGATGCAGGAGAGACTATTTGAGAATTATTGGACTACCTGAAAGTCATGATCAGAAAAAGAGTCTAGAAACCATATTCCAGGAAATTATCAAGGAGAGCTGTTCTGATATCGTAGAATTAGAGTGAAAAATCATCATTGAATGAATCCACTGATCACCACCTGAAAAAGATCCCAAAAGGAAAACTACAAGAAACATTGTAGCCAAATTCCAGAATTATCAGGTGAAGGAGAAAATACTCCAGGCAGTCAGAAAGAAGCAATTTAAATACCATGGAGCCACAATCAGTATTGCACAGAACCTGGGAACTTCAAAATTAAAGGATCACAAGGCTTGGAATATGATATTCCAGAAGCCAAAGAGCTTGGATTGCAACCAAGAATCAACTAAGCAAAACTGAGCATTCTCTTTCAGGGGAAAAGATAGACATTTATTGAAATAGGGGACATTCAAGGTTTCCTAATGAAAAAAACAGAACTGAATAGAAAATTTTATCTTGAAATTTAAGACTCAAGAGAAGGATAAAAAGGTAAACGGGGGGGGGGAGTCGTTCAATAAGTTTAAACTGTTTACATCCTTACATGTGAAGATAATACTTATAACTCTTGAGAACTGTATCTCTATTTGGCAGACAGAAGGAGTATACAGAGAGAGTATAAATATAATTGTCTTTGATGTGATGAGATAAAGAAAATTAAGGGGTAAAAAATGAGTATATGGGAAGAAGAGGAAAGAGGAGGTGGTACAGGTATGAAGAGGCTCAAAAAACAATTACAATAGAAGGAAAGAAGGGAGAGATGAGCATTGTTTCAACCTTACTTTCATCAAATTTGTTTCAAAGAGGAAATAACATATATGCTCATTTGGATAAAGAAATTTAGCTTATTCATTAGGGAAGTAAAAGGGTAAGGTAGAAAGGGGGCACTATAGAAGGGAGGGAAGAAGCAGGTGGGGAAAGGGTAAAGAAAAGGGAGGGGGACTGATAAAAGGGAGGGCAGATTGGGGGGGGGAAGGATCAGAAGCAAAACATTGGTGAGGAGGAATAGGGTGAAAGAAGAGAAAAAAAGGACAAAGGGGGTAAATAGGATGGAAGGAAATAGACAGTAACAATAACCGTGAATGTGAATGGGATGAATTCTGCCATAAAACAGAAGGAAAAAGCAGAGTGGATTAAAAACCAGAATCCTACAATATGCTGTTTACAAGAAACAGAGAGATACACACAGAATAAAGGTAAAAGGTTGGAGCAGAATATATTATGCTTCAGCTAAAGTAAAAAAGTAGGGGTAGCAATTCTTATCTCAGACAAAGCAAAGGCAAAAATAGATCTAATTTAAAGAGATAAGGAAGGAAACTACATCTTGCTAAAAGGCACTATAGATAATGAAGTAGTATCAATACTAAAAATTTATGTGCTGAGTGATATAGCATCCAAATTCTTGGAGGAGATGTTAAATAAGTTACAAGATGAATTAGACAGTAATACTATACTCGTGGGGGATGTGAATCCTCCCCTTTCAGAATTAGATAAATCTAGCCACAAAATAAATAAGAAAGAAGTGAAAGAGGTGAATAGAATACTAGAAAAGTTAGACATGATAGATGTCTGGAGAAAACTGAATGGGTATGGAAAGGAATATGCCATTTTCTCAGCAGTACCTGGCACATTTTCAAAAATTGACCATGTGTTAGGGCCCAAAAACATCATAGTCAAATGTAGAAAGGCACAAATAGTAAATGCATCCTTCTCAGATCATGATGCAAGAAAAATTACATGTAATAAAGAGCCATGGAAAGGTAGACTGAAAGTTAGTTGGAAATTAAATAATCTCATCCTAAAAAATGAGTGGGTCAAACAACAAATCATAGAAACAATCAGTAACTTCATCCCAGAGAATGACAATAATGAGACAACATACCAAAACATATGGAATGCAGCCAAAGCAGCTATTAGGGGAAATTTTATATCTTTAAATGCTTACATGAATAAAAAAGAGAAAGATGAGATCAATGAATTGGGCATACAATTAAAAAATCTAGAGAAAGAACAAATTAAAAATCCCCAATTAAATACTAAATTAGAAATCCTGAAAATTAAAGGAGAAATTAATAAATTGAAAGCAAGAAAACTATAGAATTAATCAATACAATTAAGAGCTGGTTTTATGAAAAAAATCAATAAAATAGATAAACCTTTGCTTAATTTGGACTTTGGGGTCAGAGCCAAGATGGCAGAGGAAAGGCAGTATGCTCTTGAACTCATGATATGATCCCTCCAAAAAACATTGAAATAATGCCATAGTACAATGCCTGGAGCAGCAAAACCCACAGAAGAATGTGCTGAAATAATCTTCTAACCAAGAATGGCTTGGAAGGTCAGAGCTGCTGTGCTG
Organism: Dromiciops gliroides; assembly: GCF_019393635.1. Classification (NCBI taxonomy): domain Eukaryota; kingdom Metazoa; phylum Chordata; class Mammalia; order Microbiotheria; family Microbiotheriidae; genus Dromiciops; species Dromiciops gliroides. The sequence goes on along the minus strand of NC_057865.1, from coordinate 102,676,670 downwards.
AGACAAGAGTGGAGCACAAGCCCACAGTCAGCCTAACACAGATCCAATCCCAGGAAGGCTTCACCAGAGAAGGAGACCCCCCCAGAGACTCTGATTCAGCTACAGCACCAGTGTTGTCTGAAACTAAGCTCACAGTCTGGTGAGAGGGCTGAGCCCGGGGCAGGGGGGAGACTACAGGGGTCTATGCTGGTGCTAAGGCAGAACTTGGGTTTTTCACCTATGCTGGGAACCAGGATGTAGGCTTGAGTAGCAGTGTTCCAGGTGGGGGAGGGGAACAGGTTCATCAGAGCTGACAACCACAATACAGAAAGCTGGTTGATTAGCAAGTTGGTCTGGGGTCATCTATAGACCATGGAACAGGCCAGGTGAGTGAAGAACCTGATCTTAAATCATACCACTTCGGACTTCTTAAGCTTGGGATACTGCAAGCCTAGAAACAGTGCCCCATTTTAAGGAGCTAAAAGTCAAGTAAAAGAAAGGCAAGATGAGCAGACAGAGAGAGGTGAGGACCACAGAAAGTTTCTTCAGTGACAAGGAAGATCAAGGAGTTGTGCCCTGAGAGGAAGATGTCAATGTCAGGGCCCCTATATCTCAAGCTTCCAAGAAAAATATGAATTGGTCTCAGGCCATGGAGGCACTCAAAAAGGACTTTGAAGATAAAGTTAGAGAGGTGGAGGAAAAAATGGAAAGAGAAATGAGGGTGATGCAGGAAAGACATGAGAAAAAAGTCAACAGCTTGAAAAGTCAAATTGGCCAAATGGAAAAGGAGGTACAAAAGCTCTCTGATGAAAATAATTGCCTCAGAATCAGGACTGAACAAATGGAAGCTAGTGACTTTATGAGAAACAAAGACACAATAAAGCAAATCTAAATGAATAAAAAAGAGGGCAATGTGAAGTATCTTCTGGGAAAAACTGCTGACCTGGAAAATAGGTCCAGGAGAGATAATCTGAAAAATATTGGTCTACCTGAAAACCATTATCAAGGAAAGAGCTTAGACATCATCTTCCAAGAAATTGTCTGGGAAAATTTCCCTGATATTCTAGAAGCAGAAGGTAAAATAGAAATTAAAAGAATCCACCAATCATCTCCAGAAAAAGATCCAAAAAGGGAAACTCCTAGGAATATTATAGCCAAATTTCAGAGCTCTCAGGTCAAGAAGAAAATATTGCAAGCTGCCAAAAAGAAAGAATTAAAGTACTGTGGAGCCCCAGTCAGGATAGCACAAGATCTAGCAGCTTCTACATTAAAGAACTGGAGGGCATGGAATATGATATTCCAGAGGGCAAAGGAGTTGGGATTACAACCAAGAATTACCTATCCAGCAGAACTCATCATAATCTTTCAGAGGAAAAAATGGGACTTTAATGAAAAAGAGGACTTTCAGGTATTTGTGATGAAAAGACCTGAACTGAATGGCAAATTTTACTTTCAAATACAAGACCCTAGAGAACCATAAAAAACTGGAGTTGGGGGATATACCTGGGGTTGTGCAGTGGGTGATTGTCATGTGTCTGAGACCAGATTTTGGCTGGGATCCCCCTGGGTCCAGGGTGGATGCTTTGTCCACTGTGTCACCTAGCTGCCCCATGATGACATCTTTAGGGTTAAATTGAGGGGTGAGGGAAATGCACTGGGGGACGGGGAAGTGCAGAGTTGATATCCTTTATGAAAGAAACAGGAAAAGGTTTATGGAGTGAGGGAACAGATTGGGGAGGAGCAGGGCAGAAAAGGCTTAAAGGCTTAAAGACCTTAAACTCATCAGAGTTGCCTCAAGGAGGGATTAACTCACACACCCAACTAGGTGGAGTAATCTATTTAATCTGGGCAGTAAATGAGCCTAACACTCATCAGAATTGGCTCAAAGACCTCAATCTCATCAGAATTGGTTCAAGGAGGGAATAACATACACACTCAATTGGGTGGAGTAATCTCTCTAACCCTTCAGGAAAATAGGAGGGGAAGGGGATAGAGAGAGAGGGGCAAAAGAAGGAAGGACAGATTGGAGGAGGGAACAGATAGAACCAAATCTCATTTGAATAGGGATAGGATGAAAGAAGATGGATAATAGAGTAAATATCATGGGGAAAGGAATAGGATGGAAGGTAAACAGTTTACAATTGTAATCATTAAAAAGAGAAAAGAGGGGAAATTGTACAAAAAAATATTTATAGCAACTCTTGGTGGAGGCTAAGAATTGAGAATCAAGGGAATGTCCATCAATTGAGGAATGATGGAAGAAGTTGTAGTATATGATTGTGGTGGAAAGGTCTTGTGCTATAGGAAATGATAAACAGGATGATCCCAGAAAAACCTGGAAAGACTCATGAACTTATGTATAGTGAAGTGAGCAGAGCTGGGATGACATTGGGCATAATGACAGCAGTATTGTTTGATAAGCAATTGTGAATGACTTAACTACTCTCAGAAATGCAATGATCCAAGACAATCCCAAGGGACTAATGACAAAGCTTATTATCCACCCCCATAGAAAGAACTGATAAAAAGAGCACTTGTGGATAGTATATATTTAAACTGGTTTCTGTCTTGTGGAGAGGGGAGGAAAGGGAGAGAGGGAGAAAAATTTGGAACTCTAAATCTTATGAAAATGAATGTTGAAAACTACCCTTACATGTAATTGGAAAAAATAAAATAAATGTTTGTTGCTAAAAAACAAACAAAATAAAACCTTTGCTTAATTTGATTAAAAGAAAAGAAAGAAGAAAACCAAATTACCAGTATCAAAAATGAAAGTGTTGAATTCACAACCAATGAAGTGGAAATTAAATTAGTTTAATGAAATTAATTAATTAATTAAAGTAATATTTAGAAACTATTTTGCCAAACGGTATGCCAATAAATTTGACAATCTAAATGAATTGGATAAATATTTACAAAAATACAAATTGCCCAGGTTAATTGAAGAGGAAATAAAATGCTTAAATAAGTCTATATTAGAAAAAGAAATTGAACAAGACAAATGAACTCCCTAAGAAAAAATTTCCAGGGCCAGATGGGTTTACAAGTGAATTCTATCAAATATTTAAAGAACAATTAATTCCAATATTATTCAAATAATTTGAAAAAATAGGTGAAAAAGGAATTCTAGCAAATTCCTTTTATGATATAAATATGGTCTTGATACCAAAATCAGGCAGAGCCAAAAGAGAGAAAGAAAATTATAGACCATATTGATATTGATGCAAAAATCTTAAATAAGATATTAGCAAGGAAATACAGCAAATGATCACCAAGATAATACTCTATGACCAGTTGGGATTTATACCAGTAATACAGGGATAGTTCAATATTGGGAAAACTATCAACACAATCAACCACATCAATAACAAAAACAACCATAATCATGTGATTATTTCTTTATCTATTTTTGGGGGGGTGAGGCAATTGGGGTTTAGTGACTTGCCCAGGGTCACACAGCTAGTAAGTGTCAAGTGTCTGAGGCCAAATTTGAACTCAGGTCCTCCTGACTCCAGGGCTGATGCTCTATCCACTACGCCACCTAGCTGCCCCTATCATGTGATTATTTCTATAGATACTGAGAAACCTTTTGACAAAATACAGCAGTCATTCCTAATAAAAATACTAGAGAGCATAGGAATAGGTGGAGCTTTCCTTAAAATAATAAGCAGCATCTACCTGATACCACTGCCAAACATTATATGTAATGGGGATAAGTTAGAGGCCTTCCCAATAAGATCAGGGGAGAAACAGGGATGTGCACTAGCAATCAGAGAAGAAAAAGGAATTAAAGGCATTAGAATAGGCAAGGAGCAAACAAAACGATCACTCTTTGCAGATGATAGGATGGTATACTTAGAGAATCCTAGCAAATCAACTAAAAAACTACCTACTTGAAACTATTATCAACTTGAGAAAAGTTGCAGGATATAAAACAAATCCACATAAATCATCAGCATTTCTATACATGACCAACAAAGTCCAGCAGAAGGAGATAGAAAGAGAAATTCCATTTAAAGTAATGGTAGACAAAATAAAATACTCTGCAGTCTACTTGCCAAGAGAAACCCAAGAACTATATGAACACAATTACAAAACACTTTTCACACAAATAAAATCAGATCTTTATAACTGGAAAAATTTCAATTGCTCATGGATAAGCTGAGCTAATATAATAAAAATGTCAATTCTACCTAAATTAATTTACTTATTCAGTGCCATACTAGTCAGACTACCTGAAAATTATTTTATAGAGGTAGAAAAAAATCATAACAATTCATCTGGAAGAAAAATAGGTCAAGAATATAAAGGGAAATAATGAAACAAAATACACAGGAAGGTGGGCTAGCTATACCAAATCTGAAGCTTTACTATAAAGTGGCAGTCACCAAAACTATTTGGTACTGACTAAGAAATAGAGTGGAGGATTAATGGAATAGGTTAGGCACTGAGTAGTAAATGACTATAGTCATGTAATGTTTGATAAACCCAAAGACTCCAGTTTCTGGGATAGGAACTCAGTATTTGGCAAAAATTGCTGGGAAAACTGGAGGATAGTATGGCAGAAACTAGGCATAGAACAAGATCTTATACCTTATACTAAAACAAGGTAAAAATGGGTACATGATTTAGACATAAAAGTTGATACCATAGGTAAATTAGAAGCGGAAGATAGAGTTTACCTCTCAGATTTATGAAAAGGAGAACAGTTTATGACCAAACAAGAGATACAGAATATTATGAAATGCAAAATGGATGATTTTGATTACATTAAATTAAAAATGTTTTGTACAAATAGAAGCAATGCATCAAAAATTAGAAGGGAGGGAGAAAGCTGGGAAACAATTTTTTTAGCCAATATTTCTTATAAAGGACTCATTTCTTTTTTTTTTTTTTTTGGGTGAGGCAATTGGGGTTAAGTGACTTGCCCATGGTCACACAGCTAGTAAGTGTTAAGTGTCTGAGACCAGATTTGAACTCAGGTACTCCTGACTCCAGGGCCGGTGCTCTATCCACTGCGCCACCCAGCTGCCCCTCATTTCTTTTTTATTTGTTTTTTGTTTTTTGTTTTTTTGTGAGGCAATTGGGGTTAAGTGACTTGGCCAGGGTCACACAGGTAGTAAGTGTCAAGTGTCTGAGGCTGGATTTCAACTCAGGTCCTACTGAATCCAGGGCCAGTGCTCTATCCACTGTGCCACCTAGCTGCCCCATCTCATTTCTAAAATATATCGGGATACAAATCAAATTTATAAGAATCCAAGTCATTCTACAATTGAGAAATGGTCAAAAGATATTAACAGGCTGTTTTCTGATGAAGAAATCAAATCCATCTATTGCCATATGAAAAAATGCTCTAAATCACTATTAATTAAAGAAATGCAAATTAAAACAACTTTGAGGTACCACCTTATACCTGTCAGATTGGCTAATATTACAAAAAAAGGAAAATAATAAATGTTGGAGAAGCTGTGGAAAAAACTGGAACATTAATGCATTGTGGGTGGATCTGTGAATTGATCCATCCATTCTGGAGAGCAATTTGGAACTATGCCCAAAAGGCTATAAATCTGTGCATACCTTTAGACCCAGCAATACCACTATTAGGTCTTTTCCCCAAAGAGATCATAAAAAAAGGAAAAGGTCTCACATGTACAAAAATATTTATTGCTGCTCTTTTTGTAGTTGCAAGGAATTGGAAATTGAGGAGATGCCCATCAATTGGGGAATGGCTGAACAAGTTGTGGTATATGAATGCAATGGAATACTATTGTGCTATAAGAAATGATGAGCAGGCATGGAACAACTTACATGAACTGATGCTGTGAGATCAACAGAACCAGGAGAACAATTTACACAATATTAACAACATTGTGTGTTGACCAATTGTGATAGACTTGACTCTTCTCAGCAACATAATGGTCTAAGATAGTTCCAAAGGACTCATGATGGGAAATGCTCTCCAAATCCAGAAAAAAATAAGGACTGTGGAATCTGGATGCATATTGAACCATACTATTTCTACTTTTTTTGTTTTTATTTTTTGAGGTTTTTCCCTCTTGCTCTGATTCTTCTTTTACAGCATGACTAATGCATAAATATGTTTAATGTGATTGTACATATATAATCTGTATCCGATTGCTTTTTTCTTGGGGAGGGAGGATGGAGGGGAGGGAGGGAGAAAAATTTGAAACTAGAAATCTTATAAAAACAAATGTTGAAAACGATCTCTTCATGTAACTACAAAATAATAAAATATTTTTATGATTTAAAAAAGAGTCTTCAGGACTATGAATGTGAAATGTTTTCTACTATGTCAGATCTAGTGGTATGCTGGAGCCAGATCAAACTGGCTTGAGCAAGCTGATTGTTAAATTTCTTATGTGAGAATTTGTAGCTTGGAAATCAGTCAATAGTTGAAATTGCAGCTTGACTTATTGTTTTATCTATTATCTAGATTTAAGAAACTTATGAAGAAAATGTTAATAATGCAAATTAAACTTAAAAGAGTATATTTCCTTCCCCCCACCTTGAGCTTGGTAAAGTGATCAGGACACCCCTGTGCATTCTGAATATATAGGTTGGTTTTCCTTATTTTTGTTATTGTTATAGATGATCCCCTGAAAGAAGGGTATATCTGGAAGTAATTGTGATAAAAAGGTAAAAGAATGAATAAAACTAAAAAAATCAACTTAAAACAAACAAACAAAATGACATAAGAGAAGTCCCACAATGACAAGATCAGTGGAATCCAGAAATAGCCTCATTCTAAAAATGATGATGGTAATAAAAATTGGCAGTGATTTAAGGCTTATAAAGCACTTTACAAATAACAAGCCATTATTTTCCTTACAAAAAATAGCTTTTATTATTATCCCCATTTTAGAGATGAGGAAACTGAGGCAAAGAATGATTAAGTGACTTCCTCAGAGTCAAATAGCTAGTGAGAATCTGAGAGTGATTGTGCATTTAGATCTTCCTGATTCTAGGTCCAGTGTTCTACTGAACCTAACTGCCTAACACCAAATACAGTCTCTTCGCCAAATTAGTTCAGAACCTAAATTTATTTGCATAATGTTATGAAGGAAGATAGTGAAAAAGTGTTGTTGCTCACTTGTGTCTGACTCTTTGTGACCCCATTTGGGGTATCTTGGCAAAGATGCTGGAATGGATTGCCATTTCATTCTCCAACTCATTTTACAGATGAAGAATCTGAGGCAAACAGGGTTAAGTGACTTGCTTAAGGTCACACAGCTAGTAAGTGTCTGAGGCCAGATTTGAACTCAGGAAAAAGAATCTTCTTGGTGCCAAGCCCAGTACTCTTTCCAATTTGTCACCTAGCTGCCCATAAAGCTGTAATATAGCTTTAGTAAGATATACCTCTGTTCTCACCCTCTAAAAGATTTTCGTTTGTTTTCAGGGTAATGGGGGTTATGTGACTTGCCCAGGGTCACACAGCTAGTAATTGTCAAGTGTCTGAGGCTGGATTTGAACTGAAGTCCTCCTGAATCCAGGGCAGGTGCTTTATCCACTGCACCACCTACCTGTCCCCCACCTAGCTACTCCCTCTCTAAATGATTTTGAAAAATCTATAATGATCTGTGAGTGACCAAATAATCCCATGTCAATAAAATTTCAATAGCACCCATTTTCAGGTCTTATATTGTCCCGTTAATTGAATCTTTATTTGGGACATGGTTCTTACCACTGTGACTTGCACATAATGGATACCCAATAAATGTTAAATGAATTAATAAATATTGAGTATATTAATGAACCACTAAAATGCTTACTACAGTAACTCTCACAGTTACTTCAGACCCATCTATTAATATTTCAAGTATCCCCTCCATGGTATTCACTCATCTTTGAGCCAACCTCTAGCCATGAATTCTTTTTTTATACCAGACTCCACTTGGCCTGGTGTGGACTTTGGCCCAGTTTTCCATTTTCCAATTTGAAGGAGGCAGCCTGGGCTTATTGCCAGGTTGATTCCAGCTAGTTCTCATCTTCTCTTTACCTTGACCAGGAGCAGAAATTAGGCTCTGATTCTAGTTGCCCTTTTTTTCACCTGTCCAAAATTGTTGCCAAATCCAGCTTCTTAAGCCAGCCAAAGGTACTAAGAAGTCAGGTAACTTAACCAGGGTCACACAGCCAGTGTGTGTCAGAAACAAGACAAACTCGGATATTCCTGACTCCCAGGTGGTTGCCTCTTTTGAGAGACTACATGGTAAAATTATGTATAATTCTCATTTATTTGGTATTTATAAAGTGCTTTCCCAACAACTATGTCCCTATGAGGTAAGTAGGTGATACTGACATCATTAACTTTATTTTGTGGAGGAGGAAATATCTGGAGGCAGTTAAATTACTTGCTTAGGGCCACACAGCTAGCATGAGAGAGGAAATCCATACCCAGGGCTCTGCTCACTCTGAGAGAGCCCTCCTTCTATGAAACGATGCCTTCTCTTATGTAAGTTCAGTTAAGGAAACATCAAAAGAATAAAAATCCACTGGCAGTGAGAAAAACTAACACAGAGCAGCTCTCTCATCCTGACAGTGTAATGACAGTTTTGTTGGAGTCAGAGGTTGATAAGCATGATTTCTGAGAGATTGAGGGCAGAGACTGTTTCTATTTTTGCCTCCAAAGCATCTAGCTCAGTGCCTGGAATGTAGAAGTTTAATAAATACTTGCTGAACTGAAGGACATCTCAGAAGGAAATGGATTATCATTATCGTATATATATAATGTATATATATAAATATGATAATTATCATTATTGTACAATTGTATTATATTATTGTAAATGTTATGATTGTCTCGAATGTTTGTTTTTCAATCATTTCAGTCATGTCTGACTGACTCTCTGTGACTTAATTTGGGGTTTTCTTGGCAAAGATCCTGGAGTGGTTTGCCATGTCCTTCTACAGCTCATTTTACAGATGAAGAAACTGAAGTAAATAGGGTTAAGTGACTTACTGGGGGTCACACAGCTAGTAAGTATCTGAGGATTTGACTCTAGGCCTGGCACTCTATCCACTGTACCACTAAGCTGCCTCCATTCATTTGCATATATTCACTTTTGTTGTTTATCCCTAATGACTAATTTATCCTTAGTTTTAAAACTTAAAACACTCCCAGTCTTTATGTGAATTAACTCTAAATTCTAGCTATGCAATCCTGACATCATTAGACTCTAAGTCATCACACCTGTTGGCATCTGGAAGTAGCCAAGCCTGAGGCCAATGGCACAACCTAAAGCTAGGATTTTCCAAACTGACATAAAGATTACCTTAAAAGTTCAAGCATAATAATAAATGCTAGCAACTAGGACATCACACTGTGGCATAGCTGGTCTAGTTATAGGCTCCAGCTGCTACACCAGTCTGGGGGCAAAGTGTTGACTGGGAAAAAGACATGTTTTTCTCCATTTCCTACCCTTTTCTTTTAATTATGTTAGCTGGCAATAGAGAAACACTTCAGGAAGCAAAAAATAAATAAATAATACTATCGCTCTAAAGTACATACTACATTTTTAAAATAAATTACTGTAAATGTGGTTAAATGAGGCATTCATTTTAATGAGAGGCAATATTATCTTTTTTTAAAGCATAAAATACCAATGCTGAAACTAACATTTTTTTCTTAAACCACTGGACTGCTTATACTCTTCCCTCTCCACATTCCCCAACTCCCAGCCCTCGTTTTGGCTTCAGAATTGATAGGGTAGCTTTTCCCCTCCCTAACTTGGTGTCCACAAAAATCTCTACTGTCCTCCATATTTCAGGTCTTGGGCAGACGTGATCCTCAAATCCCAAGGTCTTTGGCATTCCCTCACCTGACACATACAGATCAACAACAAGTAGTTTTTGCCTGTACTTTTTTCTCCATGGACAGAAGCACATAAAGATACCTCATGTTAACTATTGTAAAAAAAATTAATTAACTATAAACAATCTAATCTGGAAAATTATAAAACCATATTTATATGAAAAATTATAAGTTTAGAAAAATTATAATTGGGCTGTAAATCCCTTTGTGGTTACCATTCAAATGTGAGAATATTTTAAACTGACTACGTGCTGGGTCCAATTTGGGGGGACCAATCTGAATGGAGGACTAATCTGGGGACTTTTGGCTGTTTGGCTATCTGACTGCTATTAATTTAATATGGGCCATTTATAAAGTTCCACCACACTTGGCTCCTCCGAAATTGATAAGCAAAAGATTAAGAAGCCTCTTCCATTTTAACACCAGAGGGTTTATTTATGAGATACAATTTAAAATTAAGAATACAGGGAAATAAAATGTACAACCTGACTGCTTTCCTGCCCGTCTCTTTCCACCTGGGGTGCCTGGAACTTTTTTAGCCTCCTCCTGGGTACCAACAGATCTTCTTCTAAAATTCCCCTCACCAACTTCTCAGTGTCGCTAGTCTCCAGCACCCTCTATTCCCTTAATCTTTTGGCCCCCCTTTTCACTGTCTTCTAACTGGAAAGCCCTTTCTCACTTTCTCTAGTGTCCTTGTAGCAGCCCCTTTTCTGTCTGTTCCTCCCTTACTCTTGTCAGCCAGAGCCCTCCTTCTTAATCTTGTCAGCCCCCCTTTCACTGTCTTCTCCCCTGTATATATGTTCCTTCTCTCCACTCAAAACTCGGGCTCCCTGTACCCCCCCACATGCCCAGCTAATCTGCCAGCCGCACTAGCACTGGGGGGGGGGGGAGGGGGGGAGGGGACGCTGGAATGTCTCATGCATACCACACCAAGGGCTCCAGGGACTTGTGCCCCATGCTGTGCGCCCAGGGACCTCCACACAGGATATGCCAGAGGCCGGTCTGGACAAGCCCAGGATCTCTGGGGTAGAACCTCTCAGGGCAGAGGGAGCTGGGGCTTTTCCCCCCAGCCATCTGACCTGGCATCTCATGAAACCCAAGGATATTTTTGGCTCAGCTGAATCAGAGGGGGAGGGGCACCAGCCCCTCTGACAGAAAAGATCCTAAAGGCCTAAGACTTTTTTATCTCAACCCAAAGGTAGGGTCCCCAAATCAAAATAAATTTTCACACTATTTATATCTTCAACATGGAAATGTTTGAAAAAAATCCACAATAACAGGAAAAGGGATTTTAAGTTATACCTTCACAAAGAAATTCAGCACTTGAAGATAACCATCCTGGAGAACAAACCCCTTTAATTTTGCTTTACTCCCACTCCTTTGTTCCCTCCAATCCTACCAATTCTCATTAAATGTTAGACTTGCAAAGAATGTTAGTGGTCATATCACTCAACTTTATCATTTCATGATTGAGGGAAATAGATCCTAGAGATGTTCAAAGGGCAACACAAGGTCTTGGGTCAGGAACTGTGGAATCAGAGGGTTAGAGAGAAAGGAACTAAGTTTTATTTAGTTCTAGGGTCAATGAACTTGGAAAGGAAAATATATATATATATATATATATATATATATATACCTTTATTTCACTGATCTCTATCAGAAATTTAGCATTTCCTTGATCATGAATGTTAAAACTTGAAGGAATTTAAATTTAAATGAATATGAATATAAAAACTTGAATATGAATTTTAAGAACTTCTGAAAATGGTTGCACAGGTCTCACTAAGTTTTCAAAGGGGTCCATGTCACACAAAAGGCTAAAAAAGCCTATGCTAGCCCAACAGCCTCATTTTTAAAAAAGGGGGAGGGGGTTAACAAACAACAAATATTTAACAAATATCCCCCTACCCCAAAAGAGAATACTTCCTTATTCATAGAAGAAAAAAGTGGATTATGTGAAACGATTGGTCTTTGTTACATACAGTTTAAAAAATATATATAAAGTATATAATAAATGTGATATGCTATTTGCAAAATTATCCTTCTCATTTATATTTCCCTCTGAATTTCCTTCTGTTCTTTTTGGGGTATTTATAAAGATGATTCAATATCACCTTCTCTTCCTCCTCCTCTCCTCCTCCTTCTCCTTTTTCCTCCCCTTCTCATTCTTCTTCTCCTCCTCCTTCTGCTTCTCTTCCCCCTCCTCCTCCTCTTCTCCTTCTCTTCATCTTCCTCCTTCTCCTATATCTTTTTCTTCTCTCTGACAACACAATTCTCGCTTGCCTTACCCACAATACAAATCTTTTACTTCAACAACCTCATTTTACACTTGAAGAAACTGAGCCATCAGTGAGGTTTATCCTAGGTCACAAAAGTAGCAGATGATACTAAAATCTCAATCTCCTGATTCCCAGGCCAATAGTCTATGTATTATGTGACCTCTCAGTACATCATCCCCTTTTGGTCCCTTCTCATATACATGTTATGACAAATTTAATAGTCTAGATTCAAGTGAGATGGTTAACAAGTATTTGAATCACTTAGATTTGATGGAACTGCCTTATTATCCAAGGGAGTTTTATGAAACCCTGGATTAATAACAAAATCCCCTTCAACTGAACTCCAAACCGAACCCAGATGGGTAGCAGATTAGTCCCTACCTCGTGACTTCTTTTCCCTCATGATAGTAAGTCCCTATCTTATAGGGACATCTAAGTGTCCTCCTCTTAGCCAAACCCTTTTTTGGAATACTGTAACCTTATCAAGATGCTGCTATATTTCCTCCATACTTGTCATAACTGAAATTGTTAAATTGCTTTTGCTTCTGGGTTGATTTTTGTATCATACTATTGAAACTGACAACTCCCTGTAACCAGTGGACAAAAAACAACAACAATAACAAAATAAAACTTCTTATATACCCTCAGAAAGAGGGAGTCTCAGATCCCTTTTGGGAAGGGTCTCCATATGGTCATGTTTCTTTCTTCTTGGGACAAAATAAATTGGTATTACATTTTTCCTGTCTGTCTCTGATCTGGTTTATCCTGTAGGAGACATTATATTCTCTGATCTGGTCTTGTTCTGTGGGAGACATGTCTCTGTTTATTATTATTATTTTTTGTAGGAGATATTATAAAATTAATTTCTCTGATATGTTTATAGGGGGCGGGCAGATAAAAACTATATTTAATTTTCAACACACACAAGACCCTGCTCACTCTTTGTCTGACTCCTTTGCCAGTAGCATCCCTCCATTACTTATGATCCATATTTCTTTGGGGAGCCAAGTCATGTAGAGGACAGTGTGCTGAGCCTGGAGTCAGGAAGCCTCATCTTCCTAAGTTCAAATCTAGAGTCAGACACTTATTAGCTGTGTGATCCTGGGACAATCCCTTGACCCTGTTTGCTTCAATTTCCTCAACTGTAAAATAAGCTGGAGAAGGAAATGGCAAAACTCTCCAGTATTTTTGCCAAGAAAACCCTAAATGGAGTCACAAAGAGTCCAACAAAATTAAAACAACTGAATAACAAAATTATTTCAGGAAAATCATTTAAATTTAGGTTTCAATTTTCTCATTTGTAAAATCAGGAAGGTGGACTAGAAACAAAGTTGTTAAACTTGGGCATATCTGGCTGTCTTTGGCCAACAAACTGCTGTATGCTGCCTAAGCCAGATAAAAATGTAATTGGACAATATTCCACAAAATAAATAAAAATACAATACAACACAGCATTGGTTTTCTTGGCCAATATGAGGCTTGCAGGGATACATTTCTATTTGAGTTTGACACTGCTGGACTGGATGACCTTCAGGGCCCCATGTTGTTGTTCTGTCATTTTAGTCATGTCCAAGTCTTCATGACCCCATTTAGGATTTTCTTGGCAGAGATTCTGGAGTGGTTTGCCATTTCCTTCTCCAGCTCATTTTTACAGTTGAGAAAACTGAGGTAAACAGGGTTAAGTGACTTGCCCAGGGTCCCACAGCTAGTAACGGTGTGAGGTTGGATTTGAAGTCATGAAGATGAGTCTTCCTGACCCAAGGCCTAGGACTCTATCCACTACAACACTCACCTGCCTCTTTAATTTCTCTACCAGTTCTAAATCTAAAGCTCTGACAAATTGAAGAAATCTTACTTCTCTCTTTTTATGGTTTCCTTCACTGGTCCCCTTCCAGCACAAACGACAAAGAAAACCAACACTGGTATAAATATTGTATACTCTCTTTTACTTTAACTACTCCTTTTCTCATTGCCTCTCATTTCCAAAAGGGGGGCAGTAGCAACTTGCAAATTATTTTTCTTTTCAAGTCTTCATAATTTGATTCATTGATAGGATTTTGGTTAAGATGAATTTTTCTTAATCACTGACATAATACAATTAGAGCTAAGAGTTTCTTACTTGCAATGGGGACTATGAAACTAATATAACTGTTGGGCTCCATGTTCTCAAGAGCCAAGATAAATAATAGAGTTCTAGTAGAACCAAGGTAAATACTGGAGCAAATATTTAGTATGATCTTTATCTTAGAACTTTAGAACATTTAGAACAGTAGAGCTGAAACACACATGAGAAGTCATGTGATATAAAACCTTCATTTTGTGAATTAGGAAACCAAGGACTTCAGAGGTGGTGTCCTGCCCATTGAGTTAGTGCCACAGTATCTAGGGCTGAATCTCAGGTCTCCTGATTTTGATTCAAGTGTGTATTTCCCTAGGAAAAGCTTTACTTCTTAACCCATACATAGTTACAGTTAATAAGTGTGAGTATAGTATGCTCAAACTTTCTCTATGTGTGTGTATAAGAGAGAAAGAGATGGAGAGAGAGAGACAGAGAGACACAAAGACACACAGATAAAGAGAGACAGCATTTAGTAAGTACCTATTATGTGCCAGGTAACTTTATTAAAGTGCTGAGATTACAAATATCAACCAAGAGAAAACAGTCAGATTGTTCACATTCTAATAATGAAAGACATTACATAAAAGGGAGGTAGAGATGATGGGGAGAAGTCTTAGGAATAGAAATATTTCCAGAGGGAGAAGGTCACTACAACAGGTGTGGAGAAGTAATTGGGACTTATGGGCTGGTGCTGGTTTGAAGAACAAATTTAGATGCTGCCTAGTAGAGTCAGGGGTACTGCAGAAGGCTACATTTCACCATATAGACACCTCCAAGTTGGGAAGAAGTGACAATACTTTTTTTTTCAGGGCAATGAGGGTTAAGTGACTTTCCCAGGGTCACACAGCTAGTGTCAAGTGTCTGAGGTCAAATTTGAACTCAAGTCCTGAATTCAGGACCAGTGCTTTATTCACTGTACCACCTAGCGGTCCCCAGCAATACTTTTTTGATCCATTACACTATAAGTTCCTTTAGGGCCTCCTTTTACCTATTTTTTTGCATCCTTGGTCCTTAGAACAGTGCTTGGCACATAGTAGGAGCTTAAAAATGTTTCTTGATCAATTATTGATTGATTGAGCCTATAGTAGATAACACTCTCATAGAACCTGTGATAATGACCCTCTTAAAGAAGTGTGTGTGTGTGTGTGTATGTAAATATATATTTCATATACCAGAACCTGATCAAGGACAGTTATCTGGGGACCATGTCTGACTGAAGAACAGTCTCATCTCATAATTGGTAATCTACTCATCTCTGGGGCACAGTGCTTGACTATCAGAGTAAGTGGATAAGGTAGCATCATAAACACTGCCTAGTAGAAATTGTGGAAATTCAAAGATCTCAAAGGAAATTTCTCCATAATAGAGATTTTCAATTCCTTCTATGATTCTACTATAGGGTCCAGGATCATCTAATGTATAATTGTCTGTCTCTTGGGATCAATTGAGTCCTGGGAACATATTGGAGATTCCTTTCTGGGACTTACCAAGAATCAGTTGTTATTAAACCTTTCCCTTGTGAAAGCCTCTTCAGTACCCTTATCTCTCAGCTCTATCTTCCTCCTCCCATAGGTCCCACAGATGCTGGAATGACCCATACACTTGGTCACAAGAACAGGAAAGAAACAGACATGGAGATGTGAATGGAATATGAAGCACATTCTATGTCTTGGCACAGAGAGAACACAGGCTTGGGGATGTGACTGATTCATGGATTATTATTGCTCCAGGTGATTTTTCCCAAAAGGACACAAGGTATCCCAGGCAAACGTGGAGGAGTTTCCTCTGACTCTGGAACCATCAGCACCACTCATACATCTGTCTATTACCATTCATCAGAAAAGACATAGCCCTACATTGTTACTAGTACAAAGCTTAGCACAGAATTTGGGGTGGGAGCAGGGGGAAGGCATGTTTGGTTTAGTCCCAGGGCTAGATAGAAGGGAAATCTGGAATTCCAACACTAAAATCTATAGAAAGCAATTATCTCACTGTCCCTTTAAAGGAAATCAATAAGCTAGCCCAGCTCAAAGACCACTTATTCTATGAAACTTCCTGTTACAGCCTTAGTTGATTTTCCTTACATCTATTAATCAATCAGTCAGGCACTGTACTAAGGGATACAAAAAGAGGCAAAAGACAAGTCCCTGCCCTCAAGGAACTTACAATCTAATGGGGGAGACAACAGACAAACAAATATTTACAAAGCAAGCTATACACAGGATAAATAGGAAATAATTAACTGAGGGGAGACACTGGACTTAGGAGGGGTTGGGGAAGGCTTCCAGTAGAAGGTAGGGTTGTTTTGTCTTCTGTCCTTTGTTTCCAAAGAGGACCAATGAAATCATGGGGGATGACTTGGATATTAATTGGATTCAAGTGAGGCTGAGTTGCACAAGGTCCTCAGCCTTACTCTCAATTCCAGAGTCATTGAAGGGTTTTGAACACCAAACAGAGGATTTTATATTTAATCCTGGAGGTAACAAGGAACCCTTGAAGTTTATTTAATGAGAGAAGTAGGTGGAAGGGCATGGTCAGACCTGAGGTTTATTCTGATAGATTTAACAGCTGAATAGAGGAAAGACCAGAATGGAGAGAGTCTTTAGGCAGGGAAATCAAGCAGCAGGATGATGAAAGAGTCCAGGTGTGAGGAAATGGGGCCCTGTATCAAGATAGCAGCAGTTATCAGAGGTCAGAAGGAGGCATATGCAAGAGATATTATGAAGGCAAAATCAACGGGCCTTGGCAACAGATTGGATAGTGGGGAGAAAGTAAGGAGTCAAGGATAACAGTTTGATTGTGGGATGGAGGTATCTTCATTAGCAATAGAAAATTAGAAAGAGGAGAAGGTTAAATAGTGACCAATAATAAAGGTTAAATAATTATCAATTACATAGTGCCATCATTACATTCCAAATTCAATCCATAAGCATAATTGTAGATAAAACACTACACAATCAAATCCATATAATAGGTAGGTAAACCAGGAAAATAATTTTCTGATAATTCTACTCACCTTTCACAGTGATGACATTTCCATCAACTGTGGATTCTACAGAAATGTGTTGATATCTTCTTAGATCATAGAGTTACTTGTCAGAATGTTTCTTTAAAGTATGTTAATAGTGGAATGCATAGAACAAGGTCAAAGACTCCCTCAGCTAAGTTCTAGCTGGTGCTGCCTCTTTTGTGTGTTCTCTCTCATCCTCCAAGCAAAAGACCTCAGTTCTCAGAAAAAGGACCCTAGAAATATTCTACCTGGAGACACAAAGACCAACAACATGGAAGACGCAAAATTATTATTGGCCATATTTTGACAAAGATATGAAATGATTCTCTTCAAGATTTGAGATTCTATTTTTTTTAATTGGGGCAACATGGCTGAGAGGGGTGTGTGTGTGTGTGTGTGTGTGTGTGTGTGTGTGTGTGTGTGTGTGTGTGTGGTCTTAAAGACTAAAAAATATGTAAGCTGTAGTCATGCCAAAGACCATGTTTGGGCTGGGAATGGAATGTTTTACACAACAAACTAAAAAGGTGCTGTAACCTTTTCATGTCATGTCTTTGTGGGTGAGAAAGGGCATGAGACTGGTAAGATCACAGATAAATAGTATCCAGTAGGGGAAAAAAAGGAAAGCCACAAAGCTTTGGTTCTGCCAGCTTGAAGTAGACATTGCTCCCCAGGGGGGCCAGAGCTGAGAATACTCCTTTCCTGGCCTGCTTCTGCCATGGGAATCAGTGTTCTCTGCTGCATGACCATTTGTCTCCTAAAAGCAAATAAGTTTTGCATACAGGTGGGAAATTCCCATCCAGGCTTGCTCAGGCTCTGGCACCAAACCTCCCATGCTCCCTCTAAGGTTTTGTCTACTAGTTTCTGTCTCCTTTAACCACACCCTCCACTAACACTGGATTCACCCAGAGCCCAAGATACCTGGTCACTGAGACAGGACAGGAGATTATGCTGAGGTGACCCAATTCCAGGGCAATATCCCTCCTCTCTGGAGAGCTGGGAGCTCCCAAGCTGTATAGCCTCTGGTTGAGCTACATTTAGAGAGAAGATCCCTAAGATGGAAACTTATTTATTAGGGCTATTGTTCACTGCTTTTCTCTCCCCCCCCCCATACTTCCAACTTCACCCACTGAAGCTGTGAAAGGTTTGTCCTCAGAGAGGAGGTGACATCTAGTACCAGCAAAAAATTCGAGGCAATAATGACAATTTCCATTTCATTTTTTTTGGTGAGACAATTGGGGCTAAGTGACTTGCCTAGGGTCACACAGCTAGTAAGTGTTAAGTGTCTGAGGCCGGATTTGAACTCAGGTCCTCCTGACTCCAGGGCCAGTGCTCTATCCACTGAGCCACCTAGCTGCCCCCATTTCATTTTTTATTAACAAGAAGAAAGAGAAAAGGGAAAGTCTTCAATCTCTTCACAGTGGTAGGGCTAGACCCTCTTAGTTGAACTTGGAGATTTAACCTGCACAGTTGGAGAACTCTGCTGAGTCCTTCTATGCTGGCAATAGAGACACAGCTCTGGGATGTCACTGAAGCTAACTTCAGCTATTTATTTCCTATATAGAAAAGACACACTTAAAAGACAACACCATTAAGTGCTCTGGCACCATTGACAAAGACTTAAAGCATGAAAAAATACCCCATAACTCTTCTACTCTTTCAGGAAGTCGATATTTAATACATCAAAGTGCAAGTCATTTTGTGACTTCTAATCATCCAGTTCACCTTCACCTTGGCTCTGCATTTTCTGAACAACTCTCTCAAGGTCCATATCTTTTGGCAAGCCTAAGGTATGTCTTGGACTCCTTCTGGCTGCTTCATCTTCTCTCAGAAGAATGTAGTTGCAGAAAACTGAGAAAAGGCAGTTAGGTGGCCTAGTGAATAGAATTCTGGACCTGGAGTCAGGAAGATTCCTCTTTCTGAGTTCAAATCTAATCTCAGACACTTACTAGCTGTATAAGCCTGGGCAAGTCACTGAACCCTGTTTGCCTCAATTCCTCATTGGTTAAACAAACTGGAGAGGGAAATGGCAAACCACTCCAGTATCTTTGCCAAGAAAAAACCTCAAAAGGGGTCTTGAAGAGTAGGACATGTCTGAAAAATGACTAAGCAATAACAGTAAGGGGAGAAAAGGTGACACTGACTAAGTGTTAACCTTTGTGGGTGATCTGTTTGGGCTCAGAAGACAGAACAAGTGACAAAGTCAGGGAGCTAGATTTTGACTCAATGAAAGGATAAACTTCTGAATTCTTAGAACTATCCCAAAGTGGCCTGGGCTACTTTAGAAAGTGAATGATTTCCTATCAATAGAGGTTTTCAAACAGACTGGATCATTCAATCAGTTGTCACAGATGTTAGAGAGATGATTCTTGGCCAAGCATGAGTTGGACTGGATCGACTCTGCAGACTCTTCCAAATGTAAGATTCAGTGATTCAATTAGTCCTGGTGCTTTTCAGAGAACTTTCTGACCTGATCTGGGTTTTCTGCTCATATCCAAAAAACAAGGAAAAGTTATACATGACATGCCTCTCTATATACTAAACAAACTCCCCCTTCATAGGCATGTGGTACAGAGCAGATCCTAAGTTCTAAAAGGGGATCCTAAAGGCTTGTGTTATTGTTGTTGCTGTTCATTGTAAACAGCCCTTTGTGATAAGTTCATGGGTTTTCTTTTTTTTGCTTCTTTTTCATTACTATTTAAAAATATTTTATTTTCAATTACACGTAAAAACAATTTTTAAAATTAGATTTTTTTTAAAGTTTGGAGTTCTAAATTATCTCCCTCTCTTTCCTTACTCCTCACTGAGAAGGCAATTTTATATAGGTTATACATGTCTAGTCATGCAAATCATATTTCCACAGTGGTCATGTTACAAAAGAAAACACATGCAAAAAGAAAAACAAAACAAGAAAAATAAAGTTTAAAAAATGTGCTTTGATGTGCATTCAGGATTTATCAGTTCTTTCTTGGAATATCAAGAGCATTTTTCATCATAAGTCCTTCTGAATTTTCTTGGATCATTGTATTTCTGAGAACAGCTAAGTCTTTCACAGTTGATCATTATATAATATTGTTATCCCTGTGTACAATGTCTGCCTGGTTCTGCTCATTTCACTTTGCAACATTTCATGTCTTTCCAGGATTTTCTGAGAGCATCATGCTTGTCACTTCTTATAGCACAATAGTATTCTATTACAATTATATACCACTACTTGTTCAGGCCATTCCCATGGGGTTTTCTTAGCAAAGATATTGGAGTGTTTATACAATTTCCTTCTCCAAAATTGTGCACAGAGACAGCAATATTGTTTGATGAAGAACTGTGAATGATTTAACTATTATCAGCAATACAGTGATCCAAGACAATCCCAAAGGACTACTGATGAAGTATACTATCCACCTCCAAAGAAAGAAATGAAATTGTTTGAACACAGACTAAAACATACTATTAGCCCTTCATATATTAAATTAAAAGCAGTCAGAGAGCTAGCCAGGAGTTCACAGATTAAGACCCAGTTAATATAATTTTTACAAGAATGGTGACTGCAGCAGGACTTATGAGCCAGTTATAATTTTTCAGCTAGTTATAATTTTTCAGATAGCTTATAGTTGTAAGTTTGCAGATTAATTATAGTTAATGTTTTTTTACAGATTAGATTAGAAAGAAGTAGTAAATATATTTTTTACAGATTATTAAGAAATATTTCTCACAATGCTATAACAAAAGAGTTTATCCAAAGAACAGAAACTCTTGAATGAGCAACTCAACCCTAAGGAATCTACAATATCATTCAGAGATCCAAATGTGAGCACTGTTGTGGATGGATCTTCCTTAGTCTTATGTTTTTCTTGTGAGTGGCTTTAGGAGGAAGAAGTAGTTTTCTCTATACTTACCCCAACACAACCCCTACAGGTAAACCCCATGTGTAAAGAGTATTAAAAATATTTCTTGGGGGCAGCTAGGTGCACAGTAGATTAAAGCCCCAGCCCTGGATTCAGGAGGACCTGAGTTTCAAATCCAGTCTCAGATACTTGATACTTACTAGCTGTGTGACCCTAGTCAAGTCACTTAACCCTCTTGCCCTACAAGAATAAATGAATGAATGAATAAATAACTAAGTAGATAAATAAAGTAAAAACAAAAATATTTCTTATAAACCATATTTAATATAACTGCAGCTTTTGTGGTAGGCATAAAAGCAAGAAGCTATCAGCCAAATATCTTCTATGCCATCCCCACCCAAAATGCCTTTTGTGGGAGGCAATGAAGGCAAAAGGTCCATAAATGGAAACAATCCACTTAAGCAAAAGAGTCCCAGAGATCTTCTTCCTTAGCACTGGACCAACACTCAGAGTGAGGAAAGTAGGGACCCAATCCATTCTTGCCCTGATCCCATCATGGGTAACAGGCTCTTATGGTGTGTCTCCATTCTTCTCCTTGGAGCAGGTGAGTCCTGGAGAGAGAAGGAAAATCCTCATTCTGGGGATAGGAGGTTCAGATCTTTCCCTTTCCCTGGAGGATGAAGTAAATGTTTCCTAGCTTCTCTATCCCAACTTCTGTCTCTGTTTTCCCCTATGACAGTCCCAAATGAGGTACAAATCACTCACAAATCCAGATATCTGGTCACAAGGGTGAAGCAGGAGGTAAAACTGAGATGTCAAATCATTTGGGTCATGATTTCATATACCGCTACCTACAGAAGTCAGAGAAAGGACCCAAATTAATGTTTTATTCTACTTATCAGGAGATAAATTCAAACGAGATTGGTGCTCAGTGCTTCAAACCTGCTTCACCAGACAAAGGTGACTTGACTCTCCACATCCACCCTGTGGAGGCAGGGGACTCAGCCACCTACTTCTGCAAGGAAAATACAGCCTTGAAGAATCATCTCCAAGCTGTGTAGAAACATACTGGCCCTGACATAGGAAGAAAGGAAGGAGGAAAGTCACCAAAACAGAGGCTTGGTTCACACTGGGAGGTTCTAGAGGGAGGAGGGACTGGCAAACACCAGAGAACTTCAAGAGTAGCTCTCAATACACAGTTCTCTGATTCAATGGGAAAAGCCAGTCTTCATGGGCAAAAGGGCATCATTAGAAGTGCCCTTCTCTCTAGAAGTCAGAGGGCTAGTCCAAAATGAAAAACAAAACCATAATTGCATTCATTGATACTACATATTCTCCTTGTGCTTTAGATGGTTGTGTAGTGAGGTGATGGTGAAATCTTCTGTTTGGAGATGTTAGGGATAAGTATCCTATCTTCTGCTAGACTGTCACCTTTTCATATGAAATTGAGTCCTCCTTGTCTTTGATATCAAGGGCAAGACATCATATAGATATGGGTGATTTGGAGCTGCTTGTTATGATGGGGAATCAAGGTGCTTGAAAGCTTGGGAATGGAGACTATTGGATTTTGATGACCCAGAGTCAGAGATGCCAATACTCTATTCACTCCACAGCCAAGATCACAAGCACTGCTTCCTTTAATCTTCAGTCACCCTGAGAATGAACCAATGGAGTAGAAGTGAGTCCAGATTGATGGGGACTGGGGAGTATTGGAAATCCCATCATCTGTGAGATGGAAGGGAAAACACTTCAGTCCCATAGTGCTTCCCTTAGCTTTCTCTTGGTATAGTTCCTAAACCTGGGAAGAGACCTACATATAGAACTCTTACATTAGTCCTTGTCAGACCTGAAGGAAGTTAAGGCTATACACCAGCATCTCAGAGATCTTGCCTGGAGGAAAGTCGGGGAAGATTAGAAAAGATGATGAGAATCAGAGAGTTCTATATAGCAGCACTCAACATTTTTTCAAGAAATTGTCAGGGAAATTTGCCCTAATATTCTAGAAGCAGAAGGCAAAATAGAAATTGAAAGAATCCACCAATCATCTCCTGAAAGAGATCCCAAAGAGAAAACCTCCAGGAATATTATAGCCAAATTCCAGAGCTCCCAGGTCAAGTAGAAAATACTGCAAGCAGCTAGAAAAAAGGAATCCAAATGCTGTGGAGCTAGCAGCATCTACTTTAAAGGATCTGAGGGCATGGGATATGATATTCCAGAGGGCAAAGGAACTGGGACTACAGCCAAGAATCATGTACCAAGCAAAACTGTGCATACTCTTTCAGAGGAAAAAGTGGGACTTCCATGACAAAGAGGACTTTCAGTCATTGGTGATGAAAAGACCTGAACTGAATAGAAAATTTGACTTTCAAATACAAGACCTTAGAGAAGCATAAAAAAGTAAACAGGAAAAAGACTTCACAAGGGATATTAAAAGGTCAAACTATTTACATTCCTACATGGGAAGATAATATTTCAAACTCATAAGAACTTTCTCAGTAAGGAATTCATAGAAGACACAGGTCTGAACTGAATATGAAGAGATGATAACTGTAAAGCATTTATGTTTTGTTCTTTATGGGGCAAACAGGGTGGGGTGTCTTATGTCTGGGGCAGGATTTGGGCTTGGGGCATCCTGGGTCCAGGACTGGTGCTTTGTCCACTGTGCCACCTAACTAACCAATGATAACATATTTAAAATAGGGTTGAGGGACAGGAGTAATAGACTGGAGGAGGGAGAAGGGGAGAGATGGTATGGGGAGAGGTAGTTCACATGAAGGAAACAAGAAAAATTCTTAGGGAGGGGCGGGGAAGAGGGGGAAGGAGTGGGGGAGTGAGTGAACCTTAATATCAGCAGAATTGGCTCGAAGAAGGAATAACATACATACTCAAGTGGGTATAGCAATATATTTTTGCCCTGAGGGAAAATAGAAGGGGAGGGAGATGAGAGGGGGTAGAGAAGAGGGGAAGGAGGAAAGGGCAGATTGAAGGAGAGAGTAGTAAAAAGCAAAACACTTTTGAGGAAGGTAAAGATGTTCTACAAATTTGCACAAGTACGACATATTGAATTGCTTGATTTCACAGAGAGAGTTGAGAAGGGAGGAAGAAAAATTTAGAATACAGAATCAGCTCAAAGACCTTTATCTCACCAGAGTGGGCTCCAGGAGGGAATAACATTCACACCCAATTGGGAGGAGTAATCTATTTAACCCTACAGGAAAGTAGGAGGGAAAGAGGATAAGGAGGGAAGGGTGAAAGAAGGGAGGGCAGAACAGAGGAGAGGACAGTCAGAAGTAAAACACTTTTGAGGAGGAATAGGGTAAAAGAAGATAGAAAATAGAGTAAATATCATGAGAAGGGAATAGGATGGAGGGAAATAGTTATGATGATTGATTATAATGGCAAAATGTATGGTACCTACTTTGCTAGGCTATTTTGAAGAAAATGTCAAGTTATGATAAACAGGATACTATCAGAAAAACCTGGAAAGACCTACATGAACTGAATCAGAGTGAAATGTACTGTATACAAAATTACAGTAATAGTGTAAAATGATCTGCTGGGAAGCATGTGGGTATTTTCAGCAAGGCAATGATCCAATATGACCCTGAAGGACTTATGAAAATTGCCACCCTAAAGTGTGTTACAACTAGTATTTCATTTTATATCTCACAACAACCCTGGGGAACTGATAATATTAATATCCCCATTTTATGGATGAGGAAACTGAGACAGGCAAGGTTAATTGTCTCTCTCAGGTCAAACAACTACTAAATTCTCAAACCTATCAGTGAGTTTAAAGGGATGTTTTCCCAAGCATGTGAAGACTTTCCCTGGAAGAATGGATTCGTGATAATAATTTGTTCTAAGGGCCATGACAGAAGATGAACCAGGCACTGGGGAGGCTTCTTAGAAGTTAGTCCACACATCAAAAGATAGCACGATCATCCAGTGCCCGCCAGGGCATCACCAGTCATCCTGTTTTTTGTCTTGCCACTGGATTTTATGTGTCTGAAAGAGAGAATGAGGCTGAAAATTTTGTGCAATTCTATGACACTTCAGTCAAACTCAGGTCAAGTCAAGACACCGGTGATTGTCATTGTTCCTCTTTGAAAATGTAAGATGAACAACAACTGTTTTTAAATAGCAGTATTGGTTCTGAAAGCCCTGGGTCTGCTGATGATGTTTTTCGACCATTCCCGCCACCTCCTACACCCCTTGTAGAAAAAGGAGTTTGGAGTTAATGATTTCTAAATTACGTAGTAATTTAGGACTGTGCACCACAGTAATGGCCATGTGATCTCTCTTAGAGGCTAAAAAGAAGAGACTCAAAGTGAGTAAGAAAGGCATTATAACTATTATAACTATGTTCTCATCTTCAGACAAACATTACCTTATGCTAAGTTCCATCATTTGGGTAAAATAATCCTTCACTCTTCAGTTTGGTTTCATTGCTTTCCTTTCTTTCCCATTGCTGATCCTTTCCACTGAAATTTGTCACTGTGATTCAGCATCTCTCATAAAAGCATACTCTCTCCACAAGAGGGCAGTAGCTTATTTAATTGTTTTTTCACCCCCTTTCCATCTTCACAGATAAACCTTTAAACTTCATAGATTTATTTTTAAACAATTGATTTGGCCAGGATAGTTGACATTTGCAACAAGAGGTAAGAATTCCTTTCTTCCATGAACAAATGAAGGGAGCACTGTCTTTCTCAACCCAGTAACTTGCATGAACAAAACTCGGAATTTTTTGAAAAAGAATCCTGGCACCAATTTAACAGTTACCCAGCATGGATGTGACTGTGGTCAAGATGAATTAGAAAATACAAGTAAGAAGCTGCTAGAATTCATGAAAAAGTGGCATTACAGACTAAAAGCCAGATCCAAAGAGAAGAACAGTGTTGAAGGGTCATAGAAAATAAAATCTAACAACCTTAGAGCTAAGATAGAGAAAATATCATATACATTCCTTAAAAGAAAAATGAAAGGGGGCAGCTAGGTGGTGCTAGTGGATAGAGCACCAGCCCTGGATTCAGGAGGACCTGAGATCAAATCCAACCTCAGACACTTGACACTTACTAGCTGTGTGACCCTGGGCAAGTCACTTAACCCCCCAATTGCCTCACCAAAAAAAAAAAAAAAAAAAAGCAAAATAAAAACACTTCTCTATCTGTATGTATAGATATCTATATGTATATCTGCTGTCTAACATCTAAGTAGCTTGTGCCCATATTCTCTCCTTGCTTCTTGTAGTAATTACTACCACACTGCAAAAGACAGGCCTGAGAACGTTCTTCTGTTTTGACAAATCTATGCAAAGAGGACTTTGTAATATGTCATTTAAACATATTTAATATAACTGAGGCTTGTATGCTGCTAATAAAAGCAGGGAGCTAACAGCCAACCATCTGCTAAGCCACCACCACAAAAAAAAATATGCCTTTTGTGGGAGCCAATGAGGACAATTGTTCCATAAATGGAAATGATCTGGCTAAGCAATGGTGCCCCTGAGATCTTCTGTATCATTGGGCCAAAATTCAGAGTTAGGAAGGCAGGCCCCAATCCATTCTGGCCCTGACACTATCATGGCCAACAGATTCTTATGCTGTGTCTCCATTTTTCTGCTTGGAGCAGGTGAGTGATAGATTGAGAAGGAAAGCCCTCCTTCTGAGGATAAAAGATCCAGATCTTCTTTCCTTGGAAGATGAAGAAAAGGTCTCTCATGTTCTGTGTCCAAACTTCTGTCTCTTTTCCCTTCCCACAGCCCCCACTGAAGCTCAAGTCACTCAATCACCCAGATACCTGGTCACAAGGGTGAAGCAGAATGTGACACTAAGATGTCAACAAAATTTGGGCCATGATTACATGTATTGGTACCAACAGGAGCCACAGAAAGGACCCAAGCTACTATTTTATTTTAGTTTCCAAAACCAACAGTTAAATGAGAGTGTTCCTCAACGCTTCAAACCTGATCCATCAGAGAAATATCACTTGAACCTCCATGTCTACACTGTGGAGGCCGAGGACTCAGCCACCTACTTCTGCAGCAGCAGTGATTACACAGCCTTGTAGAGTGATCTCCAAGCTGTGCAGAAACCTACCAGCCCTGGCATAGGAAGAACATCACCACATCAGATATTTGACTCACACTTGGATGTTCTAAAGGGAGGAGGGAGTGGCAAACCCCAAAGAATTTTGAGAGTATCTCCCAACTCTCACATTGGTTTAATACACCATTCTTTGATTTATTAGAAAAAGACAGACTGAATTGGCAGAATGGCCTCACTAGAATCATCCTGTTCTGCTGAAATGAGAGAGTTAGTCCAAAACAAAACCAAATTGCATTATTTCATACTACATTCTGTTTTTGTGCTTCTTTTTATCTATAAATGGTGGTTTAATGAGGGATGGGGGTTGGACTCTCTTTGGAGATGTTAGGGAGTGGTGTTCTGTCTCCTGCCAGGCTGTCACCTTATTATCTGCTAATTGACTCCACCCTCTCTGTCATCTCAAAGGTGGGACATCAACTAGATATGAGTGAGATCCCATGCCTTCCATGCAAAACACCTTGTTGCCTTTAGCATCCCTGAGCAGCCTTGGTACCTCTAGTAATCAAGAGTGGTCTGGTGAAACAATGGGCCAAGTCTAAGGGGCAGCTTCTCATAGGACCATTGTGGGGCTTCCTCTTTTCCTGCAATGGCCTAGAAAATATCAAACCAGGAGCTAAGATGGCATCCCTGTGTGTATCCCTACTATATTTATGTGTGTGTGTATATATATATATGTATATATATATATATAATGTATATGTGTGTATATGTGTGTATGTATGTGTATATATATAATATGTGTATATGTATATATATATATAATATGTGTGTATATATCGATAGATAGATAGATAGATAGATAGATAGATAGATAGATAGATAGATAGATAGATAGATAGATAGATATCCCCAGTTCATTTTTGTGGACATAGGGATTGCCCTTATTGCACAACAGATGCTGCCCTAGTGTCCTTCTCCAGTTGTACTCTTCTTGCTATTCCATGTTCCCAAACTTGAGTTTTTCCATTTAAGGCTCCCAGTTGTCCCTTGTGAATTAAATTGGACAAATAATAGGCCTATAGGTTTGCATCACTTTCCTATAAAATATTTATGTGAAGCATAACAACAAAGGGCTGCCTCAGGTGTATACATTTATGGGGGTATTCAGGGAGGACTAGCACCTCTGGTAAATAGCCACACCCTTGTAAAACTGTCTCACCGGGCAGGTTAAACCAGGCTGAGTATAACCAATAGGACTCAAAGTCATTGGTGAGTTAGGGAAATGTCTACCTTGAGCATGTGAAGACTTCACCTCACAGAATGGGTAGATGAGAACCTTTTTTCCCAATGGACATGAAAGTTTCTGAAGTAAGCTCTTTTAAGCTCTTATACCTTGGTCAGATATCAAAGATGCCAAGGTTATCCCCTCCATCCTATGCCATCACCAGTCATCCTGATTACTTTCTGCAACTCTGCCTCATTTAAATCCAATTCATAAGCAAACAAAAACATTACCCCTAATGTCATTGGTCCTCCTTGAAAATGAAGGATGAACAACAATACATCTCAGTCTAAGTCATTATTCCTATAAGCTTTTTTAGTGATTGCATGTCAGTTCTTTTCTTTGTTCGATACCCAACATATGATCTCTATAGATCAACTCTCTAAATGCCAAGGAAATATTCAAAGAAGGTATTATACCAATTGCAAAGAGTCCCTGAACATTAAAAAATCTCAGTGAAATTAAAAGTAATTCAAAAGAAGTCAGTTCACTAGTGTCAGAAAAAAAACAAACAGTTGGTTAAAATATGTATGGTCAGTTAAAACAGGTAGTTGGATAGGCAGCCCATTGAGCTAATTCACCAACTTTTAAACTATGTCAGGTGCTTCAAATGTTCAAAGAATTGAAGCTCCAATTAAAATGAGGAGAGAGAGAGAGAGAGAGAGAGAGAGAGAGAGAGAGAGAGAGAGAGAGAATTTTAACTGAAAATCACATGAAAAGTGCTATGCCTTTAGTGATTTCAACTATTTGAACCCTCATCCTTAACCTTGCTAATGAATAAGGAAAGGCCCAATTAACCCAGGCCATGTTCATTTTGATACATGAGAGTAGTTTAAAGTACAAATCACAAATTGTGGGATGGACTATGCTTTAACCAATTCCCCTTTTCATGGGAGACCATTCCTAAGACAAAAATCTCACAATGTAAGAGGTCTTTCAACTAATTTCTGTAGAGCAGGTGATCTTAACCTAGGGTCCTTAAACTTTAAAGAGATATACTTTTATGCTCATTTCAACATTATTGGTTAGTAAGGCTATGCATTTTTTTTTATTTCTAAACACTCTGAGAATAGTTCCAGTTGTTGTTGACTCATTTTCAGTCAAGTTTAACTCTTTCTGACCACTTTCTTGAGGTTTTCTTGGGAAAGGTACTGGAGTAGGTTATCCTTCCTTTCCTTCTCCAGTGTGTCACCATTTTACAGAGAAGGAACTGAGGCAAATGGGGTTGTGATTTATCCAGGGTCACACTTTTGTTAGTCATCAAAAATTACTGTGTCTATATGTCTCAGAAACTACCTTTATAGTTATTGTTTTTTCTCTCTAAGATTAATTTTTTATAAATATTAATAATATTTAGTTTTTCCAGTTACAGGTAAAGATAGTTTTCAACATTCATTTTTATTAGATTTTGAGTTCCAAATTTTTCTCTCTCCCTCCATTCCCTCCCCCCTTCCCAAGACAGAAAGCAATCTGATATAGGTTATATATGTACAATCACAGTAAACATTTCTGCAATGGTCATGTTGTCAGAGAAGAATCAGAACAAAAGGGGAAAAAACCTCAAAAAAAAAGAAAAAAGTAGAAACAGTATAGTTCAATTGGCGTCCATATTCCACAGTTCTTTTTTCTTGATGTGGAGAACATTTTCCATCATGAGTCCTTTGGATATGTATTGGATCACTGTATTGCTGAGAAGAGTAAAGTCTATCACAATTGATCATCGCACAATATTGCTGTTACTGTGTACAATGTTCTCCTGGTTCTTCTCACTTTACTCAGCATCAGTACACTTCAGTCCAGGTTTTTCTTAAATCTGCTTGCTCATCATTTCTAACAACAGAATAGTATTCCATTACATTCATATACTACAGTCATTCCCCAATTGATGGACATCCACCCTATTCCAATTCTTTGCCACCACAAAGAGAGTTCCTAGAAATATTTTTGTACATGTGGGTCCTTTCCCTTTTTTATAATCTCTTTGGGATACAGACCTAGTAGTGGTATTGCTGCGTATGCACTGCCCAATTGCCCTTTGGGCATAGTTTCATATTGTTCTCCAGAATGGTTGGATCACTTCACAACTCCAACATTTTCCCACATCTTCTCCAACAGTTATTATTTTCCCCTTTTTATAATTTAGAACATTTTTATACAGCAATATGTAGCTTTGATGTCTTCATCTGAAAACTGCCTATTCATATCCTTTGACCATTTCCAACTGAGGAATGACTTGTATTATTATAAATTTTATTCAGATCTCTATAGATTTGAGAAAGGAGGCTTTTATCAGAAACAGTGGCTGTAAAAATTGTTTCCAAGATTTATGCTTTTCTTCTAATCAAGGCTGCATTGCTTCTGTTTGTGCAAAAACGTTTTAGTTTATTGTAATCAAAATGATCCATTTTGCATTTCATAATATTCTCTATCTCTTGTTTGGTCATAAAATTTTCCCATCTCCACAGATCTGAGAGGTAAACCATTCCTTCATCTCCTAATTTGTCTATGGTATCACCCTTTATGTCTTAATCATGTGCCCATTTTGACCTTATTTTGGTATTCAGTATAAGATGTTGGTCTATGTCTAGTTTCTGCCTTACTATCTTCCAGTTTTCCCAGCAGTTTTTATCAAATAGTGTGAGTTCTTATCCCCGAGGCTGGAGTCTTTGGGTTTATCAAACAGTAGTTTACTGTCATAATTTACTACTATTTCTCCTGTGCCTCACCCATTCCAACTGATACACCAATCTATTTCTTAGCCAGTACCAAATGATTGCAGCTTTATAGTATAGCTTTAGATGTGGTTTGGCTACTCCACCTTCCTGTGCATTTTTTTTATTAGTTCCCTTGAAGTTCTTGACCTTTTGTTCTTCCAGATCAATTTTTTACTATTTTTTTTTTTTGGTTTATAAAATAATGTTTAGGTAGTTTGATTCTATGGCACTAAATAAGTAAATTTACTTAGGTAAAATTGTCATTTTTATTATATTACCACAGCCTATCCATAAGCAATTGATATTTTCCCAATTATTTAGATCTGATTTTATTTGTTTGAAAATTGTTGTGTAATTTTGTGCATATAGTTCCTGGGTTTTTCTTGGCAGGTAGACTCCCAAATACTTTATATTGTTCAAAATTATTTTAAATGAAATTTCTCTTTCTCTTACTGCTGTGCTTTGTTGGTCATATTTTACGTTGTTATTGTTACTAGAGAAATTATTTTCCTGGTTTTCCTCATTTCACTTTCTTAGTGCTGGAGGCATGATTTGAACTCAGATCTTTCCCACTTCAGGCCCAGTGCTCCATCCTCAGCGCTTACCTTCCCAAAAGCTCCCTGATCCTTAATGGTGTAACAAAAGAGTTTATCCAAAGAAAAGCACTTCTTAAATAAGCAATGCTTAGCCCTAAGGAGACTCCAAAAGTCCTCATAGATCAAAACATGGGCACTCTTGTGGATGGGCCATCATAAGTCTGGTCTATCTCCTTCCTATCTCTCTTGCCAGTGTCTCTGGGAACAGGAAATTGATTTCTTTTTACTTCTTCAACCCCCTAGAGGAACCAGGTGTCAGGGCTAGAGTAAGGAAGAGTTAAAATATAGCTTTAGACAGTTACTTGTATAGCTCTGTACAAGTCATGTAACCCCCATTTGCCTCAGTTGCCTAATGTGTAAAAGTACTGGAGAAGGAAATGGTAAACCACTCCAGTATCTTTGCCAAGAAAATCCCAAATGGGATCACAAAGAGCTGGACATGACTAAACAAGAACAAAAAAACCCTGAGTATCTATCTTTGTGGGACTGAAGGAGATTTGGGGAAACCGTACACCTTCCACCATGAATTTCGTATAGCATGGTATCAAAAAATAAGAGGAATACACTAAATGGTTGAACCGGTAGTTGAATAAAATTTAACACCTATGATGGTAACTTCTCATCAGTTAGGTCTTCACATGTGTTAGTGGATCCACTTTACCATGCTTTGTGCAAACACACAGGTCTAAATGGGCTTCCCTTTCCGTTTTTGCTGTTGTATTGAGCTTACAGTCCACTAAACACCACCCCTCATAGAACTATTGTTTTGACAAGCGTCCCTCATCCCTTATTCATAGATTTCATTTATAAAAACATCTATTATATGATTCATGCCTTTGCTTACATTAGAACAGAGAATCCTCGTGGGTTCTATGTTAGTATAAATGACCCCTGTGGTCCCTGCCAACTCTCAGATCCTGTGCTTCTTGGTCTCTTAGGAGCCCTTGCTAAAATGTAAATATGTTATATGTGAATGGTAGCATACTAACGTATTCAACAACAATTCAGTACAACAAACTTTAAGCACCTAACATGTGATAGACTCCCAGTACGATACAATGTTCACATCAGTTACCTGTCCTAATGAACATGATAGGAATACAAATAAGTATCATGCATGATAAGTATAATAATGAAGTCTGATTTGGTTTACCATAGTACATAGCAGATGCATAATAAATATTTGTTGGGTGAAGTGAGTTTAGGTCATTACTGACTCAAGAGAAAGGAATCATAAGATCACAGATTCAAAGTTGGAAAGGACCTTAGAGGTCATGTAGTCCAACCCCACAATTTTAAAGATGAAGGCCCAAGAGATTAAAGATTACTCAAGTAGCAAGTGGCAGATTCTAGCGATTTTATAGAATACATTTCCAAAAAGTAGAGGACAAGTGTAGGGAGATCATCATTCTAGGCAGCAGGAATACATAGGCAAAAGCACAGAGGCTGGAAATACTGGCCTCTGATCAGTGGGAACAATCTGTTTAAAGCAGAGAAGTAGAGGAAAGTAATATAGTATAAAGCTAGAACAGGAGATGTAGTTGGCCTCTTATGTCAGGTCTTTTATATTAAATTTGAATCATTAAACAACAGGGAACTGTTAAAAGATTTTGAGCAGACATGCCATATGACCAAAATCACAGCATTTTGGTAGAAATTAAATGGAGGGGGGGCAGCTAGGTGGTGCAGTGGATAGAGCACCGGCCCTGGAATCAGGAGGACCTGAGTTCAAATCCAACCTCAGACACTTAACACTTATTAGCTTTGTGACCTTGGGCAAGTCACTTAACCCCAATTGCCTCACCAAAAAAGGAAGAAAGAAAGAAAGAAAGAAAATGTGGGTTAATGTATCAGAATAGTAGCAGAAAGGTACTATGAAGTATTGACTGAGAACAATATGGAAATTGTTTAGGACTTTGACATGGAATAAAGGCCTAGAGAGGGGAACCACAATAAGTAGCTATAAGGAGCCAAGGTGTGGTATCAGGGGTCCAGAACATTTGAGAAGAGGGTGGGTTAAGATAAGTAGAACAAAGACAGTGATAAGTAAAGGTTCCCAGTACAGTTCCTTGGACAGTGGCTCAAAACGTATTTGCTGAATTCAACTGAACTGAAAATAAAACAACAACAACAAAAATATACCTACTTCTTAATTTTCTTAACGCTGGTCAAATGTTTATAACAGGCTTTCAAGAAAACAGTATATTATGTCTTTCCATTGTCTTTATAAAAGTTTCTTATCTAAAGCAGAGCTTCTTAAACTTTTTCCACTGGCAACCTCTTTTCACCAAGTAATTTTTATGCGACCCCAAATATATAGATATATAAAATAGGTACACATAACCTTTTACTGTTGCCAAATTTTTCATGACCCCCATGTTTAGTTACATGACCCCATATGGGGTTACAACCCACAGTTTAAGAAGCTGGGATCTAAAGGACATGGAGTATTCTGTTTCAAGGGGCCTTCCTATTTCTAGTTCCATGGAAGAGAGCTTGGGAATTGATGAGACATACTGACATTTGAATTTCACACTGCTATTTCTAGATCATATAATCATTAGACCCTTCTTTAGTCACCAAGACCATCATATTTCACCACTATTACAGACAAAATTGCATTCTAAGTTGAGATCTGCTGCTTGTGTTCTTACCACCACCCACACCCCCATCCCCACTCAGGTGAGTAAGTCTATCCTGATTACCAACTCCTAGAAGACTCCATCAAGTAGTTGACACTTTTATTCAGTTGTCTAATGCCTCCTACCTAAGATCTGTTTATAGCATCAAGAGTTAGAGCTGTAAGGCACCCTAGGAGCCATTTGGTCTCACCTCCTTTATTTTGCAGATTAGGAAATTTAGACTAAAGAGTCTTAACCTTACCCAATATCACATAAGTAGTGAATGGCATAACTGAGATTTGAACCTAGGACCTGTGACTCCAGATACATTATTCTTTCTACTGTATCAACCTGGCAAGTCTGTCCCTCCATTGTCAATCGGGTGAAACCCTCCCCCTGGGGGGGATTATAAAATTATTGGGATTTGGGGGGAGCCAAATGGGGTTGTGAGTTGGCCAGGGTCACACAGTAAGTCCCTAAGGCCAGATTTGAACTCAGGTACCCTTGACTCAAGGGCTCTATCCACTGAACTACATAGCTGCCCTTCTTCACATTATTGGTGAACTTAGTGCATACAGGTAATTATCATGAAGGCATTTAGTATGGATTTCCAGAAGGTAACATTGTCCAAATCACAAACCACAGAGATATAGAATTTTGGAGCACAAAGTTAGGAAGAAGGAAGAGGTTTTCTTCACAGCAACCAGTTCCATGCTATTCATTTTCCCTCCCCTCTATGCCATCACCTAACCCCTTAACCCTTCACCAAACAAAGCTAAACATATGAAGATTGCCTTACACAATTATTATGACAAGGGTTAGGATGACACCAGCTCTTACCCTAACTAGTTGTGTGACCTTGTATAAGTTGTTTTTGTTGTTGTTTGTCTTTCATGCTCTGAAGAGGACCATGACTTTGAGGTGATGTCATGACTTGCACTGAATTGGATTTAAATGAGGGAGGGCTGCCTTGTATAAACTACTTCACCTTTGGATCTCAGATTCATCCTTTGTACAAGCAGGATGTTGAACTTATGGTCTCTAAATTCTCTTCCCACCATGTGATATGAGATTTTCCTTAAAGGATAAAAGGAGAGAGTGGAAGAACTTTGATGAGTTAAAAATGCATTATAGCTATGTTCTTATTTTTTGACAAACATTCCCTTTTGCCAATTCCCCTCACCTGGGTAAAATGCTTCTTCACTCTTCAGTCAAGTTTCATTGCATTCTTCTCCATTTCCATTTCTGACGTTTTTCACTGAAATCTGTCACTGTGGTCCAGCATCTCTCTCATCATAGCCTACTCTCTCCACAAGAGGGCAGGAGCATATGTAATTAATTTTACTCCCTTTCCCATTTTCATTAATAAACATTTAAATTCCATCGAATCATTTTTAAGCAATTAAATTGACCAAGATTGTTGACAGTTTGCAACAAAAGGTAAGAGATCCCTGGATATTCAAATGGGTTTTAAGTTATGGGTCTATCAATTGTGAGGAGTCAGAAATTCTCAATAGAACAAGATTTTGTACTTTCTTTAAATTTTAACTTGGTAAACAGGTAATATATCAGTTTAGAAACAAGGGTTTCATAGATGCATAGAAATTTTTTTTTTAGTGAGGCAATTGGGGTTAAGTGACTTGCCCAGGGTCACACAGCTAGTAAGTGTTAAGTCTCTGAGGCCGGATTTGAACTCAGGTACTCCTGACTCCAGGGCCAGTGCTTTATCCACTGAGCCACCTAGCTGCCTCGATGCAGAGAATTTTTGAGCTAGAAAGGAACTTAGTCATCACGCAATCTATCCCCTTGCTTCAAATTGAAATAAACACCAGATTTGGAACAAGAAGACCTGCATTTAAATACTCCCTCTGACCCAAATGACCTCTGTGACCTCAAGTGAGTCACTTAACCTCTTTTGTAGCCTCTAAAATGAAGGGGTCAGACTGGATGGTCTGTTTGTATACTACTTTCCAATTCCAAACCTAAGATACCAAATTCATGAATTAGAATACTAGATAATTCACAAAGGAAAACAGGACAGATTTGAAAGTGTTTAATTTAGTGTATGCTTTCATATAAAATTCCTCCCTTTCTGGCTTACTTTGAATATATACATACTTTGCAGAGGGGATATTTGTTAAGTTCAGAATCAATAAAATTATAAGAAAAATATTTTCTGTGGTTATAAGCTATTATTTGGAAATCAACTCCTTCCTCCCAAAGCACAAATGAAGAGGCAACTGTCTTTCTCAACTTGGTAATGTCAAACTTTGTAGTGTCAAAGCTGGAAATCTTTTGGAAAAGAATCCTGCCTCTATTTTACAATCATCCATGATGGATGTGACAGTGGTCAAGAAGGATTAGGAAAGATAAGCCAGAAGCTGCTAGAAGTCAGGGAAACTCACACACACACACACACACACACACACATATGCGCGCGCATGTGTGTGTATCTATCTATCTATGTGTTTGTATATTTCTATATCTATCTATCTATCTATCTATTGTCTAACATCTAAGTAGCTTGTGCACATATTCTGTCCTTGCTGCCTGTAGTGGTTACTATCATACTCCAAAAGGAAAGCCTGAGAATGTGCTGCTGTTGTGACAATTCAGGGTAGGGAGGACTTCAAAATATGTCATATGACCATATTTACTATAACTGAAGCTTGTGTGATGCATATAAAAGCAAGAAGCTAACAGCCAAACATCTGTTATGCCACCACCACAAAAACAAAAACGAAAAAAAACGCAAAAAAAAAAAACCACCAAAAGAAAAAATGCCTTTTGTGGAAGCCAATGAAGACAATAGTTCCATAAATGGAAATGATCCAGCTAGGGTGAGTAAGATAGACCCCAACCCATTCTGGCTCTGACCTCATCATGGGCAACAAATTCTTATGCCATGTCTCCATTCTTCTCCTTGGAGCAGGTGAGTGCTGGATAGAGAAGGAAAACCCTCCTTCTGGGAATAAAAGCTCTAGAACTTCTTTCCCTGGAGGATGAAGCAAAGGTCTCCCAGGTTCTCTATCCCAACTTCTCTCTTTTTTTCCCTTATCACAGCCATAACTGAAGCACAAATCATTCAGACACCCAAGAACCTGGTCACGAGAGTGAAGCAGCAGGTGACACTGAGATGTCAACAAAATTGGGGTCACAATTACATGTACTGGTACCAACAGGAACCACAAAAGGGACCCAAGTTAATGTTTTATTTTGCTCATGAAGAGGTGAATTTAAATGAAACTATTCCTCAGCGTTTCAAACCAACACCACCAGACAAAGGCGACTTGACCCTCCACATCCACCCTGTGGAGGTAGGGGACTCAGCCACCTACTTCTGTAGCAGCAGCAAAGACACAGTCTTGCAGAGTCATCTCCAAGCTGTACAGAAACCTACTGGCCCTGGCATAGGGAGAAAGGCAGAAGGAAAGTCAGAGACTTGGCTCACACTGGGTGATTCTAGAGGGAGGAGGGACTGGCAAACTCTGGAGATCTTTCAGAGTAGCTCTCCACTATCATATTAGTTTAAAACACAGTTCTATGATTTATTAGAAAAAGACTGTCTTCCTTGGCTAAGGGGCCTGATTAGAATCATGCTACTCTGCTGAAATCAGAGCATTAGTCCAAAATAAAAATAAAAAGAAATTTCATTCAGGCATACTACATTTTCTTCTGGTTCTTTTTCTCCATAAATGGTGGTGTAGTGGGGGAGGGGGAATCTTCTGTTTGGAGACGTTAGGCAGTGGTATTTTATCTCCTACAAGGCTATTAGCTAATCATCTGCACATTTACTCCTTCATGTCTGGTATATCACAAGCAGGACATCAACTAGATATGTATAGACCTCCCCACCCCCACCCCAGCCCTCCATTTAAAACACCTTGTTGACTTTAGCATCCTTGATCTACCTTGGTGATTCTAGTGATTAAGAGTGGCCCGATCAAATAATTGGCCAAGTCAAAGGAATTGATTCTTTCAGGACAATCGTGCACCTCCCTTTTT
Source organism: Dromiciops gliroides (assembly GCF_019393635.1). NCBI lineage: Eukaryota > Metazoa > Chordata > Mammalia > Microbiotheria > Microbiotheriidae > Dromiciops > Dromiciops gliroides. The sequence goes on along the minus strand of NC_057865.1, from coordinate 102,638,344 downwards.
TTTTTCTGAAATGGCCTAGAAACTATTCAATTAGAACTTAAGATGGCATCCTTGGGTGCATCCCTTCTATATCTCTCTCCAGTTCATTTTATTGGACATAGGCACTGCCTTGTTGAGCAACAGATGCTGCCCTAGTGCCCTTCTCCTGTTGCGCTCTTCTTGCTATTCCATGTTCCCAGACTTGAGTTTCTAGGACAGTTTAGCTAGGATAGCACCTAGCTGTCCATTGTGAATTAATTGGGACAAATAATAGACCTATTGATTTTCATCACTTTCCTATCAAATACTTATGTGAAGCCCCTTTCAGTCTCAAAAAAGGACTGCCTCAGATATAAGGAATATACACCTATGGGGGTGTTCAGGGAGGACTAACACCTCTGATAAACAGCCACTCGCTTGTAAAACTGTCTCAGCAGGCAGGCTAACCCAGGTTGAGGGGAAGCAACAGTCCTTAAAGTCATTGGTTGAGTGAGGGTGATGTTCACCCCAAGTGTGCCAGAATGGATAGATGAGAACACTTTTTCCTCAATGGACAGGAAAAGGAGGTGGCCAAAGCTAGCTCTATGGAGCTTTTGGAACTTGGTCAGATATCAAAGACGCCAAGATCATTCACCGCATCCTGCATCATTGCCAGTTATCGTGATGGCTTTATCCAACTCTGCTAGTCATCGTGACTTTTGTCTTTCCATTAGACTTTGATGACTCTTTGAAAAGAGTGAGGCTGATGACATTGTGCAGCTCTTTCTTATTCAATTCCACTTGAGAAGCAAATAAAAACATTGCCCCTGATGTCTTTGGTCTTCCTCAAAAATGAAGGATGAAAAATACATCTTTAAGGCATCAATCTTGTAAGATTTTTCAAGAGTAGTGATCTGGTGTCATTTCTTTTCTTTGTACAATGCCCAACATGAACTCCCTATAGATTGACTCTCGAAATTCAAAGAAAATATTCAAAGGAGATATTATACCAATTGCAGAGTCTGTGAACACTACAAAATCTCCTCAGTGAAATTAATAGTAATTCAATAAAAGTTAGCCTACTTGTTTCAGAAAAAAATAAACAGTTGGTAAAAATACATGTTTGTTCAACGACAACAGGTAGTTGGATGGGAAGCCCATTGAACTGATGCACCAACTTTTAAACTATGGCAGGTGCTTAAAATGTTCAGAGAATTGGAGCCCTAATTAAAATGAGGAGAAAGAGAGAGAATTTAATCTGGAAATCATATGAGAAATGGTAACATTCCTTTAATGATTCCAACTGTCTGAACCCTCATCTTGCTAGGGAATAAGGAAGGTCCCAATTTACCCAGGCCATAATCACAGTGATACATGAGAGTAGTTTAAAATGGAGAAGACAATATATGGGTTGTGCTATGCTTTAGCCAATTCCCCTTTTCATGGGAGACCATACCTAAGAACAAAATCTCACAATGTAAGAGGTCTCCAACTCATTTCTGTAGAGCACATGATCTTTTTTTTTTCTTTTCTTTTCTTTTTTTTTTTTTTTTTGGTGAGGCAATTGGGGTTAAGTGACTTGCCCAGGGTCACACAGCTAGTAAGCGTCAAATGTCTGAAGCTGGATTTGAACTCAGGTCCTCCTGACTCCAGGGCCGGTGCTCTATCCACTGCGCCACCTAGCTGCCCCGAGAGCACGTGATCTTAACCTAGGGTCCCTAAACTTTATAGAAATATATTTTTATACCTATTTCAATATTATTGGTTAGTAAGACTATGTATTTTATTTTTTGAATTTTTAAACATTTTGAGAATGGTTCTAATTGTTGACTCATTTTCTGTCAAGTTTAATTCTTTGTGATCACTTTTTGGTGTTTTCTTGGCAAAGATAATGTAAAGAATTAATTGTGATTTGAGGTTTCTATGACACCATCTTTGCCTAAAATTAGAAACCCCGTGTGCCCTGACCTCACTCCAGTGCACACCTGTGGGCCTGCATGGGCCTGACCAGATTACAATAAGGGCAGCCCTGCCAAGACTGGAAGACTGGTGAGGGCAGTCAGGTGACCTACAGCATCTGGAAGATGAAGAGGGGCTAGCAGTTGTACAGTGGCTTGTTAATTTTGTCAATCAAGGCTGCTGGCCAATTAGCTTGGGGCTGTGTTTCTGTCTGCCCTGTTTCCTGAGAGCCTGGGGGTTGCTGGTAAGGAGAAGGGAGGAGTTTTGCCATTTTGGCTGGAGCTGGAAAAAGACAGGATACAGCTGTGTGTTCTGCTGAGCCCTGGGCAATGGTGTGATACAGGTTGTATTGTTTTCCTTCCCCCATTCTTTTTTTTTCCTTTCCCTTAATTCTACTAATCTTGCTTGTGTTTTTAAGTTCATTCTTGTTAATAAACCCTGTTCTATTTTTGAAAGAGGATGTTAATCTCATTCCTTGCCCCAATATTTTGGTGAGCTGCCTAACTAACACTCCCCAATTACAATTCGGTCCCTACAATACTGGATTGGTTTATCCTTTCCTTCTCCAGTGTGTCACCATTTTACAGATGAAGAATTGAGGCAAATAGGGCTAAAGTGACTTGCCCTGGCTCACATAGCTAGTCACTCTCTGAGGACAGATTGGAATTCTGATCTTCCCCACTCCGTGTCCAGTGCTCGACCCTCAGCACTTACCTGAACAAAGGCTACATTATCCTTTTTTGGAGGGGAGGGAATGGGGGTTAAGTGACTTGCCCAAGTTCACACAGCTAATAAGTGTCAAGTGTCTGAGGCCGGATTTGAACTCAGGTCCTCCTGAATCCAGGGCTGGTGCTCTATCCACTGTGCCACCTAGTTGCCCTGGCTACCTGATCCTTAATGGATAAATAACAAAAAAAGTTTATCCAAAGAACAGCACTTCTTGAATAAGCAACCCTTAGCCTCAAGGAGCCTCAAAAATCCCTCTCAGATCAAAACATGGACATTCTTGTGGATGGCTCCCATAAGTCTGGTCTATCCCTTCTGCTCTCTTGCCAGTGGCTCTAAGAAGAGGAAGTGGATTTCTTTTTACTTACCCCAACCTCTAGAAGTAACTAAGTGTCAGGGCTAATTAAGGAAGACCTGAGTTAAAATCTGGTTTTAGACATTTACTAGCTGGGTAACTTGGGGCAAGTCACTTAATCCTATTTGCCTCATCTGTAAAATACACTGGAGAAGGAAATGAAAACCACTCCAGTGTCTCTGTCAAGAAAATCCCATATGGGATCACAAAGAGTTGGACATGACTGGCCAAGAACAAAAACCCTGAATAATTTTGATTGTAGGACTGAAGAAGATCTGGAAAGGTATATACCCATCATTATGAATACCTTCCTGTCACAAATGCCCTTATTTTATTTTGTTGTTTTGGGGGGTTTTATTTGTTTTTGTTTGTTTGTTTTTATTTGTTTTTGCAGGATAATGAGGGTTAAGTGATTTTCCCAGGGTCACACAGCAAGTAAGTGTCAAGTGTCTGAGGCTGAATTTGAACTCAGGTTCTCCTGAACCCAGGGTGGGTGCTTTATCCACTATGCCACCTAGCTGCCCCTCCCTTATTTTAATTATGAATCTTTATTTGAATACACCATTGTATTACAGAGAGAGAAAAAAGAGCCATAACAACAAAAATAAATACACTGTTGTTTTCTCTAAACTTTTAATGAACTTTACATATAGAAGTGAAGCATCTAATTAACTGAAAGACTCATTCTTAATGTAGGAAATGATACAGAGAGAAATGAGGAAAACCAGGAGAACAATTTATCCAGTAACAACACTGTAAGGAGTGTCTGAGATATATAGATATAGTTCGATGACTGACTGGCAAATAACTATGAAAGATAAGTATTCTGATCAATGCATTGACTAACAGTGATTCCAGAGGACCAAAGATGAAGCATGCTAACTACCTATTGTCTGATAGAGATGTGATCAAATTATGATGCAGAATGAAATATGTTATCTCATTGGCCAAAGTGGGAATGTGTTTTGCTTGATTATTCGTATTTATTCAAGTTTTTTTTTTGTTTTCTTTAATTAGGGGAAGGTGGGAGGGAGAGAAAACAAAAACTTGTTAATTTAAAAAAGTAAAGTTAAATGAAATACATATTTTTAAAAATAAATAAATAAGCTACAGAACTTCTTGGCTGAGAGGTTAGTAGCTAAGAGACAAGTAGAAATATTTGAACAGTGAGACCAGAATGCAGAAGTCCCCATGGAAAAAGTACAATGATGTCATAGAAGAATACATTAATTGTGTTGTAACAAAGATAATATGAATTGCTTCTCTATGCCTCTTTCCTGACTACATGGAATCTTTAAATATATGCCCCTGTACAAAAGGCTGGGGCCACCCATATTCTGTGGATATATGCCTCTTCACATGTGTTTCCTTGGTGAGTCCACTATTACCACTGATCATGTTAGCATTTTAGGGAAGTTAACACCTGAAAACTTGAGAAAAAAGTCTATTCCTCCTTTTATAATTCTAATTTCATTAGATTTGTTTGCTCTAAACTAAGTCTGCATTCTTGTTGACTAGTAAAAGTACAAAGGACATCAAGGCCTCAAGATCAATGCTTTTTTAGTTGATATGAGTAGATTGAGTACCATGAATCTACAGTAGCTAGCTGGAGGGACCCATATGGGATTTGGGATGGGAGGTATTTAATTATTATAACCATCAGTATTTTCTTCATCAAGGATCATAGAATAAAGGTATTTATTGCTTTATTAGCTGGAGGTAAAAATTAAGCATAATGAAAACGTGATGAAAAGGCTTTCTTATGATTGTTCTTAGAAAGAGAATTTGGGTCCCCTGTTTCCTCCAAGGATTATGGATCTTTGGGAGCCCTCAGGGACAGCTTAGAAAGGGATGAGATTTTGCTCCACTTCTAGACTCTTCTTCCTAAGTCTTTTTCTGGGTAAAAAATCAGTTAAGAGAGATGTCTCATTCTTTTCCTGATTACACCATGGGTACCAGCCTTCTCTACTATGTGGTTATTTTTCTCCTGGAAGTAGGTAAGTCCTGGGCACGGATTGTAAATACTTTTACTAGAATTGCCACATTCTCTTGTAGATATGATGTCAACTTCTCAGCCAAGCTTCACCTGCTGTCTTTTGTCTCTTTTCTTTCCAGATATCATGCCATGCTAAAGTCACTCAGATCCCTAGACAGCTAATGATAGAAAAGGGTCAGACAGTGACAATGAGATTTCATGAAGACACCTTCTCTGAGAAAGGGGGATATAGAGGAGGGGCATGATCCTCAGGATTGAAGTCAAGAGACCAGGATTTTATTCTCAGATTATCTGCAGAAACCAAGGACGGTCTGGGATATCTTTTCTGCAGTGCACGCCACAGTGATCAAATGGTACCTCATTTCTATGCACAGATTTCCTTTCCTCTACACAGGAAGTAGGAATTGGTGGGAAGGGAAGGCAGTGCAGGCAACTGTCATCCAACATAATACAGCCAAAAGAGAAAGAAAATATTTCCATATAACAGAATATCAAAAAGTATTAGGAGTATACAAAATATTTGAACTGGTTGTTGAATAAATCTACAACCTATAATGGTAGGTCCTTCACATCAGTTAGGTCTTCCTATGTGTTGATCACTGTACCCTGCTATGTGTAAGCCTACAGGCCTGGATGGACTTCCCTTTCCACTCTCCTGTTGGATTTTATGAACTATCTTTGGGTAGCCACCATACAGTTAGTTCCTGTGATTGGGCTGAGCCCTTGGCATTTGGATGTCTTGATTGAGATAGGGAATCAGGTCCTCGGAAGTATTGGAATGGTTACTGTTTGGATTTTGATGACCCAGAGCCAGAGGGTCCAATGCTCCCTCAATTCTAGCAAGATCATAAGTCATACTCCCCTTAACCTTCAGTCACCCTGAGAATGGACCAATGCCAATAGAAGACGCCTCCACTGTGGTGGACACTGGGAGGTATTGATATCCTATCAGCTGTGAGAAGGAAGGGAAAACATTTCTCTGTCACAGTGCCTCCCTTTGCTTTCCCTTGGCATTGTTTCTAAATTGGAAGAGTTCCCCATATACACCTCCTTAATTAATCCTTTCAGTATCTGATGGAAGTTCAAGCCTATGCCCCAGCATTTAAGAGGTCTTGCTTGGAGGGTAGTAAGAAGAGTTTGGAAAGATGATGGGAATCAGAGAGCATCTATATAGCAACACTTAAATATTTTTCCTTTCAATCTTTTTTTTCACTACATTAAACATATGCAATTATGTAAAGCATTACCATATTACTCATTTCATATAACTGAAAAAAGAAAAAATGAAAGAAATAAAGTGAAAATAGTATGTTGTGTCCTGACTTCAATCAATATCAGTTCTTTCTTTGGAGGTGGATAGTATGCTTCATCATAGTCCTTTGGGATTGTTGGAATCATTGCATTGATAAGAATAATTGTCATTCATAATTCTTCATCAGCAATATTGCTGTCACTTGGGCAAAACATTCTCCTGGCTCAGCTCCACTTCACTATACATTAGTTCATATAAGTCTTTCCAGGCATCTGCCTTTTCACTTTCTCTGAGTTCAGTACACTATGTGACCATATCACATAGTATGCTTTAGCAATCTGTGCTCAATCAATGAATGTGTTGTACTATTAAGCTGAGAGAAGAAATTCCATCTACAGGTTGACCGGGGGAGAGAAGAGGAGTTAGAGCTACAGATTTTGTATTTTAGTATTTCATTTAATTCTTCCTATTAAATTCTATACCCAGTCAAGGCTGTCAGGGCTTGGCAAGGGGTGGTGGAGAAAGGTGATACTAAGCCAGGGATTTCAGGTGGAAAAATCCTATTATCCAGTAAAGTTACTGCAACCTTTGATGAAATTGTGCAAAGCCTACTGAGGTATCTACAGGTCTGATGGCCCAGGTCACCATCATCTGATGGAAAGTCATATAGAACACTGCCTTGCTTAATAATTAACATGGTGATATTTTGCCTTTCTGTAGGCTTGTGGAAGGTAGCATAATTACTAATTTGGATTAATACTATTGCTTCAATGCCCCTACCAAATATCTCATAACAGGAAAAACAACAATAACGAGACTTTTAAATAATTTTTTGTTTACAAGTGCTTTTCAAATATTATTTCATTTTGTGCTCACAGTAACCCTGGAGGCAGGTGGCTTTTATATCTCCAGTATATAAATGAGGAAATGAGGAAGGCAGAAGTTAATGTCTTTCTGAGGGATCATACAGATAGTAAAAGTCTCATACCTGGCGCAGCAGGTGAAAACTTTTCCTGGTAGAATGGGCAGATGAGAAAATTTGTTTGAATGGCCAGTAGGAAACTGAAGCAAGATACTGTGGAACTCTTATAAGTTAGTCAGGCCTCAAAGATGCCAAGGTCATCTACTGCATGCCAGGGCATCATCAGTTATCCTGACTTTTTTCTTGCCACTGAACTTTGATGATTCTGGAAGAGAGATTGAGGCTGACAAATCTATGCAATTCTGCCATAATGAAATCCAAATCAGGTGCAAATCAAGACATCGGTGATGTCATTTCATCACTCTTTGAGAATATAGGATTAATGGGAGCAGCTAGGTGGCACAGTGGATTGTAAAAAAAAATTAATTATTAAACTATAACCTGGAAAAATTATAATAATGGTACTTACACGAAAATTATGAAGTTTAGAAAAATTATAATTGGGCCACAAATCCCTTCATGGTCACCATTCAAATGTAGAAACATTTTGGATTGACTTGCCTAATTTGGGGGACTAATCTGTGGAATGACTAATCTGGCGGACTGTTGACTAACTGGCTATCTGACTGCTATTAATTTAGCATGGGCCGTTTATCAAGTTCCACCACACTGCTCCACTCCCAAAATTGATAAGCAAAGGATTAAGAAGCCTCTTAACTAAATAATCAAAGCAGAGTTTATTTATGATGATACTATTAAAATTATGAATACAGGAAAATAAATGTACATCTGACTGCATTGGGGCATGGCGCATCTCTTTCCACTAAGTCTCTTTCTACCTGCTGAGCCTGGATCTTTGTTTAATACAATAAGGGCCATTGCCACCTCTTGCCTTAGGGTATGTTACACTCAGGTCCTTTATTCTAACTCCTAGCCCCTTTCACTTTGTAAATCCCCCTGCTTCTAACTTTCCTCTCCTTACTGTCACTGCTGAACCCCTGTGTTTCTCTGTCATCGACCTCTCCTTCTGTTGTCCTAGTGCTCCAGTCTTTCTGCTCTCTTAATCTCATCAGCCTCCCTTAGTCTTGTCTGGAAGTCTCCTAATCTTGTCCTTCGGCCTCCTTTTCTCCTAATCTTGCCAGTCTCTCTTGTCTTCTGTCACCCCCACCCTTAGTCTAACCCCCAGGTCTATATATCTTTCTTTTCTGCACTCAAATCTGGGACTTTTTGCACCAAAAACTGAGCTAATCTGCCAGTCAGGGCTGTGGCTGGGGCTGGGGGGATGCTCAAGCATCCCGTGCCTCAGCACAGGCTACACCAGAGCCCCAGCCTGGACAAGCCCAGGATCTCTCAGATAGCTCTGCTCAGGGTGGAGGAAGATAGTGCTCCCTCCCCCCAGCTGTCTGACCTGGCATCTTGTACAGCCCATGGGGCTTTTTGGCTCAGCTGAAGCTGAGGGGGAGGAGCACCAGCACCTCCCACACAGAAGAGACCCTGAGGGCCTAAGGCTTTCTAATCTCAGTCTAAAGGTAGGGTCCCCAAATCAAAATAAATTTCCACAGGATTAAGTGCTGGCCCTGGATTCAGAAGGACCTGAGTTTCAAAATTCAGCCTCAAAACACTTGACATTTACTAGCTGTGTGACCCTGGGCAAGTCACTTAACCTTCATTACCTCACAAAAAACCCCACAAAAACCAACAAATAAAAATAGGTTTAATTGTCCTTAAAAAAAAAAATATATATATATATATATACATACATATATATGTAGTGAGAAAATTATTAATAATAGGGGCTGTGATTTTACTTATTGATGCATTGATGAAAATTATATAATAATGAATAATGAAGCCAGTCATTTACATTTAGCATCTACTATATGTAATTATGATTAAATATATTTGGAATTATTATTTGGAATTTTTACATATTACATATTATATCAAATCAAATCAGATTTATATTTTTCTGTCATCATTATCTTCAGTAGTTAATTCCATATGAGCCTTGGATTATGGGAACTTACATTTGAGACATTAATTGCCTTTTTTCTGAGTTATCAGATCAGAGCAGCCAAGATGCTAGCCATTCATGAAGGGAATACATACAAGAGTGGGTATTGAACTGTCATAGGACAGGTGACACGCATGAAGTCCAGGTACTACACGGCCTTGGGAAAGGCCGAGAGAATAGCCAGTGGCAAGAGCTGAGGTTGGATTCTCCTGGTTTAATTCCCCCTCTTTCCCCCCCTCCCCATAGCACTGGATGGCCAGGCTATGCCGTCTCATTCTATGACTGGCTTTGCTTCCCCCTCATATATGCCTGGTGTCATGGGCATCTCAACCCCATTCATCTAATTATGCCTGACTCAGTTTCCCCACCACATATTGCACTGGCTGTTTTCAGAGTCACGAAGCTTGGCAATGTTCATTTCCCTTACGTCTCTATTCTTTTATGGTAACCCCAGAATTATCTCAGGTGTAATGATAAACACGATGTTGAATTTGGCCTTGGCATCTTTTACCAGTTATGTTAGATTCTTTACTTTCTCATAATGGCATGAGGATAATTATACACATGATGACAAAAAGTGATGGAAGCAGGATATAAATCCTTTTCTTAATTAATATCACAATTGTCTTACCCTTATATTAAAGAAGAGTATGCCAGCACAAGTTATGGACTCTTTTGCAAATAACTTAAGGAGACCATCCACTTTTGTTAGAAGTTATTATACTTCAATTCATCTGGACAATTTTTATATTACGTATTCTCAATTTATTCTCCAGAGGGGTATGTAGTTATATTAAGTTTTAGAAAAATGTTTCAATTTTTATTTTATTATATCTTTTACATATATAACAATTGGACCTTACATAAAAGATTCTGAATTTCCTTAGACATATGTTTTTGAGAACTTCCATTGTTTGATTTGGTTATTGTCAAATCTATTTAAAGTTGTGTTAAGATCAATTTTGTAGGAAACCTTACAGCAGTTTGGAGAACTAGGTAATTCCCAGTGTTCCCCAGATACCCGATTCCAAATTCCATCTACACCTGAAAGACTTAAACTCTACAACCACACCTGAGACCATGCCCAGAATCCAGAGTCAGAATCCAGAGCTATACATAGATGATATCCCAAGAACCATCTGAGATAAGACTTTCAAAGACTTAAATGGACATTTTCATGTTTTTCTTTTCCCATTGCATACACTATTTGTAATATCCACCTCCTAAAGGGGACTGCCCCTTTTAGTTGTTGTTGTTTTATTTGTAATATCCACTTCCTAAAGGGAACTGCCCCCTTTAGTTTTTGTCAATGCTTCACTCAATTTCTTTTCTCTCTTTTTCATTCCCCTTATATTGTTAGTCATCATAGAACTCCATTATAAGTATTTTGTCATATTCATTGCTTCATTTAAGGAAACCCCAATTCTTAACTAAGCAGAGGGAGGATTGTGAGAAACTTATTCATAATAGGGGTTTTAAGACTCCCCAAGGGCCCCTGAGAGCCAGGCCTGACCTTTCTTAAGGTCAGCCCCAAGTCAGGAAGTTAACTAACTCAAAACCACACCTACCTGAAAGCCTTCTTCCTGCCAGAGGATCTGTTTTCTGGGCTCTGACTTCAGCATGACTGTGCCGAACCACCTTCAAATCCAGTGAACCAATAGATTTGAGTGATGCTAGACAATTAGCTTTGAACAATGTCTATGGGCAGACTCTGCTCCTGCCCGCAGCAATCTTGCACAGACACTCATGCTCTTTGGCAAATGCAGCCCTCTAGGGTTCCCGATTTTCTCTCTCCTCTCTCATCTATTTTCTAGTTAGGCTTTCATATCTTTCAGAACCATGTGCACTCTCTTTACTAATATTTAATATACTTTAATAAATACTTAATGCCCCCAAAGTGGTGTAGTAGCCTCTAATTACTTGGGAATTAATTAGACCACAAAGGTGAAACCAATTAGGGAAATAAGGAAGTAGAAATACAGATGGACAGTCTTAACTCTAAGCTTAGTCTATGCAATCCCAGAGATTAAACGAGTTCAAAGGAATTTAGGGTTTTCCTTAACAAAACTCACCAATCCCAAACTGCCCACAAGGACAAGAACCACCACGCCCAAGACCGAGCATGAAACACCCCACCATGGAGCCCAGCTGAGCCGAGTGCCACCACACCTGCTTTCCAGGCCACAAGAGACTGACCTTTTTGAACACCCCACCCACCTGAAGTTGCCCTCCCTTCAGTGGAATTTTCCTCCCCCAAAAGGGGAGGTCTCTGGCGTTTTTCCTCCCCTAAAGGGGAGGTCCTTCAAAAGCTGCTCAGTAGCATACGTAATCTCAGGTTGGGCCAGGTGCGGCCCCTCCCAAAAGATTCAGCTAAAACTTTCGATGTTAATCTTTACCACAAATAATTTTTACCACAGTATGTATGTATGTATGTATGTATGTATGTATGTATGTATATATGTGTATATGTGTGTATGTATATGTATATATGTGTGTGTATGTATGTATGTATTTGTGTGTGTGTGTGTGTGCGTGCGCGTGTGTGTATATGTATATTCTAAAAAGCCCTAGGTCTGCTGCTCATGTTTTTCCTTTCAGGCCACTTCTACACCATCGTTTCTACAAAAAGGAGTTTGGATTTAATGATCTCTAAATTTTCTTCCCACAGTACAGTGTGTGATCTCCCTTCAGAGCTAAAAGAAGATAGTGGGAGTACTTTGATGAGTTAAATTGTATTATAGCTATGTTCTTATTTTCAGACAAATATTCTATTTTGCTAATTTCCATCACTTTCGTAAAGTGCTCCTTCAGCCTTCAGTTCAGTTTCATTTTTTTCCTCTCCATTCCTATTCCTGATCCTTTTCACTGAAATTTGTCACTGTGGCCCAGCATCTCTATTATCATAGCCTATTCTCTCCACAAGAGGGCAATAGCACATTTAATTGATTTTCCCCTTTCCATCTTCACTAATAAACCTTTAAATTCCTTAGAATCATGTTTAAGCAATTGAATTGGCCAAGATTGTTGACAGAATGTTGCCAGAAGTAAGAACTTCTTCCTTCCAATGCACCATTGAAGGGGTGACTGTCTTTTACAAACCAGTCTTTTGCAATGGCAAAGATGGAAAGCTTTTGAAAAAGAATCCTGCCCCAGTTTTACACTCATCCAGCATGGATGTGACTGTGGTCGATATGGATTAGACAAGCCAAGTGAGAAGCTATTAGAATTCATGGAAAACTGACATCCCAGACATGCCATTGTGTCTATCAATTTCTGGAGTCAGAAATTCTCAAGAGAACAGGGTTTTGTCCTTTCTTTAAATTTTCACTTGGTAAACAGGCAATATCTCAGCTTAGAAAACAAGGGTTCTGTAGATGCCAAGGATGTTTGAACCAGAAAGAATCCAAACCATCGTGCAATCTATCTCCATGATACAAATTGAAATAACCACTGGGTTTGGAGCTAGGGGACCCACATCTAAATCCTCCCTTTGTCCCAAATGACCTCTGTGACCTGGAGCAAGTCACTTAACCTCCCACGCCTTCAGGTACCTTCCTCATCTATAAAATGAAGGGGTCAGCCTGGATGGTGTATCTGTAGAATACTTAACAGCTCCACATCTAAGATTCTAAATGCAAAGATGAGAATACTTGATCATTCACAAGAAAAAAATAAAACAGATGATCAGGACAGGTTTAAAAATAAATGTTTATTGTGTTCTTTCCTTCTTAAAAATCAAGCTGTGAGGGGCAGCTAGATGGCGCAGTGGATAAAGCACTGGCCCTGGATTCAGTAGTACCTGAGTTCAAATCCAGCCTCAGACACTTAACACTTACTAGCTGTGTGACCCTGGGCAAGTCACTTAACCCCAATTGCCTCACCAAAAAAAAAAAAAAAAAATCAAGCTGTGTGTCATAATGAGTCATGGCTTCATATACTTTCTGTTTTACTTTCCTTACTGAAATACTTTTGGGGGGGGGGCTTGTCAAGTTCAGAATCAATAAAACTATGAAAACTATAAAAATTATAATAAAAATCTTTCCTGTTGTGATAACCTACTAAGAAAGTGTAGCTTATCAGTAAACTCAGGTATTTGGAAATCAACTCTGTCCTTCCAATGCTCAAGTGCATAGGAGACTGTCTTTGTCAACCCAATAGTTTCCAATGGCAAAGGTGGAATCTTTTGGAAAAGAATCCTTTACCAATTTAACACTATCCATCATGTATGCAACAGTGGTCAAAATAGATTAGAAAAGACAAGCCAGAAGCTGCTAGAATTCATGGGCAATTGACATTCCATACTAAAAGCCAAGACCCAGAGAGAAGAGCAGTTGCTTAAGATCATAGAAAATCAAATCTGACAACCTGAAGAGCTAATATAAAGAAACCAGCATAACATGACTTAAAAGCAAAAAGAAATTACTTATTTGTCTGGATGTACCTTTGTTGTCTAACCTCTAAGTAGTTTGTGCACATATTCTGTCCTTGCTGCCTATAGTGGTTACTACACCACTTCAAAAAACAGGCCTGAGAATGTGCTACTGTTGTGAAAATTCAAGGTAGGGAGGCCTTCAAAATATGTCATATGACCATATTTAATATAACTGAAGCTTGTGTGATGTCCAGAGAAGCAGAAGCCAACAGCAAAACATCTGCTATGCCACCACCATCACAAAAAATGCATTTTGTGAGATCCAATGAAGACAATAGTTCCATAAATGGAAATGATTTGGCTAAGCAAGTGAGTCCCAGAGGTCTTCTTACATATCACAGGGACCCAATACATTCTGGCCCTTACTCCCATCACGGACAACAAACTCTTTTGCTGTGTCTCCATTTTCCTCCTTGGAACAGGTGAGTCCTAGATAGAGAAAGAAAACCCTCTTTTGGGGATAGGAGATTGACAGCTTTCCCTTCGGAGGATTAAGCAAAGGTCTCCCACCTTCTGTGTCCCAATTTCTGTCTCTTTTTTTCCTCTCCCACAGCCTCCACTGAAGCACAAATCACTCAGTCACCCAAATATCTGGTCACAAAGGTAAAGCAGGAGGTGACACCGAGATGCCAGCAAAATTTTGGCCATGATTTCATGTACTGGTACCAACAGGAGCCACAAAAGGGAACCAAATTAATGTTTTATTTTGCTTATAATGAGGAGACTTTAAATGAGACTGTTCCTCAGCGATTCAAATATACACTACCACACAAGGGTATCTTGACCCTGCACATCCACCCTGTGGAGGCAGGGGACTCAGCCACCTACTTCTGTAGCAGCAGCAAAGACACGGTCTTACAGAGTCATCTCCAAGCTGTGCAGAAACCTACTGGCCCTGGCATAGGAAGAAAGGAAGGAAGTTGCCACATCAGGGACTTGACTCACATTCAGATGTTCTAGAGGGAGGAGGGACTGGAAAACCCCAGACAGGGACCTTTGAGTGTAGCTCTCAGCTCACATATTATTTTAATATATAGTTGTTTGATTTACTAGAAAAAAGCCTTCACTGGCAGAATGGCTTTACTAGAAACATTCTACTCTGCTGAACTCAGAGGGTTAGTCTAAAATAAAAAATAAAAGCAAATTGCATTGATTCATACTACATTTTCTTCTGCTGCTTCTTTTTCTCCTTAAGTGGTGGTATATTGGGGGAAAATCCTCTGTTTGGTGATGTTAGATGGTGGTATTCTATCTCCTGCCAGGCTGTCATCTGCAATAGACTCCTGCCAGTCATTGCCAGTCATCCTGTTGACTTCATCCAACTCCGCCTCATTTAAATCCAATCACAAGCAAATAAAAATATTACCCCTAATGTCATTGGTACCCTTCTTGAACAACAAAACATCTTTGTCTATGTCATTATTCTTGTAAGCTTTTTCAAGAGTAGTGATCACATACCTGATTTCTTTGTACAATATCCAATAAAGAACCTCTATAGACTGACTCCATAAATTCAAAGAAAATATTCAAAAAAGATATTTTACTAATTGCAAAGAGTCCCTGAACATTACAATGTCTCCGCAGTGAAACTGTTGTTTTTTGTTCTTTATTTTGGAAGAGAACCATGACATCAGGGAGGTGAGGTCATGGCTTGCAGTGAATTGGATTTAAGTGAGGGAAAAGTGAGCCTCACTCTCTCCTCAGGAGCCATCTCAGTTCAATGGCAAGACGTCAATCAGTATGAATAGAGATAACCCCCAAAGCCTTTGAGAAGTATCTACAAGAAGGGACTCATATATAGAATAGAGGAAGAAAACAATATTTCTCAAAGTTGTGCCATCAGGGAAGGCAGGTAAGCTAATAAGGAAAATAGTTGGAAGCACCAGAGATATCAGCTTCAATAAGAAGGAATCAAGGGATGTGACTGGGGTGCAAAGAGACTTCAGGGATGTAAACTTTGATAGAGAAATATTTCTCTATCCTTTCTTTGGGTATGGACAGAGATACACCAGAAATGGAAGGAAAATGGCATGCTTCTATTTCAATGTTCTTTTAGTAAATCTTAGCATGCAATTAGGATAACTAGACTATTTGGTCTTGGAGTATTGGGCAACACTAAAAAAAATTCTGCATTGATTTTTTTTTTTTAGTGAGGCAATTGCGGTTAAGTGACTTGCCCAGGGTCACACAGCTAGTAAGTTTTAAGTGTCTGAGGCTGGATTTGAACTCAAGTAGTCCTGACTCCAGGGCCAGTGCTCTATCCGCTACGCCACCTAGCTGCCCCCTGCTTTGATTTTTGAGAGCAAATTTCCCCATCATCATGAAGTATAAATCACAAGAAGGTTTTAACTCTGTTAGAAGATTAAAGATGAATTATAATCCCTTGAATTTTAGAAGAAATTCAGGTTATATTAAACAGTGTGTGAGAATATTGGTGACTGAGATCCCTCCATGGTCCTATGAACATGTATTGCTTTTTAGATGGTTTAAAATTGTGAGTAAGATAAATATAACTTTTATAAGCTCCAGAATTTCACTTCACGCCCAGGAAATTGGCAAAGAAGACAGAAGACAGTCGTACTAATGTTATCCTTAGTGGGGATAGAATTATATAACCAATCTGGAAAGTAATTAGGAATTAAGCAAGTAAAGTGACATAAATGTCCAGAGGCTTTGATGCCTTCACTCAGAGATGTCATTATACTAACTGTATGTGTGTGTATACACATTATATGTACACAGTATATATATATATATATATATATATATATATATATGTATATATGTGTATATATGTGTATATATGTGTATATATGTATATATATATACACACACCATTATATACATTCACATATATGCATGTGTATATATAAATACACATATATGTTCATATATGAATATATGTGTGTAAATATATATATGTATATATATGTGTGTGTGTGTGTGTGCACACACACACTCTTTGGAGGTTATTGACCAAAAGAAAGGCTCTACATACACTAAAATATTTATGGCAGCAGTTTTCATGGTAGCAAAGGCCTGGAAACAGAGTAGATTCCAGACAGTTAGGCAATAGCTATACAAATGGTGGTCCACAGATATTATGAAATATTAGTGTGCTGTAAGAAATGATGAATACAGAGAAGTGTGAAAGACTTCATGAACTGAAGTTCTGCTCTGTTTGATCTTAGGAGAAGGAAGAAATAGGAAGAAAAGGGGAATATACAGGGAATGGAAGGAAGAGGAAGAAGGGGAACTTATATAATGGGGTGCATGAGCTGAAGAGTACACAGACATAGTATAAAGGGCAGGAAAAGGGGACAGCCTATGAATATCACTTTTATCTGAACTAGAGAAAGCAAGGTTGAACTCACTTCTACACATACTCACACACACTGACACACAAGTTTCACATAGGGATCTGGGTGAAGAGAGGGAGTTAAGGAAAAGAGTAGGACAGGTATCACATTAAAAAAAAAAGTCAGCCCCAGAGGATGGAGTTTAAGGGTAGAGGGTTTAATAGGAAAAAGAAGCTTGGGATCATTTTTTTAAAATTGAATTTTTCAGAAGGCAATTCAGGCTTCTCTGATATTACTTAATGCTTGACATTAGAAAGTATCATCTGACATTATTTGAAAGAAAAGAAACAATCTACCAATACAATAAGATATCTAAATATAATAAATCACATTTTTTTCAGTTAATATGCTGATTATTAGCATAATTAAAACACTTTAAATCTCTTATAAAGGATGGGGAAAATCCCACTCACAGGCTTGATTCATTCAACACAATTTCTTCCACAAATCAGAATATCAGGAGGACCACAGAACCCTAGCCTTCCCCAAATCCAAACTCAAAACCATAAATTCATAGAATATTAAAGTTGATTGGACACAGATCTTTTCTAATTTCAGGATGATGGTGTTCTAATTTACCACTTTCTGCCTTATTGACTTTGAGTTACTTGAATCTAATTCTACTCTGAGGGAATATCATCAGCCCTTGTTACCAGATCTCAGTCTGACAGGCGAGGCTACATTGACACATCGTGTGTCTGGTGCTGTGAACACCCCTCTCTAAATCTGAAAGGGAATAGAGCATTTCTTAGAACTCTACTATTCTATTCATTTTATAACTATGGTTATTGAAACTAGATACTGGGAATACACCTATGTACCACACTGCCAGAATGAGTTAGGAGTAAGCTCAACTGGTACCATTGAAATAAATATAAGATAGAACTTATTTCCCAGTTTACTAATCAGTTGTTACTTATCCTAGTGTATTCTGTATGTGGACTCCATAGCTACTAAAGGTACAGGTTGGTTTGATACAAATATCTGTGAACGTCCCACACACCATATGACACAAAGGGATAACAGTGAGGACCAAATGACCTTAGAAATTGAATTTTCTTTTCAGATAGTAAAGCACCATGCAAATATAAGGGACCATTAAATATCTTTATCCTTATCTTGGAAATCAACCTGGCTGTTTCAATTATTCTGGATAATATTTTATTGCTTCAACTTCCTCCCTCTCCCTACCTCCCCCCAGTGCCTTGTGATCTCACTGAGGCAGTAACTTAGACATCTAAGCATGTCCCAGTGCTTATCACCAAACTTGGCACATAGTACTTAGTACACAGTACTTATTCTTTATGGGGCAGCTAGAAAGTATCATAGTGCATAGAGTACAGGGCCTACAGTCAGAAGGACCTTAGTTCAAATCCATCCTCAGACTCTTAGTAGCTCTATGACCTTGGGGCAAGTCACTTAACCTGTTTTGCCTCAGTTTCCTCATCTGTAAAATGAGCTGGAGAAGGAAATGTAAACCACTCCTGTAACTTTGCCAAGAAAACCCCAAATGGTGTCATGAAGGCTTGGCATAAGAACTGGACCTCTATTATCTCTCACTGACTGTCCCTACACAGTCAGCTGACCTAATTTGTAGATCATATCTCTTTTTCTCCTCCTTACATGTACAGCCAAGACCTTTCTAAATTATATATTCCATGAAAGCTAATGTCAAGGAACACTTTCTATCTATATCTACTCAAAATCATAGCACATGATATTTTATCAGTGTTCCTTTTATGAGACCAACCAAAGGACTTTTTCATTAGGTGTGAGTACATAGAGTACCATAAATCTAGAGAAGCTAGCTGGAGAGACCCATAAGGGAGTGAGGATGTGGGGGTACTTAATTATTACAACCACCAGTCTTCTCTTCATCAAGGATCAAAGGTGCTTTTTTGTGTATTAGGTGGAGAGAGAAACTAAGCATAATGAAAACTTAATGAAAAGGCTTTCTTATGACTGGCTTTAGAAAGATAATTTGGTTCTTCTGTTTTTCCCAAAAAGAGTGGATCTTTGGGAGCCCTTAGGGACAAATAAACTTCACCCATCTCAGAAACTGATATAATTTTGCTCCACCCACAGACTTGATCTCCTGTGTTTAAAAGAGCAAGAATCAGTTAAGAGAGATGTCTCATTCTTTAACCAGTTTTGCCATGGGCAACAGACTTCTCTGTTGTGTGGTTATTTTTCTGCTGGAAGTAGGTGAGTCCTGGTCAGAGATGAGAAACACCTTTAATGGGAAGGCTACATTCCCTTGTAGATATGGCAAATTCTTATTCAAATTTCTTATTCAACCTCCTGCCTTTTGTCTCTTTTCTTTCCAGAGTCCATGCATGCTGAAATCACTCAGATCCCAAGACGTTTAATCATAGGGAAGGGACAGGCAGTGACAATTAAATGTCAGCAAGACACTCAACAGACTCGAATGTTTTGGTATCGACAAACCCCAGAGAAGGGGGGTCTAGTGCTTGTCTTTTACTCACTGGGAAAGGATGATAAACAGGATGGGGATGATCCTCAAGGATTTGAAGTCAACAGAACACATATCGAGATTTTTATTCTCAGTAAATCATCTGCACAACCCAATGACTCTGGGATGTATTTCTGCAGTGCCAGCCACAGTGATCAAAGGACAGAGCATTTCTAAGCATAAACCTCCTTTCCTGCATGCTAGGAAAGGAAGTAGGAGTTTGTGGGGAGGGAAGAGAATGCAAGCAATTTCAGGATGGTGGTGTTCTAATTTTCACTATCTGCCCTATTGACTTTGAGTTACTTGAATCTAATTCTATTCTGAAGGAATATCATCAGCACTTGTTGCCAGATCTCAGTCTGACAGGCTAGGCTGCATTGACACATCGTGAGTCTGGTACTGTGAACATCCCTCTCTAAATCTGAAAGGGAATAGATAATTTCTTAGAACTCAAAAATTCTATTCATTTTATATCTATGGTTATTGAAGCTAGATACTAGGAATACACTTATGTGCCACACTGCTCCAGTATAAAAGCAGCTCAAAAAGAAAGAAAACATGTCATATAATACAATATCAAAAAGTAAGAGGAGTACACTACTGTTTGAATCAGCAGTTGAATAATGTCCATAACCTATAATGATAGGTCCTTCACATTGGTTAGGTCTTCACATGTGTTACTTGCTTCACTGTACCATCCTAAGTGCAAGTCTAAAGACCTGGATGGACTTTGCTTTTTTCCTTTTCTGTTGGATTTCAGAGATATCTGGGTAGGTACTACACAGTTCCTGTGATTGGACTAAATCCTTGGCGTTTTGAGGTGTTACTTGAGATGAGGAATCATTGTGCTTAGAAGTTTTGGAATGGAGACTGTTATATTTTGATGATGCAGAGCCAGAAGGTCCAATGCTCTATTCACTTCACAGCCACAGTCTCAACCATTGTTCCTCTGAATTTTATTCACCCCGAGAACAGATGAATGCCAAAGAAGAGAGTCCAGAATGGTGGGGACTGGAGGTTATTGAAAAGCTCAGCAACTAGGATGGGAGGGAAAACATTTCTGTCACATATTGCTTCCCTGTGCAGCAGGAATACTTTGGGAATGATAATGGGAACCAGAGTTCAATATAGAAGCACTTAGTATTTTTTCTTTCTGAGTTCAGTAAACTATGTCAGCACTGTACTTTGAGAATCCATATTCAGTCATCAAAGGTGTTGGATTATTAGGTTGAGAGATGATTATACAGGTTGGAGTCTTGAGGGAGGAGAGGGAGAGCTACAGATTTATTATTTCTCATATTTCATCATTATCTTTTAGTGTAAATTCTAGACTGTCAAGACTTTCAGGACTTGGCAAGGGGTGGTGGAGAAACGAAAAGAGTAGGCTAGGAATTCTCAGTCAAACAACACCCTAGATACTAGGAAAGTGACTGCAACCTTTTGTGGGATTGTACCAAGCCTACAAGCGATAGGAACTGAAGAAACTACAGGCCTGGTGTCTCAAAGTCTCCAACATATGATAGAAATCTCATGTATTACACTGCCTTGCTTAATAGTTTAAAAATATTCATATTTGACCTTTTTGTAGGTTTTAAAAAATTATTATTATTATTTTTTGTGGGGCAATGAGCGTTAAGTGACTTGCCCAAGGTCACACAGTTAGTAAGTATCAAGTGTCTGAGCCAGGATTTGAACTCAGGTCCTCCTGAATCGAGGGCCAGTGCTTTATCCACTGCACCACCTAGCTGCCTCCCTTTTGTAGGTTTAAAGAAGACAGTATAAGAACTAATTTGGATTGATATATTTGCTTCATGAACTAAAAAATGTTTCATAGCAAAAACAACAATAATCAGAATTTATATAGCACTTTTAATTTCCAAAATTCTTTACAAACATTGTTTCATTTGATGTTCACAACAACCCTGGGAGGCAGGTGCTATTATTATCCTCAGTTATAGATGAGGAAAATGAAGCAGGCATAGGATAAGGGTATTTCTCATTGTCATACAACTTGTAAATGTCAGTGAGTTAGAGGGATATCTCCCCTAAGCATTTGGAGACTTCTCCTGGCAAAATGAGAAGATAAGAACAATTTGGTCCAATGGCAATGCAGGAGGTGAAAGCAGACACTGTGGAGCTGTTCAAAGTTAGTCAGACATCAAAGATGCCATCACCAGTCATTCTGACTTTAGTCTTACCACTGGGCTTTGATGAGTCCGGAAGAGAGAGTGATGCTAAAAACATCATACAATTCTTCCAAAATTAAATACAATTCAGGTGCAAATCAAGGCAAAAGATGAGCAACAACTATTTTTTAAAATAGTAATATATTTTCTGCAAGTCCTAACTCTCCCCCTCACATTCCCCCCCCCCACCCCAACCCTACTTCACCCTTTGGAAAAAGTTTGGTTTGGATTTATTGATTTCTAAATTCTCTTCCCACACGTTGATATATAGTCTATCTTAGAGGCTAAAAGGAGAGTGGAAGTGCTTTGATGAGTTAAAATGCATTATACCTATGTTCTTATCTTTAGACAAATGTTCCATTTTGCTAATTCCCATCACTTAGGTAAAATGCTCATTCACTCTTCAGTTAAGTTTCATTGCTTTCTCTCTATTCCTATTCATGATCCTTCTGACTGAAATTTGTCACTGTGGCCCAGGATCTCTCTCATCATAGACTATTCTGTCCACAAAAGAGCAGAAGCAAATATAATTGATTCCCACTCTTCCCCTCTTCAATGATAAACATTTAAATTCCATAGAGTCATTTTTAAGCAATTGAATTGGCCAGGATCTTTGACAGTTTGAAACAAGAGGTAAGAACTCCTTTCTGATGCACCATCGAAGAAGGTGTGACTGTCTTTCTCAAACCAGTAGTTTGCAATGGCAAAGCTGGAAACCTTTAAGAAAAGAATCCTGCCCCAGTGTTACACTTATCCAGCATGAATGTGACTGTGGTCAAGATGGATTGGAAAAGACAAGCCAAAAGCTCCTAGAATTCATGGAAAATCAACATCCCAGAATAAAAGTCAAGACCCAGAGAAAAGAGGGCTATTTAAGTCCATAGGGTAAAATGGACAGCCTGAGGAGGTAAGATGAAGAACCCAGCATAAGATGCCTTGAAAGCAAAAAGAAAATACTTCCCAGTCTGGATGTACCTTTGTTGTCCAACATCTAAGTATCTTGTGCCCATATTCTGTACTTGTTGCCTGAAGTTGTTAATACCCAACTTCAAAAGACAGGTCTGAGTATGTGCTGCTGTTGTGACAATGCAGGGCAGGGAAGCCTTAAAAATATGTCATATGACCATATTTAATATTGTGTGATGCACATAAAAGCTGCAACTGGTTTCTGAGGCCATATTTGAAGTCAGCTCTACTTGAATCTAGGACTGGCAGTCCGTGTACTTGACCCTTTTGAAACTTCACCAAGTACCTGAGGGGTCTAAAAAACACAAAATGATTTAAGGACCTCTACTCTAGAGAAAACTTCCTGTAGATTTTCAGGTTTTATAAGTGATTAGGGCCAGAAAGTAACCATGACTATTTTGGGCCATCTAGAAAGTTGTCCTATCCATGTCCAAATCCCATTCAATAAAGCCTACTAGAGCAAACCCACTATGAGTGTGCTCCAGTGTATGAGGTCACAAAAATCCTTTGAATCCAAGACCAAGACCCTGGAGCTTTTGTGACTTCATCATACAGGTAATGAAAGAACTTTAGTCCTACTTTTCAAAGGATATGTGTACCAGAGGCTGCACTTCAGACGATAGTAGCAGAGAGAAGCAAATGGCAAAAATATTGAACACTAGCAGTTACTGGCAAACCCATTGCAAATAGACTGCAGAGAAAACCAACACCCCAGTGTTGAGCACAAATGTAATGCTTGAGCAATGTCCAGCAGAGGTGGCCTAATGCCCAGAAGAGATGCTACACCCATTATAGGAGGAATACAATAATGTCTCCAAATGTCATCAGGTGCTCCACTGTGAGAATCACTATGGTCACCCATGTGCCCAGGCCATTCATTCTCTCTCTCTCTCTCTCTCTCGGTATATATATATATATATATATATATATATATATATATATATATATATATATATATATATATATATATATATATATATATATATACCAAGGGCCCAGCTGCCTAGGTGTATGTGTTTTCCTCAAAGCACATTCTGTATCTAAAACCTCAAGAAAATAACCTTCTCTTATCCTTCCAGAGCTCTTGTCATAGGAAGCCATTGACCATATATTTTCTGAGAAGTTACTTTACTAAAGATTTGAAGATAAAAAAGGTTGAAAACTATATATATAGCAATTGCAGTCATATTGCAATTGCAGTTTGGGTGGGCCAAGTATCTTGAAGTGGTTTCAATATTTAATAACTCCTTTAATTTTTTTTGTTTTTAATTTATAATACTATAGAATATATATACAGTATACATAGGAAATTAATTTATATTATGCATGAAAAATCAAATCTATGTGGCAAAAATAAAAAAAAATTATTTTGAAAAAATTATTAAAACTTTGAGACTTTTGGTCCACCCTGTAGAATAAGTTAAGTAGAGATGCCTCAGTTTCACAGACTTCATTTTAGTCTCCCACCTAATACAATATGACCAATCTGCTAGCAGCTAGGTGGTCCAATGGATAGAACACTGGGCCTGGAGTAAGGAAGACCTAAGTTCAAATCCAAGCTTAGCTCTTTTCTATGTGAACCTAGACAACTCACTTATCCTTTGTCTATTTCAGTTTCCTCAACTGTAAAATTGGTATAATAGTAACTCCTACCCCCCCACCCCCACCCCCACCCGAGGTTGTTGTGAGGACAAAATGAAATAATATTTGTACAGTGATTAGCATGCTCCTAGGCATGTAGGGGGTACTTAATAAATCCTTGTTTCCTTTTAGCTGATTCCCTAAGAATTGTTCTAAGTTTTGAAATGCACTAAAATGTTTCTTTCCCAGTTTGACAAGAATTTATCTACTTTGGTTCCAAATTCTTTTTCTTGACTTCCAGATAGAATGGTCTTTAGTTCTTGGAAGCCTAGAATTAGCTCTAGAGCTTAGAGATTCTGGGACCCAATGATGGCAGTCGGATACCTAGTGTTGCCAGCATCCCATTCTTTCCTATGTATGAGCCATCATACATTTATTGCAGCCATCATAGAATCATCAAAGTTCAAAGCAAGGGCATTAATTAAGAGGTTGAAAAATTTAATATTATCATAAAATAATTTAGAATAATAAATATATATAAAATATAACCATTTACTGGTGCTTCTCACAACACAAAACTCCCTAGGTCCCACTGATACCCCTGCACTCCCCCCCCACCTCTCCAGCCATTCAGCACTCTCACCCAACCTGACCACAAGCTCAGTTCCAGAAGATGCTGGTGCTGCAGCTGATTTGGAGGCTGGGGGTTGAGTTCCTATGGTGTGGTATCCTTGGGGTCTCTGTTGGCGTGATCGGGGGTTGGACTTTACCAGTAGCTCAGCATGGCCCCCTTTAATCTGTCTATGGCTGGAAAATAATCTCAGTTCATATTTTTGTGGGTTTTTCTGCTCTAATGGCTCTTTTATTGCTGTTTTGGGGGGTAATTGTATCAGGAGCTCTGTGCGTTTAATGTCTTTACTCTGCCATCTTGCTCTGCCCCCCCCCAAAGGTATATTCTTTTCTATCTCCATTCAGTTTACTCTACAGTTCTATCATATTTATTTTTTCTAAATTTCAATTCACATCATTAACTTCTTTCTTGTTAATTTTGTGGTTCGATTTATCTAGTTGTGAGAGGGGGAGGTTGAGGTCCCCCGCTAACATAGTTTTGCTATCTATTTCTTCCTGTAACTCACTTAACTTCTCCAAGAATTTGGATGCTGTACCACTCGGGGCATATATGTTTAGCATTGCTATTACTTCATTGTCCATGGCACCTTTTAGCAAGATGCAGTTTCTGTCTCTCTATTTTTGACACCAGTCCTTGTAGACTCCTCAATTGGTCTTCATCTACATAGTTGTAACTAGGAATTTTTATACCTTTTTTACCTTTAACTCAAACTGACCTCCTCAGTGCTCCCCCAGAGGTCAGGAGAGTCTGAACATCTGAGATTTCTTTTTTTATTATATCCTGATGTGAAAGCCAGTTCTCACTATAGTGGGAATAGGGGAACTAAAATGGTTGCTGCTTTTGAAACATTAGAATCTCCGTATCATTTTAACTACTCTTTTATTTATCTAATTCAGCTAAATTTCTTCCTCAGATAATATCCAAAGATTATTAACCAACTAATTGAAGAGGAAGAAACTGGCCAGTGGGTAAAAGTTTCTTCATTTTTGAAATGAGGGATTTGAACCAGATAGATGGAAGTCTACCTTCCCCCACCCCAGCCTGCCGATATCTATAAAATTATAATCTAATAAGGTTAGGTTGGAAGGGAATCAAAACAGGAGGTAGAGAGGAGAAAGAGTTAGTTAAGAGGAAAGAAAAGGATAAATAGGAAAGAGGTAAGGATAAGATAAAGAACAGGTAAAGTTGCTCCCTAGAAAGTGTTTGAGTAGTTAAAAAGTGAGTGCAATGAAATTTTGAAAATATTTAAGGCAGAGGAAGGATGTTGACATCACTAAAAGACCCCACCTAGTATAATTGGATGAGTCCCAGAGAGATTTAGGTTGCCAAAAATTCATCTTACACTATATAACAGCAACCTGTCCCTGTCCTACAGCCAACCATGGGAAGTTACCAGGCTCTGTATGTATGACCATTTGTCTCCTAGGAACAGGTAAATCTTGGGTACAGATTGGAAATTTCTGCCTTGTACTTGAAAAGCCCTAGTTTAAACCTTGCACTTTTGACTTCAATATCAAAATCGTATCCTGACTTAAGATGGACCTGGTCATTCTGGTTTCTTTCTTATTTCCCAACAGGGTATATGAAAGATAAAGTCACCCAGACCCCAAGACACTTGGGGACAACAAGAGGAGATAATGGGATGCTGAGGTGTGACCCAATCAAGCCATATATTTATATTTTTTCATGTCAAGAGCTCTTGGAAGCAGAATTGAAGTTCATGGGTTAACTTCAGAATGAAAAGATCTTAGGTAAATCAGGGGTGCCAAAAACCTGATTCTTAATTGATCAGCCCAGAAACTCACCTTGTAATTTGAACAGCCAACTCACAGAGCCTCAAGATTCAGCTGTTTGTCGCTGTTCTAGCAGCCTAGGCACAGTACTGCATAGTCATCTCCTTTCTTTGCACAAACCCCCTTTTGGACACCACAGAGGACATTACAGTTAGAGAAAAAAGGAAAGACAGTAACCAGGCTTTGATGAATTTAGATGGCAGAAATTTGGGGGCATTTATGGTGAAACTGAGAGAAAAATCAAAGGAGGAGAAGGAAAAAGAGAATGAGTAGGAAAAAGGTAAGGAGAAGAACATGGAGCCATAGAAAAAGAAGTCAAAGGAGGTAAAGAAACATATGAAGTGCAGTGGAAAACATGTAGAACTTGGAGTCAGTGAACTTGAGTTCAAATCCCATCTTTGCAATTTGCTGCCTATTTGACCTTCTGCAAATCAATCAGCTACTATGTGCAAGGCATTCTTCACTCACTTTACCTCTTTAACTGTCAGTTTTTAAGCGCCTGAGTGGTTAGAGTGCCAGGCTTAGAGTCAGGAGGATCTGAGTTCAAATCCAGCCTCACACACTAGCTATGTGATCCTAGGAAAGTCACTTAACCCTTTTTGCCTCAGTTTTGTCATCTGGAAATGGAAATGGCAAACCACTCATGTAGCTATACCAAGAAAACCCCAAATGGGCTCACAGAGTCAGACATGACAGAATGACTAAACACAATAATTCTTTACCTGTTAGAAAGGATGATTGGACTCAATGACCTCTAAGGTTATTTCTAGCTCTTATTCCATGATCCTATGAGGAATAGAGAGATTTGATGTGAAAGAAGAAAAGGATTTGACCTTGAGCTCTTAGTGTAAGAAGGTCTCAAGCTACAAATGGAGAGTTAAAATAGAAAGGCTTGAGAAACAGTAGAAGGAGAAGGTGAGGGATTCATGTTGAAACAGAAGAACAATCAGGACTTTCAGAGAAGGAGAACCCAAAGAGAAAGCAGTTGGGAAAATACCCTAACATAGGACAAGTTGGTAGGTCAAAGAAATAGCCTCATAAAGAAGGGGCAGTTTGTTGACCACCAATGAACTAATGGTGTGAGAAGACTAAAGACTCCTGAGTTAAAGAGGCCTTCGCACATTATGCTAAAACTCTCCTCCATGGAAGCTACTAGCAAGAGAGAAATGAACCAAAGTGTCTTGCTGTAAGCAAATATGGTGAGTGAGTAGAACTGTGAAGTGACCTGCACAGATCAAAATGGTCATAATTCTGTCATGAAAAGAGACATATGTGTTCAAAATTCACATTGGTTGCTTTCCTAGGAAAAAGGGTAAAGAGCTTTAAGGTTAAATAAACAAAACCCAGAAGAGTTTTAATATGAAACAAAGAAGAAAAATTCATGTGAAGAAGAGAAGATCCTGACCTATGAAAGAAAGGTGGAAGTTAGGAGACTGTGACACAGAGCAGGGAGAAGAATAAAATACACTGAACACATGGGACTAAGTAAAAAAGGAGGTTCTATCTTAAGAGGATTAAGATGGATGCTCTGCAGAGGAAGTAGCTGCTCATCTTCCAAGGAATTATTGTGCTGATTCCTAGTGTTCCTGAGTAAGACAACATCCTATAAGGAGCAGAGTGTTATCGTGTATTCCTGGTGCACCTATTCAAGATATGACACAGACAATTTGAAGACTTTCCCTGGCAGAATGGGTTCATGACAACAATCTGTTCCAAGACCAAGTCAAGGCTGTGAGGATTTGGCAAGGGGTGGTGGAAAAGGGGGAAGAGTAGGTTAGATAATCATAGGTTAAGAACGCCTTAATATCCAGGAAAGTTACTGCAACCTTTGATGAGACTGTATCCAGGCTAGATGAGAACTGAGGTATCTCCAGGTCTGGTGGCTCAAGTTCACCAACATCTCACGAAAAAATACATATATTATACTGCCTTTCTCACTAATTAACATGTTGATGCTTTTCTGTAGGCTTAAGGAAGGTAGCAAAAGAACAAATTTGGGTTAATACTAGTGCTTCAATGCCCCATCAAATCTCATAACAGCAACAACAACCAGAATTTATATAGCACTTTTAGTTTCTAAAGTGCTTTACAAATAGTATTTAATTTGATGCTCACAATAACCCTGGAGGGGGGAGATACTATTATTATCCCCATTTAATGGATGAGCAAACTGAGGCTGGAAGAAGTTAAGCAGATTTCTCAGGGTCACATAATTACTAAATGTCTCAAGCCTATCAGTAAGTTAAGAGGTTGTCACCCCAAGCATGTGAAGTCTATTCCTGGCAGAATGGGAAGATGAGAACAATGTGTTTCAATGGCCATGTGGGAGGCTAAATCAGGCACTGTGGAGCTCTCAGATCTTAGTTAGATATCAAATATGCCAAGGTCATCCACTACATGCTAGGACATTACCAGTCATCCTGACTTGTGTCGTAGCACTAAACTTTGATGAGTTGAGTCTGAAAGAGAGTGAGGCTGAAAAGTTTGTGCAATTCTGCCTCAATTCAATCCAATTCAGGTGCAAGTCAAGAAATTAGTGATGCCATTTGTCAAAGATAAACAACAACTCTTTTTAAAATAGCAATGTAGACTTCCGGTGCCAAGATGGTGGAGTGAGGAAGGAACCCTCTGAAGCTCTCCCAAATTTCCCCTCCAAATAAATAGAAAATTTTCTTGAAATTGTTTCAGGAACAGAGAACTTACCAGTCTGCTGGAAAAGGTCTGTCTTACCTGGGTGGGAGAGAAGTGAGGTCCAAGATCAGCCACAGCTTCTGGGATCACAGCAGGGAGCCTGAAGCAGGACTCTGAGCCTTGGGCAATCCACCAGTAAGGCTCCACCCTCCTGAAAATTGGCAGCCCCTTAGGGCAAGTGAGCAGTCTGGTCAGCATAGCAAGGATCCTAGCCAGCTACCCCACCCCCAGCACAAACCACCAGGGAGGCCTTGACCCCACTGCTGACTAGTAGTAAATCTCCACCTGGGGCTAGCCAATAGCAAGATCTCCTCCCTGGGGACTACAAGCAGAGAAATTATTTCTCCATAGAAAATCAGCAGCAGGTGGTTCCAACCCTCAGACAGATCTGCAGCATAATTACTCCTCCAGGACCTGCTAGCAGAGGGACTGTGTTACCATAGCAACCCAGCAGCATTGCCCCCAACCCTTGGGCATATTTGCAACAAACATACTCCTCCAGGGCCTGCTGACAGAGAAGCCCTGTTAAAATGGCAACCAACCAGCAGAGCACCACTCCTGGGGCAGACCAGCAACAAGATCCTTTTTCCAGGGCCAGCCACCAGAAAGACTTTGGTAATTATAGTAACCCAGCAGCAGGGCACCACCCCTGGAGAAGACCAGACCACAGTCAGGGGAGGACAAAAGGGGGAACCAACCCCCAATACCACTCAGAAATGAAGCTTATTCTACAGAGAAAGCAAGTGGCTGAGCCCTGCAGCCCAGTGAAAGCCATCAGTAAGACCCAGAGCCTTGCCACTGTCCTTGGGATAGTGAAGGAATGGAGCCCAACTCTCTCATAAAAATACCAAGCCACTAAAAAAGGCATAAAATGAGCAAAAAAAAAAGCACTTGGCCCTAGAAAGTTACTGTGGTGATAGGGAAGACCAAGGCATAAACTTAAAAGACAATAGCACAAAAATGGCTACAGGTGAAGCTTTAAAGAAAAATGGAAATTGGTCTCAGGCCCCCCCAAATTCCTGGAAGATCTTAAAAAGGACCTTAAAAAGCAAATTAGAGATGTAGAAAAATTGGGGAAAAC
Organism: Dromiciops gliroides; assembly: GCF_019393635.1. NCBI lineage: Eukaryota > Metazoa > Chordata > Mammalia > Microbiotheria > Microbiotheriidae > Dromiciops > Dromiciops gliroides. The sequence continues at coordinate 102,607,969 of NC_057865.1, read as the reverse complement.
AAATGAGAGTAATTCAAGAGAATAACCAGAAAAAGATATACAAAAATTTACCAAGGAAAATAACTTCCTAAAACACAGAATTAGTCAAATGGAAAAGAAAGTACAAAAGGTCACTGAAGAAAATAATTTCTTGAAAATTATAATTGGGAAAAAGGAAGCTAATAACTCTTTAAGACATTAAGATTTTAAAATAATTTTTTTTTAAAAAAATAGAGGAAAATGTGAAAGTTCTCATTGGAAAAACAACTGACTTAGAAAATAGATCCAAGAGAACTATTGAACTACCTGAAAGTCATGATCAAAAAAAGGTCTAGATAGTATCTTTCAGAAAATTATCAAAGAAAACTGCCCTGATATATTAGAACCAGAGGGCAAAATAGAAATTGTAATAATTAACCAATAAACACCTGAGAGAGATCCCAAAATAAAAACTCCCAGGAACATCATATCCAAATTTCAAAACTCACAGATCAAGGAAAAAGTTTTGCAAGGAGTCCAAAAGAAGCAAGTCACATATCATGGAGTTATGGTCAGAATTATACAGGATTTGACAGCTTCCAACTTAAAGAGCCACAGGACTTATAATATACTGGAAGGCAAAGGAATTAAGTTTAAAACCAAGAATGACCTACCCAGAAAAACTGAATATAGTCTTTCAGGGGAAAAACGGATATTTTTTTTTGGTGAGGCAATTGGGGTTAAGTGATTTGCCCAGGGTCACACAGCTAGTAAATGTCAAGTGTCTGAGGCCAGATTTGAACTCAGATCCTACTGAATCCAGGGCTGGTGCTCTATCCACTGCGCTACCTAGCTGCCCCCAAAATGGACATTCAATAGAATAGAGAACTTCCATGCATTTCTGATTAAAAGGCCAGAGATGAATAAAAAAATTCACCTCCAAATACAAAACTCAAGGGAAACTTAAAAAGGGAAAAAAGAAACAAGAAAGAAAAAAAGTAATAAATTCAATAAGGCTAAACTGTTTACATTTCTATTTGACAAGATAATATCTGTAAGTTTTTACAGCTTTATTATAAGAGCAATTAGAAGAAGTGTATGTACACTGAGGGTGTGGTCATAAGGTGAAATCGATGGGATGACACTCTAAAAAACAAAATAGGGGCAGCTAGGTGGCGCAGTGGATAGAGCACTGGTCCTGGATTCAAGAGTACCTGAGTTCAAATCCGGCCTCAGACACTTAACACTAGCTGTGTGACCCTGGGCAAGTCACTTAACCCCAATTGCCTCACTAAAAAAAAAAAAAAAAAAAATTAAAAAAAAAATAAAGGGATAAGAAAGAAATTGCATAGAGGGAGAAGGAGGGGGCAAATTGAATGGGGTAAATTGTCCCACAAAAAAGAGGCATGAAAGAACTATTAAAACAGAGGGGAAGATGGGGGGGGTGTAAAAAATTAAGCCTTACTCTTGTTACGTTTAAAATTTAATGTGTGGTCACCTTAAATTAGATGCTTTGCACCTCACTTTCAGCATTAAACATTTATTAAAGCATGGGAAAGAAAGAATACATGAAGTTCAGAATAATAGGAAAAAGCCTATTTACCGTGGCCTGCTTCTTCTGCCACCACAAGCTTGTCCCAGTCATGAAAGAGAGGGATCCTGAGTCTCCTCAAGCAGAAGCTCCCTGCTGGACAGGAAAAGGGGCAGTCACCACACACAGCTCCAAGCTAATTGGCTGGTAGCATTCAAGTCCATTGATTGACATGACTTGAAGGCAGTCCATGAATTGTGAGGTAACTTCCGGATACTGGACCCATGCTCTCTAATAATCTCACACTCTCATCAAAGTTCACTCAAAGAGTGAATAATATACACACTCAATTGGATATAGAAATCTATCTTACCCTATAGGGAAGTAAAAAAGAGATGGAGATAATAGAAAGGGAAACTGATACAAGGGAGGGGATATTGAGGAAGGTGATGATAAGAAGTAAAACACTTATGAGGAGAAAAATTGTGGTAGGGGGATAAAGAGTGAAAAATAGCTTAAAGGGAAATAAAGTTAGTTATCATAAGTATAAATGTGAATGGAATAAACTCACCCACAAAATGGAAGTGGATCCCAGAACAGATTTAAAACAAAAATCTATTTGATCAATCCTAATTTTTAAGCAATGAGTTTCTTCAGAGAGCTTTTGTACCTCCTTTTCTATTTGACCAATTTGGCTTTTCAAGCTGTTGACTTTTTTTCCTGACCCTCCTGAATCACTTTCATTTCTCTTTCCATTTTTTCCTCTACCTCTCTTACTTTATCTTCAAAGTCATTTTTGAGTGACTTTATGGCCTGAAACCAATTCATATTTTTCTTGGAAGCTTTGGAAATAGGAGCCCTGACATTGCTATCTTCTTCTGAGGGTGCACCTCGATCTTCCTTGTCACTAAAAAGAAACTTTCTGTGGTCTGCATCTTTCTCTGACTGTTCATTTTGCCTGTCTTTTACTTGACTTTTAACTCCTTCTTAAAATGGGGTGCTGTATCAAGCTTCAGGGGGTCCCAGGTGTTATGATTTAATATGGG